>NW_006408557.1:7251260-7256880 GCF_000296735.1 Chrysochloris asiatica | reverse complement strand
AAGAATTGATGCCTTTGAGTTGTGGTGTTGGAGGAGAATACTGAAAGTGCCATGGACTGCCAAAAGAACCAATAGATCTGTTTTGGAAGAGATGCAGCCAGAGTGCTCCTTGGAGGCCAGGATGGCTAAGCTTCATCTCTCATACTTTGGACATATTGTCAGGAGGGAACAGTTGCTGGAGAACAGTCGTTGGGTAAGGTGGAGGGTCAGAGAAAAAGAGGAAGACCCCCAATGAGATGGACCAGCCAGGTGGCATCATTGATGGCATCAAGTGTGGCAGTGGTAGTGAGGTTGGCTGAGGATCGGACATTGTTTTGTTCTGCTGTGCATGGGGTCGCTATGAGTCGGTTCCGACTCAGTGGCACCTGACAACAACAACAAGGTTAGCCTTCTTGCTTTTATCCAGTCTGTTGAATGAATATTATCCCATTATTTATTTTGCAATTAAAGTAGCTCTGCCGTTTCTTGAGTCAAAACAAATCTGTGTCTGCATATGTGGGAGAATACAAGATTCTGTCCATATAAAATTTCTGGAGCTCCAGATTCATTTCACAATGCCAGGTGGGCATCTTTGCTGGAATATCAAATAGGACTTCAAATGCAGCTTGTCTCAAACTTACTCCATTCTCTTTCTTGTCAATCCTCTTCTTCCTCCTGTCATCCTCTGATCTTAATAAGTTTCATTACACTCCTGTCAGTTTCACAAATGATTAACTGCCTTATCAAAGTCTGTCCTCAGCCTGCAAATTGCAAGGTCAGCAGTTCGAAACTACCAGCTGCTCCGTAGGAGAAAGATGTGGCTTTCTGCTGCCGTAAAGATTTACAGCCTCAGAAACCCTGTTCAGGGTCACTGTGGGTCGGAACTGACTCGATGGCACATAACAACAACAACAGAGTCTGTCCTGAGTCTTCCTTACCCTTCATCCCACAACCAAGTATTGCTGCCTGCTCTGGATTCTTAAATCTGTCGGGTTCTCTCTGTTCCACTACCTCACAGCTTTGGATGAAGGTTGAGGTTCTTGTACTTTCTCCCTTGGACTCTGCAAAAGCTTCTTAGGGTGCTTAGTTAAGGTGTGGCGCTGTAGGATAAGCACTTGACCCCAAGGTTAGCAATTCAAACTCACCAACTACTCCTTGGAAACCCTATACAGGGTCACTATGGGTCTGAACCCACTCGATGACACTTAACAACACCAACAACAACCTCCTCTCAGTTTCTGCATGCCTGCCATCCAAATAAAGCTCTACCCATTTACCTGTGCTGCTTAAACTATTCTAGAGGCTCCTCCTTCTGTCTTCAGGGTAAAATTTAAACTTTATACCACCTATCCCAAATCACCCTGCTTTAAACACTGCCCTCCTCTCTGCTTCCCCTCTCACTCTGTGGTATTACTGTTGGTAGGTGCCATCAAGTTGGCTCTGACTCATAGAGATTCTGTGCACAAAGAATGAAACACTGCCTAGTCCTACACAGTCCTCACAATTGTTGCTATGTTTGAGCCTGTTGTTGCTACTACTGTATCAATTCATCTCATTGGTTTTTTTTTGTTGTTTTGTTTTGTTTTTTCTGACCCTCCCCTTTTCCAAGCATGATGTCTTTCTCCAGAGACTGGATCTTCCTGATAATATGTCCAAGTACAAGAGACAAAGTCTCACCATCCTGATATCTAAGGAGCATTCTGGCTGTACTTCTTCCAAGATAGATTTGTTTGTTCTTCTAGTAGTCCATGATACTTGCAATATTCTTCTCCAACACCATAATTCAAATGCACTGATTCTTCTTTATTCATTGTCCAGCTTTCATATGCATATGAGACGACTGAAAATACTTTTGGCTTAGGTGAGGTGCACCTTAGTTCTCTAAGTGACATTTTTGCTTTTGGACACTGTAAAGAGGTCTTTTACAACAGATTTTCCTAATGTAATATGTCCTTTGATTTCTTGATTGCTACTTCCATGACATTGACCATGGATCCAAGCAAGTTGAAGCCTGACGTTTCAATCTTTTATCCATTTATCATGATGTTATTTATTGTTATTTATTGCATTCTTTGATCTTCATCAGAAAATATTTTAAATTCTCATCACTTTCAGCAAGACTATGTTATCTGCGTATCACAGATTGTTAATGACTCGTCCTCCAAACCTGATGCTACATTTTTCTTCATATAATCCAGCTTCTCAGATTATTTGCTCAACATACAGACTGAACAAGTATGATGAGAAGGCTATTACCCTGGCACACACCTTTCCTAATTTTAAACCTTGTTCTGTTCGAATGATTGTTTCTTGGTGTATGTACAGGTTCCTTATGAACATAATTAAGTGTTCTGGAATACCCATTCTTTGAAATGTTACCCATAGTTTTTTATGATCCACATAGTCGAATGCCTTTCCATAGTCATTAAAGCACAAGTAAACATCTTTCTGGTATTCTCTGCTCTTAGTCCATTTGACATCAGCAATGATATCCCTAGCTTTCACGTCCTCTTCTGAATCCAGCTTGGATTTCTGCAGCTTCTTATTGATGTACTAATGCAAAATTTTACTTGCCTGTGATGTTAATTATAATGTTCCATGATTTCCAATTCCATTAAATCGCCATTCTTTGGAATGGGCACAGATATGGATCTCTTCCAACCAGTTGGCCAGGTGGCTGTTTTCCAAATGTCTTGGCATCGATGAGCGAGCGCTTCCAGTGCTGTATCAGTTTGTTGAAAGATTGCAATTTGTATACCATCACTTCCAGGAAACCCTCAAAGTGACTGAACCTGCAGGCCTGGTATACAGTCAGAGCCAGAAGATGTGTCCCTTTCATCTTTTGATGTTTTGAGTGTCATTCAATATTTGCCCATGGAATCCTTCGATACTGAGTAAATTTTCTCACTGCAATTTGTTGTTTGATTTCTTGATTGGTACTTCCATAAGTGTTGATTGTAGAGCCAAGTAAAATTAAATCTTTGACAGCTTAAATCTTTTCTTCATTTATCACGTTGTTGTTTATTAGTCAGTTGTGAAGATTTTTTTTAAAACATCTTTATTGTGAATTGAGTGAAGAATCACAGAGCAGATCATTAGTTTTACATTTAACAAATCATTTACTTTGTTTCATTACAATGATTACAATTCTCTTCATGTACCATCAGTTAATAATAGTAACCTCTAATCACTCTAATTCTTCAGACTCCCTATTTCTCCCCCTATCTTCATCTTTCCAGTTGTTAGAATTTGTGGTTTTTTTACAGTGAGTTGTAATCCATACTAAATTCTCTGATCTTCATGGGGTGATGAAGATCACCTCATGGTTCTCCCTGACATTTCAAGCCTGTTCTTCAAGCCCCTGACCCTCCTATTCTCCATGGATAGAATACCAGCTTCCCCCTTTTCCCTGACAAACTTTTGTTCATTCATCCTTTACCGGACAGCTCAAGTGAAGTTTTCCTACCTTCTCATTGTGTGTTGCTGCATGTTTCCCTGGTTTTTCCTCTCCTTGGGAAAGAGCTACTGTAGGGGCAGTAACAAGTCTTGTTTGATCCGCTAAAGCTTGTGAAACTGAAGATACTGTATGTACTCAAGTGTTTGTTGAAACCTTGAAATTCTGTTTGCCTGGAAACAGATTTTTATTTTTCTAGAACTTTTGTTTTTAAGAAACAAAAAAGTCATTTTAGATGATGAATATTTGCTCCTGCAAATATGCTCATTTGTTCAGTATTATGCTATTGACAACTAACAGCCATTTGGATTTCCAGTGCTGTAGGATCAGCACTGGACTGCAAACCACAAGGTTGGCAGTTCAAACACACCTGCTGCTCTTTGGAAATCCTGTATAGGCTCGCTATGGGTCAGAACCAACTCAACCACACTTTACTACAACAACAGCAATTTATTGTGTGGTTATTGTATCCTTAAGGAGTCCTGGTGGCACAGTCTTTTAAGCTTTGGGCTGCTAACTGCAAAATCAGCAGTTCAAACCCATCAGCCAATCAGCATTCTGCTTCCATAAAGATTTACAGCCTTGGAAACCTATAAAGTAATTCTATTCTGTCCTGTAGGTTCATATGAGTTGGAATTGACTTGATGATAGTTTTTTTTTTCCCCTTTTTCCTGTGTCCTGCTTGGAGTTCCTGGGTGATGCAAATGGTTAATGTACGCAGTGCTAAGCAAAAGGTTGGTGGGTCACACCCATCCAGAGACATCTTGGAAGAAAAGTTGGAGGTTTGTGTCCAATCAGAGGTGCCTTGGAAGAAAGTCCTGAAAATTCAGCCTTTGAAGACTACTCTGGCAAATATGATAGCGCTGTGAGTCAAAATTCAACTTGATGGCAACTGGTTTTGCTGTATCCTGATTAGTTGGGCCGATGGACCCACTTCCTTCACACAAGACACTCATAGTCACATTGGGGAAATGACTTGGTTGTTGTTATGTGCCGTGGAGTCAGTTCCGACTCATAGCAACCCTGTAAAGGGTTTCTGAGGCTGTAAATCTTTATGGGAGCAGAAAGCCTCATCTTTCTCCCGCGGAACAGCTGGTAGTTTCGAACTGCTGACCTTGCGGTTCGCAGCCTGATTCATAACCACTACTACGCTACCAGAGCTCCTTGGGGAAATGACTAGGTAAAGAAATATTCACAGGCAAAGTGATGAGTGTAGAAAGGTTTTTAACACTCTTATTGTCAATCAGATAATTATCTGGCACTGCTCCAGTATACACCACAAAGAGAGATACAAGTGGGCCCCATGGGTGGCCAACTAAAGTGTAGAGTAATTAACTCTTGTCTCAGCAAACAAATGCACATACAAGCTAGTGGGAGCTCAAGAAAGGAACCTCAGAAATCCAAATGGTTTGGTACTGTTCCTTTATGAATTGAGGCACAGGACTTTGATTTATACAAAGCCACCAAGATAATGTCATGGTACCAACCCTCTAGTAATCCTTAATTTTCACAGGACACGCTGAAATCTTAGCGGATGTGCTCAGAACCCAAACTAAAACTAACACATTAGAGCAATGGTTTCAATTTTTTTTCTCAAAACTGTATTTCTATCATTGTTGTTGAGTTGGTTTCATTCATAGCAACTCTGTGCACAACAGAATGAAATGCTACCTGGTACTCACAATCGCTGTTTCATTTCAGCCTATTGCTGCTACCGCTGTGTCAATCCATCCTGTTGGGTTCTTCATATTTTTCATTGACCCTCTATTTTACCAAGCATGATGTCCTTCTCGAAAGAATGGTCCCTTCTAATAACATGTCCAAAGTATGGCTTCTAAGAAGCATTCTGGCTGCCCTTCCTCAAACAACGATGTGTTTGTTTTTCTAGCAGTCCATGGTACTTTCAATATTCTTCTCCAATACCACAATTAAAATACATGAATTCTTCTACAGTTGGCTGTATTCTCTATCCAACTCTCACATGCATGTGAAGCAATTGAAAATACCATGACTTCCGTCAGGCACTCCTTTGTCCTCAAACTGACATCTTTGCTCTTGACCACTTTAAAAAGGTCTTGTGTAAGAACATATAGGTGGCCTGCCCAGGAGACATCAAGGCAAGTGATTGGATCCTCTCAGTGCAAATTCTCTTCCAAGACTAAGACGCAAGGGAAATATACACTTTGA
>NW_006408557.1:7238779-7250390 GCF_000296735.1 Chrysochloris asiatica | reverse complement strand
TCAAGAGATGGTGGGGCTGGGGGCTCGGGATCAGGAGATGGAAAGGGGCTGAGGACTGTGGTGGGAGGGGGGTGCAGGTTTACAGGGTACACCCCTTGATTGGTTGAGGATGTATGGACAGGATGATAACTATGCCCATGAAATGATGGATGATGGAATGAATGTAAAGCTGATGTTCTCCCCTGTAGATTATCACACAATTCACAATAAAACATTAAAAATAAATAAATAAATATTTTACAAAAAGATCTTGTGTAGCAGATTTGCCTAATATAATATTTAATTTCTTAACTACTGCTTTCATGAGTGTTGATTGTGAATCCCAGCAAAATGAAATCTTTGAGAACTTAAGTTTTTTTCTCCATTTTCATGATGTCATTTATTGGTCTAGTGGCGAGGAGTTTTGTTTTCTTTACATTGAGGTGCAATGCATCCTGAAGGCTGTAGTCTTTGAGCTTCATTAGTATTTGAAGTCCTATTCACTTGTATCATGTGCGTATCACAGATTGTCAGTTTTCCTCCAGTCTTGATGCCATGTTCTTCTTAATATATCCAGCATACAGATTTGATGAAAGGATACAATCCTGACACATACCTCTCTTGATTTTAAACCACTTCTTCTGTTCTAACTACTGCCTCTTGGTCCAGATGGAGGATCCTCGTTAGCACAGGGTATTCTGAAATACCAATTTATCTCAATGTTATCCATAGTTTGACAAGATCTACACAGTAGAAAGCCTTTGAGTAGACAATAAAACACAAGTAAACATCTTTCTGACATTCTCTGCTTTCAGGCACAGATCTGTCTGACATCATCAATGATATCCCTTGTCCCATACCCACTTTTGAATCCAGCTTGAATTTCTGGAAATTCCTGTTAATATACTGTTGCAACTATTTTTAAATTATTTTTAGCAAAAATTTACTTGCCTGTGGTATTCATGATATTGTTAGATGATTTCTGGGTTCTGTTGGGTCATCTCTCTTTGGAATGAGCACGAATAAGGATCTCTTCTGGTTGGCCAGATAGCTATTTTCTAAATCTCTTGGCATAGATGAAAGAGCACCTTCTGTGCTGCATCAGTTTGTTGAAAGATTTCCATTTTTATTCCATCAGTTTCTGGAGCGTTGTTTTTCACCAATACCTTTGCGCAGTTTGGACTTCTTCTTTTAGTACCATTGGTTCTTTATCATATGCTATCTCTTGAAAAGATTGAACATTCACCATTTCTTTTTGGTACAGTGGCTGTGTATTGCTTAATGCTATCTGCATCATTCACTATTTTGCCCATTGTTGTTTGTTGTTGTTAGGTGCTGTTGAGTGGTTTCCAACTCATAGTGACTTTATATATAACAGAATGAAACACTATCACTCCTGAGGCATCTTAATAATAATTATTAAACTTGATCCCATTGCTACTGCCACTGTGACAGTCCATCTCGTTACCGGCCTCCCTCTTTTTTGCTGTTCCTCCACTTTACCTACCATGATGTCCTTCTTTAGAGACTGGTCCCTCCTGATAACAAGTCCAAAGTATAAGAGCTGGAATCTCACCATTCTGGCTTCTAAGGAGCATTCTGGTGGTGCATCTTCCAACACAAGAACTGTTTGTTCTTCCAGTAGACTATGGCACTTTTAATACTCTTCTTCAACACCATAGCTCAAATACATCAAATCTTCTGTGGTCTTCTTTACTCACTATCCAACTTACACAGGCATATGAAGTTTTGAAAACACTATGGCTTCAGGCAGGCATACCTTAGTCTTTAAACTAACATCTTTGCTCTTGAACACTTTAAAGAGGTCTTGTGCAGCAGATTTGCCTAATGCAATGCATCATTTGATTTCTTGACTGCTGCTTCCATTAGTGCTGATACTGGATCCAAGCAAAATGAAGTCTTTGACAACTTCAATTTTTGTTCCAGCAGTGAGGTCAAATCGCTTTCAGCAAGCAAGGTTGTATCATCTGCATATCCCAAATTGTTAATGAGTCTTCCTCCAATCCTGATGTCACATTTTTCTTCTTATATTCCAGTTTCTCAGATTATTTGCTCAGCATACAGATTGAATAAGAATGGTGAAAGAATACAATCCTGGCACACTTGTTTCCCAATATTAAATCATTCACTGTCCCTTTTTCTGATTGAATGACTGCTTATTGGTCTATGTACAGGTTCCCCATGAGCACAAGTAAGTGTTCTGGAGCACTCATTCTTCACAGCTTGTCATGATCCACATAGTAAGAAGCCTTTGTGTAGTCAATTAAGCACAGGTAAAAATTTTTCTGGTGTTCTCTACTTTCAGCCAAGATCCATCTGACGTCAGCAATGATAGCCTTCATTTCATGTCCTCATCTGAATCTAGCTTGAATCTTTGGCAATTCTCTGTTAATTACTGTTGTGGCCGTTTTAAAATTATACTCAGCAAAATTTTACTTGCATATGATATTAATGATATTGTCCAATGACTTCTGCATTCTTTTGGGTCACTTCTCTTTGGAATTTGCACAAATATGGATCTCTTCCAACTAGTTGGCCAGATAGCTTCAAATTTGTTCCAAATTTGTCTTTCACATTTCTTGGCATAGATTAATGAGTGCCTCCAGTGCTGCATTGATTTGTTGAGTGATTTCAATTTGTATTCCGTCAATTCCCTGAGTTATTTGCTAATGACTTCAGTGCAGCTTTGAGTTCTTCCATCAGTACCATGGGCTCTTGATCATATGCTGTCTGTTGAAATGATTGACCATTGACCATTTCTTTTTGGTACAGTGACTCTGTGTATTCCTTCCATCTTCTTTTGATGCTTTCTGCATCATTCAATATTTTACCCATTGTTATTGTTATTAAAAGCCATTGAGTTGGTTCTGACCCATAGCAACCCTGTATAGGGTTTCTGAGGAGTGACTGGTGAACTTGAACCACCAGCCTTGTGATTCAAACTGACTTTGCCATCCAATGAATTAACCCACAGCACCACACCATTATTCCATTTTGCCCATAGAATCCTTCAATATTTCAAGTAAAGGCCTGGATTTTTTTCTTCAGTTCTTTCAGCTTGAGAAATGCTGAGTGTGTTATTTTACATTTTCTAACTCCACGTCATTGCATATTTCATTATAATATTTGACTTCATCTTCTTGAGCTGCCTTTTGAAATTGTCTGTTTAACTTTTTTACTTCCTCATTTCTTCCATTTGCTTTGGCATCCCTACCCTGGAGAGCAAGTTTCAGAGTCTCTTCTGACATCTATTTTGGTCTTTTCTTTCTTTCTTGTTTTCTTAATGGCCTTTTGCTTTCTTCCTGTTTGATGTTCTTGATGTTATCCCACAACTCTTATGGTCTTCGATCACTAGTGCCTAATTCATCAAAGCTGTTCTTGAGATGATCTCTAAATTCAGGTGGGATACGTTCAAGGTCAAATTATGGCTCTCATGGAGTGAAGTTCAGTGTCTCTTCTGACATCCATTTTGGTCTTCTTCATGTATGATATCCTAGATGTCTTCCCACAACTCTTCTGGTCTTCCATCATTAGTGTCTGGTGCATCAAATCTGTTCTTGAAATGGTCTCTAAATTCAGGTGAAATATAGTCAAGGCACCATTTCATTGATGATATTGAACATCCTTCCCTGCTACACTGCTGCTGAAGTAAATTTGATTTTGTGCATTCCATCTGTTGAAGCCCATGTATATAATCACCTTTTATGTTGTTTTAAAAAGCTATTTGCAATGAAATGCTCCTCTGGAGACCAGAGAAGTAGCTGTCTCCCATCTTCAACCGTGATCTCTGGGAGTTTGGATCTGTGTGACTAGGAGCCAAGCCAGTGTGAGACAGGGCTGGCATTGATGCTTTGGTGCCTAGATTCAAGTTGGCTCAGTTCTAGACCTACAGAACCCACAGAGCCACCAGACCAGCATTTAACCCGTCACCCTGCACCCAGCTGCCTTGTGATCCCAGTAGACACTGAAACCAGCTTCATTAATAGCCTCCATGAACTACTTCCATATTGAGTGTCCTGCAGATAGATAACACCAAGGCTGATAGGACTCCATCTAGGGCCAGGAACTCTGTGGTCACATACCTCCCACATTCACCTTGTGAGCTCCTTTGCTTGCAGGAGGAACCCCTGAGAGCTTTCTCCTCTCCGGGTCTAACAGCTGCATTGTTTGTTTGTTTTTTCCTTTTGTTGTTTCATTGTTTTTTTTCGCTTATTCTTTCTCCTCCTTCTTTTTTCCTATTCATTCCCTTGAATTGTATCTTTTCTACCACCACTTTTGTTTTTCCTTCTTTTCTTCTGTTTCTCATTTCCCCTCTTCCTCTTTTCTCCTTTTTGAGCTTTCTTTACTAATCTTTACTTTCTCTCTTCATCTTCCTTCTCCCTGGTTTTTGTGTGTCTGTTTTTAATTTCTCTCTTTTATGGCTCCATTTCATTCTCCTTCTTTTCTCTTTCCAGTTATTCTTAATTATTTTTTAAATTTCTTCTTTTAATAGCTCCATTTCCCCGGTCCTCTTTTGTCTTTATAGGCAATATATTATTTTTTTTCTGGTTGCTGCCTGTTTTATCCTTATTATTTTCTATTTTCATTGTTGGTTCCTTGTTTGTTTACTGTTTTATTTTCTTGTGTGTGTGTGTGTGTATGTTGGGGGTGGGGTGGGGGAATCTCTTTCCCTCCTGACAGGAGACAGCAACCGTGCCCATACAACTCAGCCACAACTGAACCCTCTGCAGCTTCACCCACTGGGCAAGAGCTAATACCAATTCCTATAACATCTGATAAACCACAGAGAGCAGCAAACACCAGCCAAAACCATTTACACTGAGGTGCATGAATGGCAAAGGAGAATGATGTACAGGCTTCCATTCTCTAACAACACCCACAGGAGATAGTTGACGAGAAACTAAGAACATATCAACATACAATTAAAAATAAATACAACAACCATACAATGTTCTGCAGATAACAGACAATTTTAGCTCACACAAAGAAACAAGAGAGAATAGCTCATACAAATGACCAAGATGTGCAGCTAGAAAACGTTTCTGAGGGAGAAAAGGTAATGGAGCTAACTGAAAAAGAATTTAAAAGAATGATATTTAGGTACCTTCAAAGACTTGACATAAAGATCAAGAAAATCATGAAGGACACAGAAAAACTTTAGAAGAATTCTGGAAAGCACTATTCGAACAAACAGGCAAAATAAATGCAAAAGTTGAAACAATACAAAACCTGAAATTAGAAATGAAAAAGATTTATACTAAGGTTTCAGAAATGAATAGTACATTGAAAGGGGAAAGAAATAGATTCAAAGGAAGTACAAATTAGTGAGCTTGAAGATACATCTCTCAATACTAGTATTCTGTAGGAACATTTAGAAAAAAGAATGAAAAATTCTGAAGAAAGCCTAAGAGTTATGTGGGATGCCATGAAGAGGACCAGCTTATGGGTAATTAGAATTCCAGAACAGGAGGAAAAACAAAACAAAATAAAAAAACAGAGAAAATTGCCTAAGAGTTTTTGGGGAAAAAACTTCACTGCCATCATGAAAGATGAGAAAATAAACATGTAAAAATCTGAACAAACCCCAAATAGGATAGATCCCTAAAGAAAATCACCAAGATATATAATAATCAAAGTTTCTAAAACGACAGATAGAAATCCTGAGAGCAGCTTGGGAAAAATGAAAAGTTACCTAAAAAGGAGAACCGATAAGACTAAGCTCTGATTTATCAACAGAAACCATGCAAGCAAGAAAGCAGTGGGATGACATATGCAAACTCAGAGAAAACTTACCAACCAAGAATCATATACCCAGCAAAGCTGTCCCTCAAATACGATGGTGAAATTAGGACATTTCTTGATCAATATAAATTAAAGGGATTTGTCATGACCACACCAACTTTTCAAAGAATGATGAAGGATGTTCTTTGGACTAAGAGCCAACAACAGTGGACAGCAACCTGAGAATGCCATATGTGACAACACTACCCAGAACTCAATCCAGATATAGAAGTATTTGAAGTGAAACAAACCTACAAGACTGAAAATAGGGAATCAGAGATCTCAATTTATAATGAAGTCTGCTACAAAGCAAAAAGAAGGAATAGTGTAGCTACAGAGCTTCCAAATGATATGGAAGTCAAGTGCATTTCAGGATGGAATAGACTGTTTTAAATAAGGAAAAGAATTGGTAAATTGCAGGGTGGCCTCTAGGAGGGTTGGTACACCTGCCCATAAAGGTGAAAGGGGAGGAAAATCAGAGATTTAATAACCATTAGTATGGCAGAGGTGAAGGTTAAAAGAAAATCTACATATACACAAAATCCCCACAAATCGGAAAATTATGTGGAGCCAAGAAAGCAGCATTACAGGAAAAACAGCAAAATGATAGCAGTTAATTAATGTCTATCAAGAATTACACAGACTATAAATGCGTCAGTCGGAGACAGAGATACCATAATGGATAGGAAAACAGGATTCTTCAATATGCTATCTACAGAAGACACATCAAAAAGATGGAGTCAGCCTGGATGCCCATCAACAGAAGAATGGTTAAACTTTGGTACATACACACAATGGAATACTATGCAACCTTGAAGAGTAATGATAAATCTCTGAAACATTTTACAGCATGGGTGGACCTGGAGGACATTATGCTGAGTGAAATTAGCCAATCACAAAAGGACAAATATTGTATTTGACTAATGTTGTAAAATGTTAAGAAACAGTTTTATTAATAAAAGAAACAATCTATGATGGTTATGGGTGAGGGTGGATGAAAAATTATTCATGGGCTAGAGGGTAGACATATGTTAACATGGGTGACAGGGCAGGCAGTATACAACATGGTGGAAGTTACCAGAGAAAAGATGATGGTAGTGGGAGACACAGGGAAGAATACAGTTGTTAACGTGAATAGAGGTAACTGCTTTAACTGGTGGTGCATGGAGGGGATTGTCATCGTAGTGAAACAAAGTCTATGATTTGTTTAATGTAAAACTGATGATCTGCTCTGTAAACCTTCACTCAATTCACAATAAAAGGTTAAAAAAAAACAAAAAAAAAAAAACCCCACACAAATCATTTCAATTTATTTCTTCCCTTTTGCTTCCAGCTTATATGTGAGTATTGTCTTTGTGACAAAGAGCTCCAGAAGGAGACTCTCTCTCCCTTATGTTCACCATTTTTTTGACAAGGACTATTTCTTATTTCTTCTGTCCATTTCAAACTAATATTTCTTTTTTTCTTCTTTCATTTTCACTGTGTGACACTTGAAAAATCCAAGAGTACTTGTGTTAGACATAGCTATTCTACAATTTCTTTGCAACACTTCTTTTCTCTTCTTTTGGAGTGTACTACCAGCACATAGGCTTTCTAGAGTTTGATGTTTCTGTCTTCCCATCAGGATTGCAACTGTGTGTACAGTCTTACAAATGTCTCTTGTGCCTGGCAGTGAGCAGCAACAGGCTCTAACAGATTCAGAATGAAACTGAAAACTCCAAGATTATATTTCCAGTGTAGTCTTCTGGCCAATTTTCTTGGTGATCTTGAGGCAGTCCTAACAGCATAAGGCATAATAGGGATGATAATATACCACGTAGCTAAAGGCTTGTAAAGATGAATGAGGTCATGTCTACACATTATTCTAAGCTCTGGGAAGAAGATGATATTATGGAGCCATATGATTACAACAGTTGAGAATATAATTATTTTTAGTGAGCACTGCTCTTGTACACTTTGTCTCTTCATTTTGTTTCATTATAACCAGAAGCCCTCTAAAGGAAGGACATAAAATGAAAAAAGAAAAAAAAAAAAAAAAAGGATATAGAATGAGAAATAAAATTTAAAAATCAATCAATGTATGTTGTTGTTAAGTGCCATCAAGTTGGTTTTGACTCAAAGTGAGGCTGCTGGGTTTCAACTACCAGTCTTGCAGTTAACAGTTCAGGAAGAAAGAGAAACGTCATTAAGAAGACAAGGAAAAGACCAAAATAGCTGTCCGAAGAAACTGCAAAACTTATTCTCTAGTGTAGAGATGCTAAAGCAAAAGGAAGAAATGAGGAGGTAAAAGAGCTGAACAGAAAATCTCAAAGGGTAGCTCAAGATGACAAAGTCAAATATTATCATGAACTATGCAAAGACCTGGAGCTAGAAAACTAAAAGGAAAGAACACGCTCAACATTTCTCAAGCTGAAAGAATTGAAGAAAAAATTCAAGCCTTGACTTGAAATATTGAAGGACTCTATGGGTAAATGAAGTACTGGTGTGGCAATGTATGATAATGTGCTGAACCACAAGGTCAATTTGAGGTACAAGGCTCAGAGACCCTCTATAGGGTCGCTATAAGTTGGAAGTGACTCAACAGCACTTAACAACAATAAAAGTGGACAAAATATTGATTGATACTGAAAGCATCAAATGAAGGTGGAAGGAATACACAGAGTTACTGTACCAAAAAGAAATGGTCGATGTTCAACCATTTCAAGAGGGAGCATATGATCAAGAGCACATGGTACTGAAGGAAGAAATCCAAGGTGCACTAAAGGCATTGGTAAAAGCAAGGAGTGAGGAATTGATGGAATACAAATTGAAATCTTTCAACAAGTTGATGCACTGGAGACACTCACTCATCTCTGGTAAGAAATTTGGAAGACAGCTATCTGGTCAACTGATTGGAAGAGATCCATATTCATTCCAAAGAGCGGTGACTCAACAGAATGTAGAAACCATCTGACAATATCATTAATATGACATGTAAGCAAAATTTTGCTAAAAATAATTCAAAAATGGCTGCAACAGTACATTGATAGAGAACTGCCAAAGGTTCAGGCTGGATACAGATGAGGATGTAGAATGAGGGGTATCAATGCTAACATCAGATGGATCTTAACTGAAAGCAGAGAATATCAGAAAGATGTTTACCTATGCTTTATTGACTACTCAGAGGCTTTTCATTGTGTGGATTAGGACAAGCAGTAGACAACATTGTGGAGAATGAGTATTCCAGACCACTTAATTGTGCTCATGAGGAACTTGTACATAGACCAAGAGGCAGTGGTTCAAACAGAACAAGGGAACACTGAATGGTTTAAAATTAAGAAATGTATGTGCCAGGCTTGTAGTCTTTCACCATATGTATTTAGTCTGTATGCTTGAGCATATAATTCAAGAAGCTGGATTATATGAAGAAGAATGTGGCATCAGGATTAGAGGAAGACTCATTAATAACCTACTATATGCAGATGATACAATCTTGCTTGCTGAAAGTGAAGAGGACTTAAAATACTTACTGATGAAGATCAAAGAGCACAGCCTTCAGTATGGGTTGCAGTTCAATGTAAAGAAAACAAAAATCTTCACCCCTGGACCAATAAATAATATCCATATAAATGGAGAAAAGATTGAAGTTGTTAAAGACTTCATTTTGCTCAGATCAACCATCAACATTCATGGAAACAGCAGTCAAGAAATCAAATGATGTGTTGCATTAGTCAAATCTGCTGCACAAGACCTATTTAAAGTGTTCAAGATGAAAGATATCAGTTTGAGGACTAAGGTGCGCCTGATCCAAGCCATGGTACTTTCAGTAACCTCATATGCATTTGAAAGATGGACAATGAATAAAAAAAGACCATAGAAGAACTGATGCATTTGAGTTATGGTGTTGGAGGAGAATATTAAAAGTAAATCAAGTGCTAAAAGAACAAGTAAATCTGTGTTGAAAGAAGTATTGCCAGAATGTGCCTTAGAAGCCAGGATGGCAAGACTTTGATTTCATACTTTGTGCATATTTTCAGGAGGTAGAGTCTCTGGAGAAGGTATATCATACTTGGTAAAGTGGAGGCTCAGAGAAAAAAAGCAAGACTCCTAATGAGATGGATGTTCACAGTAGTAGCAACAATGGGCTCAGATGTAGCAATGGTTCTTTCTGTTGTTTATTTATGAGTTGGTACCCATTGGATGGCACCTAGCAATAACAATAACAATGATTCACATAAGACAGACAGAACTTTTTTGGATATGATAAGAGAAATGCAGAAATCATCTAATCATAAGCAGAGATACCTGTTAAGGTGAGGAAGGAAAACTGTGGTTATAAGAAATATCTGGCATCCCAGCAGAAAACAGAAGTCATGATGGAAGGAAGATGTGAAGAGAGTTTCATGAAGGTGCAGGAAGGCTTAAGGGTGAAGCTTGGGGTAGTGAGGGAAAGACTAGCAAAGATGGAAATGTGTATGTGTATATTAGAAATCATGCATGCATGGGCAGGTTATAAGGGAGAAAATGAGGTTTTCTGCTCCCAGGAAGATTGAAAACCTCAGAAACCCAATACACAGTTGCTGTGAGTTGAACCGACTTGACGGCACTTAACAAAGTAGGTTATAAGAAGTTCTTGTGGTGCAATGAGTTTACATAGACACATATTTTAGTTGTCTTAATAACTGAGGTGCCTTCTGGCATCTGGGTGAGGGGCTGGGCAGGGTTTCTAGGAATCCGGCAATGTACAAAGCAATCTTGTGAAATAAAGAAGTATTTCATATCTCATACAACTCTCAAATGTACTTTGCCCCTAGCAAAGATGGAAAGACATCAGGACTCCGGTTCCTGAAGGTTCCAGGGGATGGAGCAATTAATGAAATGGAATGAGTCCTGGTGTGGCTCTGTAGGATAAACATTGGACTACTAAGTGGGTCAGTGGTTCCAACACACCAGCCACTCTTTGGAAACCCTATACAGGGTGACTATGTGTATCAACTGATTCAACAACACGTAACAATAACAGCGATTCCTGAAGCTGAAGGAAAGGACCTTCTACCACACCATCACCAGAACTGCAACCTTGTGCAGAGGATGGAGGAAAACAGGCAATTCAGTGTCCTGACTCCCCTCTCCCTCCACCCTCCAGTTTCCTTTCAGACTCAACAGAAGCCTAGGGGCAAAGTACATTTGAGAGTTGTATGAGATATGAAATACTTCGTTATTTTGCAAGATTGCTTTGTGCATTGCTGGATTCCTAGAAATCCTGACTCACCTGCTCAGCCAGATGCCAGAAGTGCCCCTCAGTTATTAAGAAATGAAAACATGCTCCCACAAACTTCCTCTGAGAATGGTACCTTGCTTTACTTCATCAAACTGAAGCAATATTTTTTTTTGTTTAGACTCTTCAATGGTCTTTAGAAAATAGATGACAATAATCTGCAGTCTGTGTCAAAATATCAGTGAATTGTTTCAGTCATGGAATGTCCTTTAAGATACTTTAACTTTTCAAACAATTTAACTGTATTTATCATCTATTCCTGCATAACAAAGTATGCCAAACCTTGGTGGCTTAAAACAACAGCAATCATTTCTTATTCCTCACACTTTCTGAGGGACAGGAATTCAGAATCAAAGGTAGGGGCTGGAATCCTATAGAGCAGGAGTGGGGAACCTTTTTACTCCCAAAATTTATATTATTCATGGGCCTTACATAATCAACTTAAAAATTAGCCTGCTATATTTGGTCAAACATTTAATTAACTCATCCCTAATGTGAGGCTTTCTACTCCCGTAAAGATTTACACCCTCGGAAACCCTGTACAGGGTCGCTATGGGTCGGAACCGACTCGAC
>NW_006408557.1:7226688-7237213 GCF_000296735.1 Chrysochloris asiatica | reverse complement strand
TCCATCGATGCTGCCACTTGGCCAATCCATCTCATTGGGGGTCTTCCTCTTTTTCTCTGACCCTCCACCTTACCAAACATGATGTCCTTCTCCACTGACTGGTCCCTCCTAACAATATGTCCAAAGTATGAGAGATGAAGTTTGGCTATCTTGGCCTCCAAGGAGCACTCTGGCTGCACTTCTTCCAAAATGGATCTTTTGATTCTTTTGGCAGTCCATGGCACTTTCAATATTGTCCTCCAACACCATAACTCAAAAGTATCAATTCTTCTATGGTCTTCCTTATTCACTGTCCAGCTTTCGCATGCATATGAGGTTATAGGAAATACCATGGCTTGGGTCAGGCACACATCATTTGATTTCTTGACTGCTGCTTCTATGAGTGTTGATCATTGATCCAAGAAGAATGAAGTCCTTGAAAACCTCAATCTTTTCTCCGTTGATAAGAATGTTGTTTATTGGTCCAGTGGTGAGGATTTTTGTTTTCTTTACATTGAGATGTAAACTATACTGAAGGCTGTGCTCTTTGATCTTCATCAGTAAATATTTCAAGTCCTCTTCATTTTCAGCAAGCAAGGCCTAGAATCATAGGCCTTGGTTAAAGGTGTATGCTGGGTATGTCTGCCTCAGCAAACATCTTTAGCTGACAATATCATGCATCTCTAATAAAATGATAAGATTGTCAACCATGAACTCATCACTCTGAAGACTCTGTTGTCAAGTGCTATTAAGTCGGTTTTGACTCATAGCGACCCTATACACAACAGAATGAAGCACTGTCTGGTCCTATGCCATCCTCACAGCTGTTGTTACATCTGAGCCTATTGTTGCTGACATTGTATCAATCTGTCTTTTGAGGGTCTTCCTCTTTTGGCTGACGCTCCATTTTAGTAAGCATGGTGTCCATCTCCAGGGTCTGGTTCCTTCTGATAACATGTCCAAATGATGAGAGAATGTTTTCATCTTCTGGTACTGTCTCTGGTAACATTCTTCCTAGTCTGTCTTAGTCTGGAAGCTCTGCTGAAACCTGATCTCCATGGGAGACTTGCTGATATTTAAACTATCAATGGCACAGCTTCCAGCATCACACCAACATACATGCCAGCACAGTACGACAAACTGACAGACTTGTTAGGTGGCACCCAGTCAGTTCAGACTCATAGTGACACTATGCACAACAGAAAGCCATACTGTCCAGTTCTGCATCTTCTTTCAATTGCCACTATGCTTGAGTCCACTGCTACTGTCACAGTACCAAGCCACCATCTTATTGGGGGGTCTTCCTCTTTTTTGATGACCCTCATTTTAACAATCATGATGTCCTTCTCCAGGGGCTGGTCCCTTCTAATAATATGTCTGAAGTATGAGAGATGAGGCCTCTTTATCCTGGCTTATAAGGAGCAGTCTGGCTGTACTTTTTCAAACACAGAGCAGTTTATTCTTTTGGAAATCCATGGTATTTCAATATACTTCTCCAACAACATAACTCAAATGCATTAAGCCTACTCTTTCTTATTTACTGTCTAACTTTCACTTGCATAGGAGGCTATTGAAGATACCATGGCTTGGAGCAGGCACACCTTAGTCCTCAAACTGACATCTTTGCTCTTCAACATTTTAAAGAGGATTTGTGTAGCAGATTAGGTAATGTTGTAATACGCTATTTGATTTCTTGACTGCTGCTTCCATGAGAGTTGGTAGTGGATCTAAGCAAAATGAGATCTTAGACAACTTCAATGTTTTCTCCATCTATCATGATATTATTTATTGGTCCAGTTGTGAGGATTTTTGTTTTCTTTATATTGAGGTACTACCCAGATTGAAGACTGTGGTCTTTGATCTTCATTATGAAGTATTTAAAATCCTTTCTGCTTTCCTCAAGCAAAGTAGTATCATCTGCATGTCACAGGTTGTTAATGAGTCTTCCTGGAATCATGATGTAGTGTTCTTTTTCATATAATCCAGCTTCTTGAATTATTTGCTCTGCATACAGATTGAAAAAGTATGGTGAAAGATTATAACTCTGACATACACCTTTCCTAATTTTAAACCATTCAGTGTTTCCTTGTTCTGTTCAAATGACTGTTGCTTGGTCTATGTACAGATTCCCCATTAGCACAATTAAGTGCTCTGGAATACCTGTTCTTCACAAAGTTACCCATAGCTTGTCTCGATCCACACAGTCAAAAGCCTTTGCATAGTCAATAAAGCACAGATAAAAATCTTTCTGGTATTCTCCGCTTTAATCCAAGATCCATCTGATATCAACGATGATATTCCTTTTCCCACATCTTCATCTGAATCTGGTTTAAACCTCTGGTAGTACCTTGTCAATGTACTGTTGCAGTCATTTTTTAATTACCTTTAGCCAAATGTTACTTGCATGTGATATTAATGATATTGTCCAATGATTTCTGCATTCTATTGGGTCACCTCTCTTTGGAACGGGCAAAAATATGGATCTATTCCAATCAGTTGGATATCGTCCAAATTTCTTGGCATAGATAAGTGAGTGCCTTCAGTGATGCATCAGTTGTTGAAAAATTTCCATTGTATTTAATCAATTCCTGGCTCTTTGTTCTTTGCCAATGCCTTCATTGCAACTTGTACTTATTTCTTTAGTACCATTGGCTACCAAATGGTTGAACAATGATCGTTTATTTTTGGTGCTGTGAGTTGAGTGAAAGTTTACAGGGCAGATCATCAGCTTTACATTCAACAAATCATACTTTGTTTCATTACAATGATCATAATTCCCTCCATGTACCATCAATTAACAGTGTTTCTTTCTATTCATTTTAGTTGTTTTTGTTTTAAAAAACACTCAGGCATATGTAATAATTTACACTACCAAAAGGTACATTCTGCAAGTCTGCCTCCTGGCTGACAGCTCTCAGTCCCTCTTCCCATGAATCTAGAGTTCTCAGCTGCTCCCTCTCTCCATGTCTCCATTTCTGGTGTCACTGCTTCTCTGGATAAGGTCCCGCATTCAGCTTGTGCTCTTCTCCCTTGATGGTTCTAGGATCCTCTGTTTCTGTATTATAAAAATTAACTACTCCCCATTTTTGGTATAAAACTTCTGCCTTTACAATTGTGATAATTGTAATTAGTCATGATAACAATTACTCACTACTGAATCATAAAAAGCTTATCCCCATCTCTTTTTACCAGACCCATCTAGACAAGATGAAAACTATTCAGTGGGGACCCTAATCTTCCCCTACACACTCTTAAACTAAACTCCCTCTTGAAACCTTATAAACCAGTCACTTCATGCCTTTATCGCCCCTTCATTTTAGGTAGCCAATGTCACAGTTGCCCGTCCCTAGCTACCCTTTGTACAGAGGGGATAGCATTGATACTTGATGTGAAGACTCCTTCCCTCTCTGTTGATATTTAGAGTTACTACCTCCATGAGTATAGGTCAAGTTCATCAAGTTGTAGCAATTTACCATTTCCTTTATTAAAAAAAATTTTTTTTTTATCTTCCTCTAGTCAAATTCTGATTATCAAATCATCAAGGCTATGTCAAATGGGTACTATCTCCAAGTGTGGGTGTTCTTGTGCACCTCTCCTCACTTCATATCAGCTGGATGCTTCACTCTCAGCTCTAGCCCTCTTTGACTATGTCCTTGTCCATGGCCTCAGGTGTCCTCAGGTCTTACCACACACTTTGGACCAACTAGCCCTTCTGCTTCTCTCTCTTCTCTCCAGGTCAATGGGAGTCTATGGAACATGATTGAACTCAGCCCATTTCTTCATTGCTGCTTTTCCCCCTCTTCCACTCACCAGTAGCCTAATGTGGTCACCAGCAAGCTTACATGCCTGCTCATGTGTTCCCTCTGAATTTAAGTCTTAGAGTGGGTTTTTTCCTGAAGGGATTTGATTGCTTGCCTTAATGGCGTCCTGCCTTCCATCTTCTTTTAATGCTTTCTTTGTTATTCAATATTTTGCCCATAGACTCCTTCAATATTACCGAGCAAGGCCTGAATTTTTTCTTCATTACCTTAGCTTGAGAAATGCTGAGTGTGTTCTTTTGTTTTGGATTTCTTATTCCAGGTCTTTGCACATTACATTATAATACTTGATTTTTGTCTTCTTGATTTGCCCTTTGAAATTTTCTATTCAGCTCTTTACCTCCTCATTTCTTCCTTTTTCTTTAGCATCTCTATGCTGCAAAGCAAGTTTCAGAGTCTCTTCTTACATCCATTTTGGTCTTTTCCCTCTTTCTTGTCTTCTTAATGACCTTTTTCTTTCTTCCAGTATGATGTTCTTAATATCATTTCCGTACTCTTCTGGTTTTTGGTCATTAGTGTCTAATGCATAAAAACTGTTCTTGAGATGACCTCTAAATTCAAGTGAGATATGTTCAAGGTCATATTTTGGGTCTTGTGGACTTGTTTTAATTTTTTCAACTTCAGCCTGAATTTGCAAATTTTCAATTGATGGTCTGTTCCATAGTCTGTCCTGACTTTGTTTTAGCTGATAACATGGAGGTTTTCTACCATCTCTTTCCATGGATGTAGTCAATTTGATTTCTCTGTCTTCCATCTGGTGAGGTCCAGATGGAAGGTATTTGCAATGAATAAGTCATTGGTCTTACAAAATTCTATCATGCGATCTCCAGCATAATTTCTATCACCAAAGCCATATTTCTTAACTACTGATCCTTCTTCTTTGTTTCCAATTTTTACATTCTAATAACAAGTAATGATCAGTACATATTGATAACATGTTTGATCAGTTTCAGACTGAAGAAGTTGGTAGGTAGAATTCTTCAATTTTGTCATCAATTGCTTTAGTGGTTGGTGATCAACTTGTCTTCCTTGTCGGTATATGGATATTATTCTATCACAGACAGCATTGTACTTCAAGATAGATCTTGAAATTGTTCTTTTTGGCTATGAATGGATGCCATACCTCTTCAACTTGTCGTTGCCGGCATAGTAAACCATGTGATTGTCTGATTCAAAATATCCAGTACTAGTCAATGTCAGCTCACAAATGCCTAGAATGGAGTGCTGGTATGATGCTGCAGGGTAAAGCACTAGACTGCAGGTCGGTTTGAATGTCAAGGTCGGTGGTTCAAACTCACCAACTGCTCCTCTGGTCCAGGGTCACTGTGATTTGGAACTGGCTCAACAGCACTTAACAACAAAAATGCCTAGATATTGATTTTTATGTGTTCCATTTCATTTATGACAATTTCCAATTTTCCTAGATTCTTCCATTGTACATTCCATGTTCTGATTATTAATGGATGTTTACAGTTCATTTTGAGTTGTCCCCTATTAGCAAATGAAGGTCCTGAAAACCTTACTCCATTCACATCATCATGGTCAACACTACTTTGATGAGGCAGCTCTTCTTCGGTTGCATTTTGAGTGTCTTCCAACATGAGGGCTCATATTCCGGCACTATGTCTGACAATATTCTGGTGCTTTTCATAATGTTTTCACCTTTTGGCATAATATCTGTCAATATTTTGCTGCTACTCATAATGATTTCTGTGAGTAAACATTCGGAAGTAGTCTACCTCTCTGTCTTCCTAGTCTGTCTTAGTCTAGAAAGTCTGCTAAAACATGTCCCCCATGGTTGACCCTGCTGGTATTTAAAATTCTGATAGCATAGCTTTAAGAATCACAGCAACACAGAAGCCACCACAGTAAGATAAAACAACAGATGAGTAGTGGAACTGACAGACCAACATCCGCTTATTGATCATTCTATGTGCCAAGCACTGTTTTATTTACTCCTTCATATTGTCCTGACAGGTGAAGGGTGTTATCTTCATGTATAGAAAAGGAAATTAAAACCTGTTGTTGTTGTTGGGTGCCATCAAGTTGGTACTGACTCATAGCTACCCTATCCAAAACAGAATGAAACACTGTCTGGTCCTGGGCCAACCTCACAATTGCAACTCCTGAGCCCATCACTGCCGCCACTGTGTCAATTCAGCTTGCTGGGGTCTTCCTCTTTTTTCACAACCCTCCACTTTACCAAACATGATATTCTTCTCTACTGACTGGTTCCTCCTGATAATATGTCTAAAGTATGAGAGATGAAGTCTGGCCATCCTGGCTTCCAAGGAGCACTCTGGCTGTACTTCTTCCAACACAACAGATCTTTTTGTTTTTGTGGCAGCCCATGGTGCTTTCAATATTTCCTCCAACACCATAACTCAAACACATCAATTCTTCTGTGGTCTTCCTTATTCGCGGTCCAGCTTTTGCATGAATTTGAGGTTATTGAAAATACCATGGCTTGGGTCAGGCACACCTTAGTCTTCAAACTGATATCTTTGCTCTTCAATGCTTTGAGGAGGTCTTGTGTAGCAGATTGGCCTAATGCAATAAGTCGTTTGATTTCTTGATTGCTGCTTCCATGAGTATTGATGGTTGATGTGAGCAAAATAAAGTCTTTGACAACTTCAATCTTTTCTCTACTTATCTTGAGGTTGCTTATTGGTCCCATGGTAAGGATTTTTGTTTTCTTTACATTGAAATGCAACTCATATGGAATGCTGTGGTCTTTGATCTTCATCAGTCAGTCTTTTAAGACCTCTTTGCTTTCAGTATGCAAGGTTGTATCATCTGCGTATTGCAGATTGTTAATAAATCTTCCTCAAACCTTGATGTCATGTTTTTCTTCATATATAACCCAGCTTCTTGTATTATTTGCTTAGCATACAGATTGAATAAGTATGGTGAAAGAGCACAACTCTGACACACGCATTTCCTAATTTTAAGCCATTCAGTGTTCCTTTGTTCTTTTCCAACAGCTGCCTCTTCGTCTATGTACTCATGAGCACAATTAAGTGTTCTGGAATACTCATACTTCACAATGCTGTCCATAGCTTGTCATGATCCACACAATCAAAAGCCTTTGAGTAGTCAAAAAAGCACAGGCAAGATCTATCTAATGTCAGCAGTGATATCCCTCATTCCAAGTCCTCTTCTGTATCTGGCTTGAACCTCTGGAAATTCTCTGTCAATGTATGGTTGCAGCTGTTTTTAAATTATTTTTAGTAAAACTTTACTCATATGGGATATTAATGACATTGCCCAATGATTTCCACCTTCCATTGGGTCATCTCTCTTTGGAATGGACACAAATACAGATCTTGTACAGTCAGTTGACCAAATAGTTGTCTTCCAAATTTCTCAGCATAGATGAATGAGTGCTTCCAGTTTGTTGAAAGACTTCAATTTGTATTCCATCAATTCTCAGTGCCTTGTTTTTTGCCAATGACTTCAATGCACTTTGAATTCTTCCTTCAGGATCATTACCTCTTGATCATATGATACCTTTTGAAATGGTTGAATATCGACCATTTCATTTAGGTAGAATAACTCTGTGTATTCCTTCCATCTTCTTTTGATGCTGTCTGCATTATTTAATATTTTGTCCATAGAATCCTTCAATATCGCAAGTTCAGGCTTGTTGTTATAATATTTGACTTTGTCTTCTCAAGTTGACCTTTGAAAATTTTTGTTCAGTTCATGTACCTCCTTAGTTCTTCCATTTGCTTTAGCATCTCTATTCTGGAGAGCAAGTTTCAGAATATCTCTGGCATCCTTTTTGGTCTTTTCCTTCTTACTTGTCTTCTTAATGATCTTTTGCTTTTTTCCTGTATGGTGTTCTTAATGTCATCCCACAACTCTTCTGGTCTTTGGTCTTTGGTGTCAAATGCACCACATCTGTTCTTCAGATGATCTCTAAATTCAGGTGAGATATATTCAAGGTCGTATTTTGGCTCTTGTGGACTTGTTTTCATTTTCTTCAGCTTCAGCCTGAATTTGCAAATGATCAATTGGTGGTCTATTCTACAGTCTGTCTCTGGCTTTGTTTTAGCTGATGATATGGAGCTTTTCCACCATCTCTTTCCACAGATGTAGTCAATGTGATTTCTATATTTTCCATCTGGTGAGGTCCATTTGTATAGTCATCTTTTATGTTAAAAAAGGTATTTGCAATGAAGACGTCATTGGTCTTGCAAAATTCTACCATGTAATATCCAGCAGCATTCCTATCACTAAAGCCATGTTTTCCAACTACTGATCCTTCCTCTTTTGCATTCCAATCACCAGTAATTATCAATACATCTTGATTGCATATTTGATAAATCTCGGACTGAAGAAGTTGGTAGAATTCTTCAATTTCATCGTAACTGTCTTTAGAGGTTGATATGTAAATTTGAATAATAGTTGTATTAACTGATGTTTCTTGTAGATGTATGGACATTATACTATCACAGACAGCATTGTACTTCATGATTGATCTTGATATGTTCTTTTTGATGACTTCTGAATGTGACACCATTCCTCTTCAATTTGTCATTCCAGACATAGAAAACCATGGAATTGTCAGATTCAGAATTGCCAATACCAGTCCATTCTAGCTCATTAATGCCTAGGATATTGATGTTTATGTGTTCCATTTCATTTTTTAGAATTTCCAATTTACTTAGATTCATACTTTTACATTACTTGTTCTGATTATTAATGAATATTTACAGCTCTTTCTCTTCATTTTGAGTTGTACCCCATCAGCAAATGAAATTCTCAGGGCTTTACTTCATTCTTATCATCACAGTCAGTCTGCTTTTGAGTGCCTTCCAACCTGAGGGGCTCATCTTCTGGCACCATATCTAACAATATTCTGGTTCTCTTCATCGTGTTTCAATATTCAGTAATCTGGTGCTGACAGTGTTCTGCTGGTATTTATAAGGTTTTTAGCGTCTAAATATTCTAAAGTAGTCTATCTCTCCTTCTTCCTAGTATGTCTTTGTCTGGAAGCTCAGCTGAAACTTGTCCACCGTGGATGACCCTGCCGGTATTTACAATACCCGTGGAATAGTTTCCAGAATCACAGCAACACACAAGCCACCACAGTATGACAAACTGACAGATGAATGGTGGCAATGAAGACCTAAGTGGAGTGAAAAAACACACACGAAACCCTTCCCCCCCATACAAAACAAGAATATTCTTCTCTAACCAAAACTGAAAGTCTCAAGATAGCAAACTTCTGCATGTTGGAGCCCTGGTCAGAATTCTCTTCATTTAAGCATTTGGAGCCTAAAACTCAAAGAGTGAGACCTACTAATCAGTGAACTCCTAGTCAGTTTCTTTCTTCTACCAGGAACAGTCACAATAGCATAGAAAATCCACACCAGTCATAGAATCCTTTACATAAATTGTTTTAAGGAATTTTTTGATGGTGGCTTGCTGTTATCAGGGACAGAGCTTGCATTTCAATGCAGGTCTCTGTGTAAAAGTCACTCTTTTAACTATATGTTGCTTCCCCAGGTAAAATTCTAAGTTGAAAATTAAATCTTAAATTTGAAGTTTGAAATCTAATTATTTAGGTATTTCTTATCTTATATTATTATCTAGCATTTCTTTATCTTTTATCATGCCCTGAGGAAGATGTTCTACCCTAATCATCACTACATAGAAAGAGAAACTAAGGGATAAGTAACATAATTACTTTAATGTTTTTAATTAAGCCTTTTATAGACACTCAAAATACTAATATTGCACAATGAGATCACTTACCCCCTAATTACAAAACAGGTTAAGAACCAAACTTATGTGGGGATTTAGACTTTTTGGTACCTACCTACTAGTCATCATTTTTTCTGTTCTATTAAGCACAGAACTTTGTTTATAGCAGTATATAAATATCTCATGACTGAATGGTTTCCTCCGTAAATGAGTCATTGTGGTTGAAATTATTGTGACAAAGTAAGGAGATATGGCACTTTTTTTCCTTTGAAAGTATATGCAGAGGAAATAAATATATATATTGGAAAAAATCCGCTGGGAAATAAATCTGTAACATTAAAAAGTATGAAGTATTTATGACCTGGTGTGGCATTGTAGGATAAGAACTCAACCACAAGGTCGGTTTGAACTGCAAGATCAATGGTTCAAATTCACCAGCCACTCCTCAGTAACCCCATACAGGGTCACTATGGGTTGGAACCAACATGATGGCACTTAACAACAACAACAACAACTCATTTTAGGGGGATGGTGGAGGTATGTTGATAACAAACCATCAGAGAGGAGGCCAAAGGCAGTGCTTCCCAAACAATGGCTCCCCTTTACTCTTTCTCTCCCAACCTTGGCAATAACTAAAGAATTTTTTTTTTTTTTTTTTACAAGCAGTTCCCTTTATTAATGTCCAATTTACATACAATCCCCCATCATAGACTTCAAAGTACATACAATGCTTCATATTAACAAATGGGTAATACCTGGCAGTAAGAATCAAAACATTGTTTTGATTGCTGTCAAGTGCTGTGCAGTCGGTTCCAATTCATAGCTACTCTGTATAGAGTTTCCAGGCTATAAATCTTTTTTTTTTAATTTAAGGTTTTTATTGTGGATTGAGTGAAAGTTTACAGGGCACATCATAAGTTTCACATTCAACAATTCATATAACTTGTTTCATTACATTGATTATAATCCCCTCCATATACCATCAGTTAAAAGTATTTCTCTTTATCCACTTTAGC
>NW_006408557.1:7217317-7224528 GCF_000296735.1 Chrysochloris asiatica | reverse complement strand
GATGGGTGTGTATTTTGGTGTTTTTTTTTTTTATGCTTTCTGAATGCCTCCAGGTAGATGTGATCAGGAAATGGGCTTCCCTTTTCACTCTTCTTCCTTTATCTCAGCGGTTCTGCCAGGCATCTGTGGCCGCTCCGATCCTTCTCCCACGTGGTATCACCCAAGATGGTGGCTCCTGGCGCAGCCGAGCATCCCGGACTAGAAAGCAATAGATTTCTTGCTTCTGCCACAGATTCCCCCCCTAAAGAATTTTTATGTCTCGCCATCTGCCCTTACTACATATTTCACATAAGTGGGAGCATAGTCGTTTTGTGACGATCTCGTTCCACTCAGCATAATGTTTTCAAGGTTCATCCATGTTGTAAGATCAAGGTTTCATTTCTCTTTATGGCTGTGTATGTCTGTACTACATTTTGTTTATCCATTCATCTGCAGATGGACCTTTAAGCTGTTTCCTCTTTTTAGCTATTGTGAATGGTGATACAATGGGCACTGGTGTACAAGAATTTATTTATTTATGTCCCTGCTCTCCTTTCTTCTGTATATATATTATGGTGTAGAAGTGCTGTGTCACATGGTTGATGTTTATCGTTTTGAGGAAATTACAAAGTGTTTTCCAGAGTGACTGAACTATGCAGCAATCATACCAGCAGTGGATAAAAGTTGTAATTCCTCTACATCTTCACCAATACCTGTTCTTTTCCTTTTAAAAAAAATCATAAAACTTTCTCTATTTGCAGCTATATGATGCTATATGTAGAAAATCCAAAAGACTCAGCAAGAAAATTATTGAGACTCATAGAAAGATTCAGCAAAATGGCAGGGTACAACATCAAAATACACAAATTAGTTGGATTCCTTTACACTAGTAAAGAGGACTTTGAAAATGAAGTCAGAAAAACAATACCATTTACAATAGTCACCAAAGAGATGAGATACTTGGAATAAATCTAACCAGAGAAACAAGGTGTGGTGCTGTGGGTTAATGTACTGGACTGAAAAGTCGGTCTGAACCACAAGGTCAGCAGTTGAGGCTTACCAGCTGCTCCTCAGAAACCCTATCCAGGGTTGCTATGGGTTGGAACTGACTCTATGGCACTTAACATCACTACCAACCACAATACAAAGAAAATTACAAAGTACTACTACAAGAAACCAAAAGAGACCTACAAAAATGGAAGAATATACCATGCTCATGGATAAGAAGACTTAACATTGTGAAAATGTCAACACTACCCAAAGCAATCTACAGATATAATGCAATCCCAATCCAGATTGCAACATTGTTCATTAAAGAGATGGAAAAATTAATCACTAACTTTATATGGAAAGGAAAGATACCCCAGATAAGAAAAACATTGCTTAAAAATGTTGGAGACCTCTTACATACTCATTTCAAAACCTACTACATAGCCGCAGAAGTGAAAATAAACAAACCTGGTTCTGGTATAATGAAAAAACACATAGATCAGTGGGCAGAATTGAGAACCTAGAAGTAAAAAGTTGTTCTTTAATAAAGGACCAAAACACATCAAACAGGGAAGAAATAGTCTCTTCAACCAATGGTGTTGGCAAAACTGGAAATCCATTTGCAGAAGAATGAAACAAGGCAGAGGTGTTCACTGTTGCTGTCATGGTTAGTCCACTAAACTGCAGCATTGCTATGCACCAGAACATGGGTATCAGCAAGACTGGAGAACTAGCCTGGGCCCCATTCAGGAAGTAATTCAAATATTTCAAAAGAATGACCATGACCGCAACCTCTTCGATAGAAGGTAAACAGAATTTGGTGATTATGGGTAGGAAGACCTGGTTCTCCATTCCTGAGAAAAATAGACTGTTGAAAGATAGAATTAACTTAGTTCTAAGTAGAGAACTCAAGGAACCCCCACAAGGAGTTCGTTTATTTGCCAAAAAATCTGGATGATACTTTAAAACTTGTTGAACAACCAGAATTAGGAAACACAGTAGTTATAGTTTGGATAGTAGGAGGCAGTTCTGTGTACGAGGATGCCATGAACCAACCAAGCCATGTTAGACTGTGACAAGGATCATGCAGGAATTTGAAAGTGACACATTTTTTCCTGAAATTGATTTAGAGAAATACAAACATCTCCCAGAATACCCAGTTTTTCTTTCTAATGTCCAGGAAAAGAAAAGCATTAAGTATAAATTTGAAGCATATGAAAAGAATGATTAATATGAAACTATCTTCTGATTTATTTCTAGTTGTCTCCCTCCTTTTATTAAAATATAAAATAAAATTATATGTTTTAACATTTGGAAAAAGATTTTCTTGGCTTTTGATCTGTGGCTAATTATTTCTAAGCCATGTTTTTGTTTTTTCCTCCATTAATCCTAAATAGACTATCAGATACTGTTCATGAAATGCTTTTTGTTATAACTACCAAAATGCCTCTCCCTTTAGGGCCAGGATTGAGTCTGTACCTGCCTACGCAAATAGGCATGTCTGCTAAGACAATAAAAAATGAGAGAGCTCTGATAGTACAAGTTAAAATCAGTGCCTTAAAAAATATATATCAATGCCTATAGAGAAAGGAGTTAGATAGATTAAGCAAAATTGTGGGAATCCATTACAAACAGAAAAATTGTAGTTCAAGCTTTAAAAGAAAATTGTATATCTGGTAAAAGTTATTTTCACTCAGACAGTATCAATGAAATAAGAACCCCAACATATTAAGTAGTGATGATAAAGAGGCAATCAAAAGGTGAATTTTTTGATGATAGAAGAAAATTTCAGAGACCTTTAGAATGTTGCTCTTAAAAAAAAGTCTTTAATAGCAACCATAATGGCTAAAATAAAAAAATTCAAAGATGTTAATGAATTAAAAATGGATATTACTAGAAACCAAAATCAGTTAGTCTGAAAATAAACTTCACAAAGTTAAAAGTTGAAAATTAAAAAAACTTTTACCAGGTATGGAGCCGGGTGGTGTACTGGGTTATCTATTGGGCTGAAAATTGCAAGGTCAACAGTTTGAACCCACCAGTTGCTCTGTGGTACAAAAAATGGGTCTGTCAGCTCCCATAAAGATGATCAGCCTCGGGAACTCTATGGAGCAGTTTTACTCTATGCTATAGGGTCACTGTGAATCAGAAATGACACAATGACAGTAACTTTATGTTGGCAAAGATTAATTATTATGGTACCCAAAGAAATAGGTTTTTCTGCATTGTAAATTGTTATAACCATTTTAAAGTGTAAATTAACAATTAAAATAAAAAATAATCTGGTTTTGAACCCAGAAATTCCACATCTAGAAATTAATTCTTAACAAAATGGTGGACTCAAGTGTATTATTGTAGCTTTAAAACAAAAAGAAAAACTTAATTTGGATATAGCTTAAATGTTGATTAATAAAGAAATATTCAACCCAGCTATCTATACAATTTTATATTCTGCAGCAGTTTAAAAGAATTAGGTGCTATCAGAATAATTCCAAAATATTGCTAAGTGAAAGAAGCAAATTATGTACAATATCCAAAATTTCGAATATATGAAGGAAAAAAAGATAATGAAACAAGATCCAATCCTCACACATATACAAAATGAACTCAGTGTGGTTAAAACCTAAGCATAAAACCTAGAACTACTGCTTGGTAAATTGGAGGATCAACAAAAAAGAGGAAGATCTCCAAAGAGATGGATTGCCATGGTGGCAGCAGCAACGAGCTCCAGTGTAACCATTGTGAGGATAGTGCAGGACCAGGCAGTGTTTCTGTTCTGTTGGGCATAGGTTCGCTATGAGTTGGAACCAACTTGAAGGCATTTAACAACAACAAGAACTAAAAATCATCAATGAGAAAATAGATAAAGCTTAGGGGCTCTGATACATGGCAAAAATACACAATCAAACATAATTGAAAACATACAAATATCAGAAGATAAATAGACAACCAGCACCTCATAAAAATTAAACACTTACATGCAACAAAAGATTCCATCAAAAAAGAATTAAAAAAGAACCACAAACTGGAGGGAAAATTTTTGAACAATGATATACAAAACAAAAGACAACTCTAAAATTTATAGAACACTTCAACACCTGAGCAAGAAGACAAATAATAATCCAATTTTTTAAAAAATGGGCAGAGGACATGAACAGACACTTCACCAAAGAAGACATTCAAGTGTCCAACAAACATGAAGAAAACTCACTATCATTAGTCATTGTTGTTGTGAAGTGCCGTCAAGTTGGTTCTGACTCATAGCGACCCTGTCTAGGGCTTCCGAGGTGGTGGGTCTGAACTACTGAACTTGTGGTTCAGTCCATTGCTGATCTTACAGTGCCACACCAGGAATCCTGTATTGCTGGTGGGACTCTGTAAAATGGTGTAACTACTGCGTAGTGGTTACAAATCGGGCTGCGACCCTTAAGGTCAGCAGTTCGAAACTACCAGCCGCTCCGCGGGAGAAAGATGAGGCTTTCTACTCCCGTAAAGATTTACACCCTCGGAAACCCTGTACAGGGTCACTATGGGTCGGAACCGACTCAATGGCACTTAACAACAACAACATAACAACTGTGGAAAACAGTATGGCACTTTGGAGATAGAAATATTGTATGACCCAGCAATCCATCTACTTGGTATGTATCCTCAAGAAATAAGACGCACGTAGATATATGCACATCCATGTTGATTGCAGAAGTATTCACAATAGCAAAAAGTTGGAGACAGCATTAATGTCATCAACAGAAGAATGGTTGCACAAATTAGTACATATACACACAACAGAATAATGCAAAAGAAGAATGGTTACACAACTTGAAGAATGTAGTCAATGTCACTGAATTATACAAGTAGAAATTGTTGAATTGGTGTGTGTTTTACTGTGTATATTCTCAGCCCTCAACAAAAAGTAATTATTTTATTTTATAGGCAAAGGAGTTGAGTAGACTTTTCAACAAAGAAACACAAATGGCCAATAAACACATGACAAGATGCTCAATATCATTAGTTAATAGGGAAATGAAAATCAAAACTATGAATAACAATTAAGAATACTAATGAATCTATGAAATATCTCATAACATGGATGAACTTGGAGGACATTTGCTGAATGAATTAGTCAATCACAAAAGGACAAATTTTGTATAAGACCACTATTGTAAACAGTTAAGAAAAGGCTTTCATGCTAAAAGACACTAGTGAGGGGAGGGAATGGAGAATTTTTAAAAAATCTACTTGGAATTTACATAGACATTACAATTGGCAAACAAAGATATTAAAACCATTATTATAAAATGACTTTTAAAAAATCTTAACCTCACAAAAGAAATCATAGACATCTTAATGGAGATGAGTAATACCTCCTAGCTTTGATTTGCATTTCCCTAGTAACTAATGATATTGAACATCTCTGATTATTATTTTTTTAAGCTTTTATTGAGTGATAGTTTGCATGGAAGAATATCGGTTTTACATTCATCGTTTCATTGCAATGATTACAATCACCTTCACGCATCATCATTCAACAGTATTTGCTTCTATTTCCCCTGTTTTGTTTTGTTTTTTTTTGGGGGGGGGGATATACACAAAAATACTCAGGAATATATAATCATTTAAACAACCAAAGTGCACATTCTGCCTGATCCTGGCAGTTGTAATATCCCCACTTTTATTCTGATTTGATATATTTACTTTTTTCTTAGGTTAAATTTTTGTTGATTATTTTCGATCTTTTGAAAATGCCAACTCTGGTTTTGTTGATTCTGTTGTTTTCCTATATTCTATTTCAGTTTTCCTTGTTCTGTTGTTGTTATTATTAAACACCATTGAGTCCATTCTGACTCATAGAAACCCTATATAGGGTTTCTGAGGAGTAGCTGGGGGGTTTGAACTGCCAACCTTGAGGTTTGCAGTCCAGTGCTGATGCAGCAGTGCCACACCAAAAGTTCAATTCTTGCTCTAATCTTTGTTATTTCCTTTCTTCTGGTACTTTTGGGCTTAGTTTGATTTAAAAAAAAAAAAATTTCAAGATATGTGTTGTTTTTGTTGTTAGGTAAGCATCCATGTACCATCAAGGAACACCAGTTAATAAGACTATTATTCAAATGAACACACCATCCGCAAGTGCCAAAGATTAAGAAGCTGAAGATTTTCACCAAATTCTGTGGTTTTAAATTGATTACTGGTGCATTTTGATTACAAACAAGCTGCATTAATGATTACTAGTGATTGGAATGTGAAAGTTGAAAACAGAAGGATCAGTAAGTCATCAGTGACCTTGGTGACTGAAATGATAAATGATGCTTGAGATTACATGATACAATTTTGCAAGATCGATGATTTATTCATAACAAACAATTTTTTTAAAACAACATAAATGGTGACTATACATGTGGACTTCACTGGATGGAATACACAGGAACCAAATCAAATCAAATCTGTGGAAAGAGATGACAGAAAAGCTCAGTATCATCAGTCAGAAAAAGGCCAAAGGCTGACTTTGGAATAGACCATCAATTGCTCATATATAATTTCAAGTTGAAACTTAAGAAAATTAAAACTTAAGTCTAAGAGAACCAAAATATGACCTTGAGTACATCCCACCTGAATCTCAAGAACAGAGTTGATGCATTGAACACTGATGACTAAAGACCACAGGAATTACGGGATGACATCAAGAATATAATACGTGAAGAAAGAAAAAGGTTGTTAAAATTACAGGAAAGGAAGAAAAGACAAAAATAGATGTCATATACCTATGGAACAGCAACCCAAAAGAAGGAACAAATCCTTACAGCAAGAAACATTCCCACCCCCTCCACACACAGAGTGGACAGAGTTGGGCAATTTGGTCATTGGATACTCAAATGGGGAGGAGGGACTACAAAGGCAAGAAGTGACTGACTTACAAGCTTTCAAGAGGGAACCTAGTGCTAAGGAGCATGGAGGAAGGCAGAATCTCCAGTGGGTACTATTCAATCTGTCTGGGCAGAGCTGATGAAAGGAAATACAGATGGGTAACTCGTGATACTGTAGTGAATAATGCTTATCAGGATGGATTATAAGGCTTGCAAATGCAAAGGTAGACATTTTGTAACAAGGAAGGGAGTGATTAATTCTCCAGTCTAGGAGCGGAGGTCTCTGGGACCATCAACATAGAAGAGCCAAGAGCGGGACCCTACCCAGAGAAACAGAGATGCCTGAGATGGAGACAGAGAAGACAACGTGGAGTGATGAAG
>NW_006408557.1:7210496-7214951 GCF_000296735.1 Chrysochloris asiatica | reverse complement strand
TTAACTGATGGTATATGGAGGGGATTGTAATCAATGTAATGCAACAAGTTATATGAATTGTTGAATGTGAAACTGATGATGTGCCCTGTAAACTTTCACTCAATCCACAATAAAAACCTTAAATTAAAACAAAAAACAAACAAAATAGATGTCAGAAGAGATTCTGAAATTTGCTCTTGGATATAGAATAGCTAAAGTGAAAGGAAGAAATGATAAAGTAAAAGAACTAAACAGAAGATTTCAAAGGGCAGCTTGAGAAGACAAAGTTATATAATTACAACAAATTATAATTGTATTAATGAAATGTGCAAAGACGTGGAGTTAGAAAACCAAAAGAAAAAGCACATTCATCATTGCTCAAGTTGAAATAACTGAAGAAAAATTCAAACCCTGAGTTGCAATATTAGTAGATTTTATTGGTAGATTTTTTTAATGTGGCAACATCAAAAGATGGTAGAAAGAATACACAGTCACTGTATCAAAAAAGAGCTAGTTGATGTTCAACCATTTCAGGTAGTAGCATACAGTCAAGAACCGATGGTACTGAAGAAAGAAGTCCAAGCTACACTGGAGATATTGATGAAAAACAATTCCAGTAATTGACCAAATACCAATTGAAATGTTTCAATGAACAGATGCAGAGCTAGAGGTGTGATTCATATTCATGCCCATTCCAAAGAAAGGTGACCCAACAGAATACATAAATTATGGAATAATATCATTACTATAATAGAAATGCAAAAATCCTTTTAGCTGAAGATGATTCAAATATGGTTGCAACAGTACATTCATAGGGAATTTCCAGAAATTCAAGCCAGATTCAGAAGAGAATTGCTGATATCGGCTGAAAGTGGAGAATACCAGAAAGAAGTTTAACTATGCTTTATTGATTATGCAAAGGCATTAGACTGTGTGGATCCAAACAAACTATGGATAACATTGTGAAGAATGGGACTTCCAGAACATGCAATTGCATTCATGCAGAATATGTACATAGAATAAGAGGAAGTTGTTCACTTGGAACAAGGATATATTGCATGGTTCAAAATCAGGAAAGGTGTGCATCAGTGTTGTATCCATTTACCACACTTATTCAATCTATATCTGAGCAAGTAACCCAAGAAAGTGGCTATATGAAAAACACAGCATTGGGACTAGAGGAAGTCATTAACAACCTAGGATATGCCAATAACACAATCTTGCTTGCTGAAATATTTGTTTATGAAAACAAAGTCTATGACCTTTAGTTTGAATTTCACTTCAATGTAAAGAAAATGAAAACCCTCACAACTAGACCAATGCATAATATTGTGATAAATAAAGAAAAGATTGAAGTTGTCAGATTTCATTTTGATTGGATCCATAATCAACATTGATGGAAGCAGGAGTTAAGAAGTCAAAGGACGTACTGCATTAGGCAAATCTGCTGCAATGTAGGTAGGTGTGATCAAGAGGTGAGTTTGTGCACCGTTCTCTGTTCACTGTTTGTACAGTTCAGTTCAGGGTGGATTTAGCTGATGATGGTTGTTATTGATCCACTGTATGTTGTTGTTGTTGTTGTTGTTAGATGCCATCAAGTCGGTACTGAATCACAGCGACTCTATAAAAACAGAACAAAACACTGCCTGGTCCTAGGCCAACCTTACAAGCATTACTACACCTGAGCCCATCGCTGCCGCTACCGTGCCAATCCATCTCATTGGGGGTCCTCGTCTTTTTCTCTGACCCTCCACTTTACCAAACATGATATCCCTCTCTAGTGACTGGTCCTTCCTGATAATATGTCCGAAGTGTGAGAGATGAAGTTTGGCCATCCTGGCTTCCAAGAAGCAGTACTTCTTCCAACACAGATTTGTTTGTTCTCTTGGCAGTCTATGATACTTTCAATATTCTTCTCCAACACCATAATTCAAATGTATCAATTCTTCTGCAGTCTTCCTTATTCACTGTCCAGTGTTCCCATGCATATGAGGTTATTGAAAATACCATGGCTTGGGTCAGGAGCACCTTAGTCCTCAAACTGACATTTTTGCTCTTAAATGCTTTAAAATAGTCTTGTGCAGCAGATTGGCCTAATGCAATATGTTGTTTGATTTCTTGACTTCTGCTTCCATGAGTTTTGATGGTTGATATGAGCAAAATGAAGTCTTTGATAACTTCGATCTTTTCTCCACTGATAAGAATGTTGTCTTTTGGTCCAGTGGTGAGGAGTTTTGTTTTTTTTACATTGAGGTGCAACCCATAATGAAGGCTGTGGTCTTTGATCTTCATCAGTATGTATTTCAAGTCCTCTTCACTTTCAGCAAACAAGGTTGTATCATCTGCATATTGCAGGTTGTTAATGAGTCTTCCTCCAATCCTGATGCTACGTTTTTCTTCATGTAATAGTTTTTCGGATTATTTGCTCAGCATACAGATTGAATAAATATGGTGAAAGAATACAACCCTGGCACACACATTTCCTAATTTTAAACCATTTGGTGTTTCCTTGTTCTGTTCAAACAATCTGCCTCTTGGTCTGTGTATAGGTTCCTCATGAGCACAATTACGTGTTCTGGAATACTCATAATCCCTAGCTTGTCCTGATCCACACAATCGAAAGACTTTGTATAGTCAAAAAAGCACAGGTAAACATCTTTCTGGTATTCTCTGCTTTCAGTCAAGATCCATCAGACAGCAGCAATGATATCCCTTGTTCCACATCCTCTTCAGATACTGTCTTGAACATCTGGAAGTTCTCTGTCCACGTATGCGTGCAGTCATTTTTGTATGACTTTTAGTAGAACTTTACTCATATGGGGTATCAATGATTTCTGCATTCTGTTGGGTCACCTCTCTTTGGAATGGGCACAAAAATAAATCTCTTCCAGTCAGTTGGCCAGGTAGTTGTCTTCCAAATTTTTTGACATAGTTGAGTGAGTGCCTCCAGTGCCACATGTTTGTATAGCAGCAGGTATTACTCTAAACCAATTGGTAGGAGTGTCTTTAAACTGTCAAAGAAAAAAGATGTTTAAGAACTAAGATATGCCTGATCCAAGATCATGAACATCTCTACCCCCACTCCCACCTCCACACAGTTCCTCTCTACCTGAAATAGGAGGAATGTCTTCCTTGTGCATTAGCTTCAGGTGCACACCACCTCCATGTGGAGAGGCATGTGAACTCTGCCTTGTAAGAGCAGCAAAATGCACAGTACCAGACAGATAGCCTGCCCCAGCCACCCCTGTTCAGGCAGAAACTTGTCTATAACCAGCCACTCTGTCTCCAGTGCTCTCTAGACCTGAAAAACTACTCTGCAGTTCTTATAAATGGGATTGTTCCTCTAGTACATTTTAACTGGTTCTTTATATATGTAAAACAAAGCTACTGCTTTTTATATGTTAAATTTGCAATAAGCCAAATTACTGAATTGTCTTATTATTCCTATTCTTAATTTCTGTTGATTCTCCTGGGTTTTCCAAGTACATAATCAAATATCTCACAAGTAAGAATAATTTTACTAAATTATTAACTAAAAATTAATTAACTAAACGTTAATTGCATGTTTGCCATTACTACAGTATCTCATTACAGGGCCATGCAAGGGGCTGCTAGTTCTGTCCTCTTAGGCAAATGTGTGCTACTTCCAGGGGTTCTCCTCTCTACTTTGTGTCCTAGGCTGACTTCTTACCAGCATAACACTTCAAACAGAGAAGAGCAGAGGAGTGGCAGGGTCATACCTGAAGTTAAGGAAGAGAAACTCTCTGCAGTGTGGGAAAAAGCCATATAAAGGCAAAGGCAGAGGCCAGGAAGCTGGTTTGGAGATGAGTAGAGGCGTCTCCTTGTTGAAAGAGAAATGTAACCTAAACCAAGCATCAGGGATAGGTGCCATGGCCAAATCTGAGTGGGATTAAAGACCAGTTGCCTTTATGGTGAGTCCATGGCTAATGGCTGGTTGTGTGTTTTTTAAAGTAGGTAACCAGGCCTTTCTCCTGAGAACCTCATAAGAATGTGCGGTCAATACTGGGAAAGGTAGAACCTCTGCTGAATTGCTTCCAACCTGCCTGGATGGGATTAATAAAAGGTGAGGGGAAAGGACTCCTGTGGTTCAATAGGGAATGATTGCTATCAGGTCTGACAGTGAGTGTTGGAAAGGTAAATGTAAATGTTTGGTAACAAAAGGAGGGGAGCAGCTGATTTTGCAGTTCAGGAGTGGAGATCCCTGGAACCATCAAGGGAGAAAAGTGAAGTTCCAACGGGAAAAATACAAAACTGTTACTACAAGAACAAACAAGTTGCTTGCCCAGGAAACATCAAGACAAGTGGTCGGGTCCCCTAAGTGTAAACCCCCTTCCAAGACTAAGACTCAATGGGAATACACGCTCTGATTGGTGACCATGCTCGTCACTGATAAGGGGAAGTGAAGGAAAAACAGAAATGAAGTGACGAGTTAAGCCCTACCATGTGGAAGTGAAG
>NW_006408557.1:7206257-7210147 GCF_000296735.1 Chrysochloris asiatica | reverse complement strand
GGAAGGCAGAATCTCCAGTGAGTAGTATCCAATCTGCCTAGGCGGAGCTGATGAAATGAAATGCAGATGGGTCTCTTGTGATACAATAGTGAATAGTTGTTATCAGGACTGATTATGAAGGTTGGAAATGTAAAGGTAGACATTTTATAGCAGGGAAGGGAGGGAATAACTTTCCAGTATAGGAGCAGAGTTCCCTAGGACCATCAATAGAGAAGAGCCGAGAGGGGGACCCTACCCAGAGAAGCAGTGATGCCTGAGATGGAGGCAGAGACAATGACTTAGAGAGATGGAGCAGCTGGGGACTTTAGCTCCAGAGAGGGAGAGTGACTGTGTGCTAAAGACTGGGGGGGATGGGGGGTAGTGTAGGGGGCAGGCTTGCAGGGTATACCCTTTGGTTGGTTGATGATGCATGGAGGAGATTGTAACCGTGGCAATGATACGATATACGATAGAATGAATGTAAAACTAATGTTCTCCCATGTAAACTGTCATATAATTCACAATAAAACACTAAAAAAAAAAAAAAAAAAGTGAAGTTCCAGACCTTGTCTGGGGAGGCAGTGACTCTAGGGTTGGAGGTTGAGATGATGAGGTGGACAGAAAGAGTGGCTGGGGACTCTGGACTCAGGGAGGGAGAGGGGCTGTGGGCTGGCGACCTGGGGGTAGGTGTGTGGGGTGTACCCTTTGGTTGTTTGATGGTGCATGCAGGGGATTGTGATCATTGGAATGAAACAAAATACGATAAAACTTAAAAAAAAAAAAAAGAATGTGGGGTCAGGAATGATTTTTGCTTTAATATATTTAAAAATCTTGAAATGGGTTTTCTTTGGTGGGTTTCAACAATATGTTTACATAAATTTGTTTCACTTAATAGTTGTATTAAGTGAAATCTAGCTTTTTTATTTTCTGTCCCTCCACACTCTTCTATACCTCTTTATATAAATAATTGTATTTTTCCCTAAGATTTATTTTATTATCCTTTCATTTCATCTTGGGGGTCCTAGTGTGGCACTGTAGGATGAGCATTGGACTGCCAACCTCAAGGTCTGTGGTTCAAATTTACCTGCCACTCCTCAGAAACCCTGCATAGGATTGCCGAATTGAAACTGACTCAACGGCACTTAACAACACAACAATTTCATCATATGGTAAAATATATAAGCATAGTCTGAATTTTCATACATTATCGATATATACTATGTAAATATTTCTACATCTTTCTTTTTCGTTTCATTTAACGATATACCTTAGATCATGCCATAGCATTTTATAGGATATTCTTCCTTCCTTTGTATACCTGTCTAGACATCTGTTTTGTGGATATACTATTCCTTGGTGATGCTTATTTGGATTCTTTACAGGTTTTTCCCATTTCAAATAATGCTACAATTAATAGTGTTAGGTGTATGTGTACATGTGTGTGTATTTGCATGTGGTTCTTTGGGATATATTCTTTAAAGTACTGTATTAAGCGTAAATATAAATGTAATTTTTCTAGATATTTCCTAATTCTCCCACTTTATGAACTGTACCATTTTATATTCCTGCCACAATATTTGATAGTAAATATTTACCTACAGTTTTGCTGATAGTTTTAAATTTTACAATATTCTCAAATATACTAGGTGAGAGATGAATCTTGATGTAGATTCCATATGTAACTTGCAGTTATCTTATTATATGTGAGATTGAGCATATTGTCACATGTGTAAGGACAATTTATACTTATTTATACTTATTTTTATTTCTATCACATTTTCTTTCATTCTCTATCCTTCCAGTTCAAGCATAAAATATTCTGAAACAGTGAGTGTTCACAATTAAGGACTGTCTAGGCTTCCAATACGCAAATGCTTCAAGCATACTCCTATGTTTTCACATGAATCTTCTCACAGAGTACTCCAGAAAAAATGTTTTCCTTAGCTAATGTTTCCCTTTCATTTCTTATGATCTAATGTGTAGTTCACTATCTTTTATATTTTGTTTTTTTAATGTTTTATTGTGAATTATGTGATCATTTACATGGGAGAACATTAGTTTTACATTCATCCTATCATATATCGTTTCATTGCCATGATTACAATCCCCTCCATGCATCATCAACCAACCAAAGGTATACACTACAAGCCTGCCACCCGGTCATCAGCACACAGGCCCTCTCCCTCTCTGGGTCTAAAGCCCCCAGCTGCTCCATCTCTCCACATCATCATCTCTGCCTCCTTCTCAGGCATCACTGCTTCTCTGGGTAGGGTCCCACTCTCTGCTCTTCTCCCTTGATGGTCCCAGGGACCTCCGCTCCTAGACTGAAAAGCTAACCCCTCCTTGCTACAAAACATCTACCTTTACAATTCCAACCCTTACAATCAGTCCTTATAACAGTTATTCACTATTGTATCACAAGAGACCCATCCGCATTTGATTTCATCAGCCCCGCCTAGACAGATTGTATACTACTCAGTGGAGATTCTACCTTCCTTTTGCCCTCTGAATCTAGGTTCCCTCTTGAAAGCTTGTAAGCCAGTCACTTCTGGCCTTTGTAGTGCCCCCATTTTGGTTAGCCAGTGTCCAAGTTGCCCATCCCTGTCTACTCTGTATGGAGGAGGTGGGAATGATCCTTGCTGTAAGCATTTGTTCCCGCTTTTGAGCTATTGCATCCATAGGTGTAGGTCAGGTTCATCAAACTGTATCAGATTACTCTTTTTTTTCTTCTTCTTTCTTCTTCTGGTTGAGTTCTGATCATCCTGTCATTGAAGCCAGGTCAAGTGGGTATTATCTGCAAGTGTGGGTGTTGTTGTGCATATACCCTCTCTTCTTATCAGTTGGACCCTGCACTCCCCACTCTAGTCCTCTGTGGCTATGTCACTGACTCTGGGCCCAAGAGTCCCCAGGTCTTGCCACACAGCTGGCCAACCAGGTCTCCACCCAGTTTAATAGGAGTCTATTAAACATTGTAGGGCTTAGCTTGCAGCTTCATTGCTCTTTTTCCCTCACTTCCCCTTATCGGTGACGAGCGTGGTCACCAATCAGAACATGTATTCCCATTGAGTCTCAGTCTTGGAAGGGGGTTTACACTTGGAACCCAACCACTTGCCTTGATGTCTCCTGGGCAAGCAACTTGCTTGTTCCTGTAGTACCAGTCCATCTACCTATATTGTTTTGTATTTTTCCAGTAGGTCTTTCTTTCAAGAAGTATCTTCTGTTCTTCTAGCCACTCCAGGCTGGTCTGCTCATCCTTTCAGGTGGAAATTTCCCATCTCTGAAGATCTGCATGTGGTGCAGGCTTCGACCTATAGTCTTATGTTATGCAGAGGCTCCACAGGACACCTCCTTCACTGGGTATGTTGTAGCCCCATTTTAGGTATTCCAATCAGTTATAGGCAGAAGACAGACAAGCTTTCTATGGTGATGATTCTGGCTATTCCTTTTTCTCCCCCTCCAGTGTCTCTTTTATAATGTAATGCAAGGAAAACCAAGATTCAAAAGATAGCAAAGCATCTTAACATTATTCCCCCGTTTTCCCCATTCCAACCATGTCTCAATCTCTGTATCCCAGAGCCCTGTAATTCCAAGGTTGTGCATACATCATTCTTTACCTCTGTCCCACTTAGCCCATTCATACCTGTTTAATTGTTCTCCCATCTGCTTTGTTCTTCCATTCCCCTCTCCCGTCTTGTATATTGCCCCCCTCCCCAGCACCCAAACTATCCTGTGTCTATTCCCTGCCCTGTGTTCCACCTTACCCTTCCTCCCCTCCCTACATCCCAGCAACCAGCAAAGAATCCACCCCTCCCCCCCCCTTTAGTATGAGTTCTTTTTCTTAGTCTTTTACAGTAGTGGTCCTATGCAGTATTTCTCCTTTTGTGACTGACTAATTTCATTCAACATAATGT
>NW_006408557.1:7193886-7204394 GCF_000296735.1 Chrysochloris asiatica | reverse complement strand
CCCATTCTGTGGGTTCCCTTTTTACTCTTATGGTGAAGTGTTTTGATGCACATAAGTATTCAATTTTTAGTATGTCCCACTCATTTTGTCTACTTTTGTTTGTGTGGTTTTCAAAATGTTTTGTAGTCTGTGTATTCCCTGAATTAGTGCCCTCACATTTGTTCTGATTTTTGGCCTTCATAATTCTGGGATTCACATTAGGTCTTTAATCCATGTTGAGTTGGTTTTTTGTATAAGGTGTGAGGTGAAGGTCTTGTTTCAATCATTTGCATATCGTTTTCCAGCACTATCTTTTATGTTTATCAAATAAAAGAACAAGTCTCAAAAGAAAGAAAGAAACAGGATCTCAGTCAATATTACTTGGCATTTTAATGGTCAGAATGTATACGCTCATAATATAATACCAGACACAACAATAACAAGAAAGACTATGTACATATTTATTTTTAACCCCCCTTTTTAGAACCTACTGGGTGCACAGAAATATTTTATTAATGTTTGCAGTAAGACTAGGACTGGATATAATATAAGCATTATGCAGAAAGATATTCTCCTCTCTTAGCACAAAATATCACAAATTATTGTTCTTCATTTTCTTAAGAAGAACCATTTATTTTCTAAGAAGAATCTTTAGAACCAATTGCCCACTTTTAAAATAAATGTCATAGCAATGGTGGTTCATTCAGGTGTGGATTTTGGTAGTATCTATGATCCTTCTGGATGCAGTTGTTTTGGCTGGCTTTAGGGAAGGCAAAGGCTCCTTTCTAGGCGCCAGTGCATGGAGAAGCTGAGCATAATAGTGCCTTGCTTTCCCCATCTTTATGCTCCAACATAAGGAGCTCTGGTAGTGGTTATGAATTGGGCTGCAAACCGCAAGGTCGGCAGTTCGAAACTACTAGCCCCTCTGCGGGAGAAAGATGAGGCTTTCTGCTCCTGTAAAGATTTACAGTCTCGGAAACCCTGTGCAGGGTCACTATGAGTCGGAACCGACTTGACAGCACTTAACAACAACAACAACAATATGCTCCAACATATGGAAGTATTTAGGCCTGGCCAGAAACCACATAGTCCTGCAAACATTCTTCTTTTCAAAGAAAACTTCAGCTTGCATTGCCATGCTGTCGAAGAAATGGTTTGTTTTCAAATAGAAGTTCTTTCTAAAGTAAAGGCCATTGGCAGGGAGTTCTTCAGTGACTGAGAAAAAGTTCCTCGGTGTATTTGTCATCATTCTCAACTGGGAACAAATGAGGAGACTTAGTGTTTGCTTTGAGTGTCTTCACTGACATGTTCAAACCCTTGACCATGTTTTCCAGTGATGAATCATCTGGTCCAAAATGAGACCTACAGCAAGGTAAGGTCTCTTTCAACTTCTCCACATCATTATTGCTGATGAAGCCCACATAAAGGATGGTAAAAGATGCTCTAACTTTCAAGGTCCCAGACAGACCTTCTGCCTCTGGGAATTCCTCCTCTGGTCAATGACAGCATTGGTGACACTACAATCATTCAAGAAGATTGGACACTTGCGAGCTGGGAGCTCCTCCGAAAGGGTAGTCTTCAGGTTTGAAATTCATCGGCAGACACATCAAGTTTTAGACTGCACATAAACGGCACCATACCATTTCTCTTACAGCCCTCTCTACTCAGTTGGAATTGATCATCCATTGCAATGGCCACATAGAACTCAGACACTATACTTACAGTGATGAAGTTTATTGAGAAGTTGTTGTTGTTGTTAAGTGCCATTGCGTTGATTACGACTCATAGCGACCTTGTATATGGTTTCCAAAGAGTGGCTGGTGAGTTTGAACTACTGACTGTGGTTCATATGGACCTTGGGGACCAGTGCTTTATCCTACACTGCCACACCAGAACTCCATTAGGAAGTTAACAGGTTATAATTCAGGGTCAGAAATCTTCGGGGCATCGTTCTTCAAGTCAGGACAGCCTCTCCTCTGCATTATCCACAGGTAGGCCTCTCTCTGGCTCTGGCCCCTTGACCTGGCCTCTGTCCTGCTCTGGCAATGTTATAAAGCTTTTTAAGGCTGTAGGTAAATACAGGCCACACCACTCTACCGTACGCCTCACCCTGAAGGCACTTGGCTCTGACTCTGTGGGTCAGCAAACCTAGCTCCTCCAATTAAGTGGCTGGAGGTATATCCCTCTGCCAGTAAACCTCCTGTCCAAAGCTACTCAGCTTTACTTCTCCATGGGCTGGGAAGATCACTGCTCCGTCTTGTGCTCAGGCTCTTGGTTCTGCTGCTACTGCTCCTCTGCCACTACTCTGGTGTCACAGCTTTCTATCTGAGTCAAAGAGATTTAATAAGCAGGGATCTCAGATGTACTCCAAAGGATGTAATCCACTCTTATTTGGTGGTACTGAGATGCCCCCTTTCTGCTTCTGCTTCATACCCACGCTAGAATTTCATGTTTTTATGATTACACTTCATTAGGTTAACATCCACAGCTGAATCTTGTTTTCTCACCCTCTCTTACTCAGACCCCTCAGTATTAGAGTCGTTTATTTACTAAAGCTAGAAGAGACATAGTAAATAATTTACTACACCATGGAGACCAAGAAGACTTGGTCTTCTGCAGCTGAGTCAGACAATGATTTTTAATTTCTTGTAGGACTTCAGCCTTATAGATCTTGAGTTCACTCTGTTTCAGATTGTGTGAATTAACGTTATTTTAGTTTAAAGAAAGTAGAAATTTGCCTTCATTTGTCAAATTGCATTGTGCATAATAGCATAGTGGTTACGAGTCAGGCTGCCAACCTCAAGGTCAGCAGTTCGAAACTACCAGTGGTTCTGCAGGAGAAAGATGAGATGTTCTGTTCCTGTAATGATTTCAGCCTCAGAAACCCTGTGCAGGGTCACTATGAGTCGGAACCGACTCCACAGAACTTAACAACAACAACAACATAGAAGAAATGATTATAAAGAAGCCATATTTATCAAGCTTAATTTTATTCGGATACTTCTGTGGCTGAATATTAGTACACCCAGGTCCTGGTATACTAATATTCAGTGCTGTGGGTTAATGTGCTGAACTGCTAAGTCGGTTGGGACTGCACGGTTGGTGGTTCAAGCTTACCAGTAACTTCTTGGAACCCACTTGATGGCACTTAACAATAACAATAACAATGCAAGCCTGGCCCTGTATATATATATATTTTTTTTTTTTTTGCACATTGGAAACCTTGGATGCTTGTATGGTGGTGGTTATGTGCTGTGGAATTGTTTCGGATTCATAGCAACCCTAGAAAGGGTTTCCAAGGCTGTAAATCTTAAAGAACCAGAAAGCCTCATCTTCCTTCTGTAGAGGTTTCAAACTATGATCATGAGATTAGCAGCCCAACTCGTAACCACTATGCTACCAGAGCTCCTTTGGATGTTTGTATAGAGTTGTCTTTATGTCCTTCTCTATCATTCCAGTGGAGGCAGCACCTTTGTCCTGATGCCCAACTCCCTGAGAGGTGTTGATGAACCAAACTATAATGTCACAGCAATAATCTTCCAATGCATTACTTGCAGAACCTGTTCTTTGTAAGTCCCTCCTCTCCGAGTGTGATTGAATTAAAGTAACAGTTTCAGGTGAGAGGGCTTTTCTTTCCATTTTGAAGTCCTTAAAAAAAACCATCCTAGCAAGAAGCTAAATCTCAACCATGGTTGTACACAGTACAGGATGCTAAAGAGAAGAGGGAATGATGAAAGAGGTTAGCATACTAAAGGGAAGTCTTGGAAATTACTCTATGGGGAAGCAGACCCATATAACACTAGTCAAAGATATGCTTCATTTTCTGTTCACCAACATCATCTAGATGTAACGTTTGCCCTTGTTCAGGCTCATTCTTAATCTTGGAATGCCCTACGCCTTTAGGAGCTTTTTTATTCTTCAAGACTACTTTTTCTTCCTTTTCTTCTTCTTCTTGTTATTTTTCTTTAAACTTTTACTGTGAATTGAGTGAAGGTTTACAGAGCAAATCATCAGTTTTACATTCAGCAAATCATATATTTTGCTTCATCACAATGATTTCAATCCCTTCCTTGTACCATCAGTTAACAGTATTCACCTTTACTCACTTAACTATTGTATTCTTTACTGTAATTCAAAACTGTCAAGAGCTGATTATTTTATCCAAAGACTGTCAAGGACTGAGTATTTTATCCAAACTTTCCTGTCAGCATTTTTTTTTATTATTTCGTTTTAGTCTTTAAATATTTTGTTGTTATGTAAGTAATGCTTTTGTTGTTGTTAAGTGCCGTCAAGTTGATTCTGACCCATAGAAACCCTGTATAGGGTTTCTGAGGAGCAGCTGGTGAGCTTGAACTGCCTGCATTGCGGTTCAAACAGCTTTGCAGTCTGGCGCATTAACCCACAGTGCCACACCAGGACTCCACATTGTAGCAAATCTAATACGTTAAAAAAAAAAAAAAAAAGCATCACTAAATCACTAATCACTCCATACCCATTCCCATTTGTTGTGTGAGGTTTTACAGAAAATTCATGAACCATTCTGACACTGTCTAATGTTACCATAGACCTTGTTTCTCATATGAGGCAGCTAACTAAGTATATATGAGCACTTTTAATCTCAGAATAAATTCATTAATGGATGTTGTTGTTGTCAGGTGCCATCGAGTCGGAACCAACTCATAGCGACCCCATGCACAGCAGAATGAAACAATGTCCGATCCTGGGCCAATCTCACTACCGCCGCCACACTTGACACCATCAATGATGCCACCTGGCTGATCCATCTCGTTAGGGGTCTTCCTCTTTTTCTCTGACCCTCCACCTTACCCAGCATGACATCCCTCTCCAGAGACTGTTCTCTCTGGACAATGTGTCCAAAATATGAGAGACGAAGCCTAGCCATCTTGGCCTCCAAGGAGCACTCTGGTTGCACTTCTTCCAAAACAGATCTATTGGTTCTTTTGGCAGTCCATGGCACTTTCAGTATTCTCCTCCAACACCACAACTCAAAGGCATAAATTATTCTATGATCTTCCTTATTCACTGTCCAGCTTTCGCATCCATATGAGGTTATTGAAAATACCATGGCTTGGGTCAGGTGCACCTTAGTCCTCAAGCTGACATCTCTGCTCTTCAATACTTTAAAAAGTTCCTGTGCAGCAGATTTGCCCAGTGCAATACGTCGTCTGATCTCTTGACTACTGCTTCCATGAGTGTTGATAGTTGATCCAAGAAGAATGAAGTCCTTGACATTAATGGATAGAAATTAAAAAAAAAAAAAACTGCAAAAGATAAATCCCAAAAACCAAACCCACTGCTGACTCATAGTGATCCTGTATAGGGTTTCTGACGCAGCATTAGAGGTTCTCACTCATCTATGTCAAGAAATTTGGAAGGCAGTTATCTGGCAACTGATTGGAAGAGATCCATATTTGTTCCCATTCCAAAGAAAAGTGAACACTGGAATGCAAAAATCATTGAGCATTATCTTTAATATAACATGCAAGTAAACGTTTGCTGAAGATAATTTTAAAAAATGGTTGCAGCAGCACATCGAAAGAGGTCTGCCAGAAATTCAAGCCAAATTCAGAAGAGAATATAAAACAAGGAATATCATTGTTGAAGCCAGATGGATCTAAGCTGAAAGTAGAAAATGCCAGAAGGATGTTTATTTGTTCTTAATTGAATATACAAAAGCATTCAACTGTGTAGATCATAACAAATTATGGAAAACATTGCAAAGAATGGGTACTCTAGAACACTTCATTGTGCTCATGAGGAGCCTGTAAATAGAACAAGAGGCAGTTGTTCAAACAGAACAGTTTAAACTCAGGCAAGATGTGTATAAGTGTTGTATAATTTCACCATAATTTATTCAATCTGTATGCTGAGCGAATAACCCTACAAACTGGATTATATGCAGAAGAATATGGCATCAGTATTGGAGGAAGACTCATTAACAACCTGTGATATGCATATGATCCAACCTTGCTTGTTGAGGATGTATCTTAGAATACTTACTGATGAAGATCAAAGACCACAGTCTTCGGTATGGGTTGCCCCTCAGTGTAAAGAAAACAAAAACCCTCACCACTGGACCAATAAATAGCATCATGATAAATGGAGAAAAGATTGAAGTTGTCAAAGACTTCATTTTGCTTGGCTCTACAATCAATAGTCATGGAAGCAGCAATCAAGAGATCAGGCACATCTGCTGCACAAGACCTCTGTAAATTAATTGTTCAAGAGAAAATAAATTAGTTTTAGGACTAAGGGGCACTTGACCCAAGCCATAGTATTTTAAATTGCTTTACCTGCATGTAGACAAACAGTTGGACAATGAATAAGGAAGACCAGAGAAGAATCCACGCATTTGAAATACACTGTTGGAGTAGAATATTGAAAGTACCATGAACTGCCAGAAGAACAAACAAATCTGTCTTGGAGGAAGTACAGTCAGAATGCTCCTCAGAAGCAAAGATTGTGAGACCTTGTCTCTTGTAGTTGGACATATTATCAGGAGGTGCCAGTCTCTGGAAAAGGACATCATGCTCGGAAAAACCAATGGTCAGTGAAAAGAGGACAATCCCCAACAAGATGGACTGACACAGTGGCAGCAGCAATGGGCTCAAGTGTAACCACAGTTATGAAGATGGCGCAGGACTGGGCAGTGTTTCATTCTATGGTGTACAGAGTTTCTAGGAGTAGGAACAACAATAGGGTTTCTGAGGCTGCAAATATTTATGAGAACAGAAAGCCTCATTTTTTCCCCATAGAGCAGCTGGTGAGTTTGAACTGCCAACCTTGCGGTTATCAGTCTGGTGCTTATCTTATAGTGCAACTGTGCTTACTGCAAAAGATCAAATATCTAGAAATGAAGTTAATGAAAATGAATTGATGTGAATCCAAACTTTAAAGCTCTAGGAAAGTAAAAATTAAAAAAAACAAAACTTGAATAGATAGTAAGATATACTCTGGTTTGTTTTTTTTTTAAGTTTTTATTGAGAATTGAGTGAAAGTTTACAGGACAGATCATCAGTTTTACACTCAACAAATCATAACCTAGTTTCATTACAATGGTTATAATCCCTTCCATGTACCATCAGATAACAATATTTCTCTCTATTCACTTTAGCTCTTCTTCTTCTTTTTTTTTTTTAATACTCAGGCATATATAATAATTTACACCAAAGGGCACATTCTGCAAGTCTGCCTCCTGACTGCAACTCTTAGTGCCTCTCTTCCCATGAATCTAGAGTCCACAGCTGCTCCCTCTCTCCATGTCCCCATTTCTGCCTCTATCTCTGGTGTCGCTGCTTCTCTGGATAAGGCCCCACATTCAGCTTGTGCCCTTCTCCCTTAATGGTCCTGTTGTTGTTGTTGTTGTTATGTGCCATGGAGTCGATTCCGACTCATAGCAACCCTGTACAGGGTTTCCGAGGCTGTAAATCTTTATGAGAGCAGGAAGCCTCATCTTTCTCCCATGCAACAGCTGGTAGTCTCAAACTGCTGACCTTTCAGTTCACAACCTGATTCGTAACCACTATGCTACCAGAGCTCCTTTTAATGGTCCTAGAGTCCTCTATTTCTGGACTGTAAGATTAACTACTCCCCTGTATTTGTTACAAAACTTCTACGTTTACAATTGTGACAGTCACAATAATAGTCATGATAATAGTCACCCACTAATGAATCATAAGAATCTCATCCCCATCTCCTTTTACCAGGCCCATCTAGACAAGATGAAAACTATTCAGTGGGGACTCTTTCTTTCCCCTACACACTCTTAAACTAAACTTGCTCTTGAAACTTTGTAAGCCAGTCACTTCGTGCCTTTATCGCCCCATCATTTTAGGTAGCCAATGTCTAAGTTGCCCATCCCTATCTACCTTGTGTACAGAGGAAATAGAATTGGTACTTGATGTAAAGACTGCTCTCCTCTCTGTTGATATTTAGAGTTACTACCTCCATGACTATAGGTCAAGTTCATCAAATTTTAGCAATTTACCCTAGTTTCTTTTATTAAAAAAAAAAAATGTTTTTTTGATCTTCCTCTAGTCGAGTTCTGATTATCAAGCCATCCCTCGATGTTTGGGTGTTCTTGTGCATCTCCCCTAACTTCATATCAGCTGAATGCTTCACTTGCAGCTCTAGCCTTCTGTGGCTGTGTCCTTGTCCATGGGCTCAGGTGTCCCCAGGTCTCACCACACTTTGGGCCAGATATATTCTGTTTTTGAATAGGAAAAAAGAACTAGTGTTAGATTTTTCTTTCTGAATGTGACTCAAAATTTAGTATAATTTCAATGAAAATACCAGCTTTTTAATTAGGGTAATTCTAAAATAAATATAAAAAGTAAAGCTTGCAAAAATAGCCAAGAAGTTTCTAGAAAAGGAGGCTAACAAGAACGCGACAATCCCTTCCAAATAATAAAAGATACTATAGGAATCCTGGTGTAGCGCTATAGGGCAAAGCACTGTACCTTAAGGTCGGTTTGAACCTCAAGCTGGCAGTTCAAACTCACCAACTGCTCCTCGGAAACCCTATACATACTCACTGTGAGTTGGAACCAACTCAACAGCACTTAAAAACAACAACACAGGACTCAGTCCTGGTGTAGTGCTGCAGGATGAGCAGTGGACTGCTAACTGCTAGGTTGGCTTCTCAAACCCACCAGACGCTCCTCAGAAACCCTATATAGGGTCAATATTAGTTGGAACTGACTTGATGACACGTAACAACAGCAACATAGGACTTTATTTTGTGAAAATAGATTGAAACCAGCAAATAAAATTATAGCTCAATCAATAGAACACATTGGAAAATTAGAGAGGCCAGTTGTAGACCCAATACATACAGAAAGGTGACATTTCAAAGCAATGGAAAAAGAGATTATTCAGTAAATAGCTTTGGGACAGCTGATGGCCAGCTGGAGCCATACCTTCCTCCTCACACTGAAGTAACTTCCAGATGGATTAAAGTACTTTCAAAAACATAAAAATGCCAGATGAAAAAATGAGAGGGTGTTTTTTATTTTACTGTCACCTTCAAATATAGATCTTTCTAAGTAAGACATAAAACCCAAAAGCTATAAAGGTTACGACTGACAAATTTGTAAATATGTTAAATTTATTTAGGTGAAAACACTTATTTAAAAGTTTTTTGTTTTTTGTTTTAAATGACAAACTTGGAAAAAACATTTGCCACTTATGTGATAAAGGTCCAATTTCCTTAATGCATAAAACCTCCCAGAACCCCATGTGTTAAAGAGTACAAAACAGTTCAGTAGTCATTCCTGGTTTGAACCTAAAAGTCGATGGCTCAAATTCACCAGCCATTCCTCAGAAACCCTACACAGGGCGACTATGAGTTGGAACCAACTCCATGGCCCTTAACAACAACAACAATCTTTACAGAAACAAATTTCCAGACTTTTCTTTTGCAGAGCTACTGGGTGGATTCGAACAGCCAAATTTTAACTTCATAGTCTAGTGCAAACTGCACTACTAGGGTCCTTAATATATGAAGAATTAAAAAAAAAATGTTAAAGCAAAAAAACTAATAAATATCAGTAATCTATCTATCTGAGAGAAAATAAGCAAAGGACAAGAACAGATCATCTGCAAATGAATGAAAATGTGCTAATCCTAATTTATAATTAAAGAAATAAAAATTCCAATAAGACAATAAAGCTTTTCAAGCTAATAATCCATACCATCAATATGTGAGGGAAGAGACACTACTGATAAGAGGTAGAAGACTGTGTTATTTTTTCCAGGGCCATTTGGCATTGTTATTGTTGTTAAGTGCCTTCAAGTCGGTTCCGACCCATAGCGACCCTGTATAGGGTTTCCGAGGAGCATCTGGTGAACTTTAATTACGACTTTGCAGTCTGGTGCATTTACCCACAGCGCCACAAGGAAGTAATATAGATTCCTGATATGGCGCTTTAGGATAAACGCTGGACAGCAGTTCAAACCCACCAGCTCCTTCTCAGAAATGACTTGACGGCACTTAACAACAACAATACTAACACAGAGTGAAGTAGAAAACTTGAACACACCTATAACAGAAGAAGAACTTGATCAGGTCATTTTAAAAGTCCCAACAAAAAAAGAAGTCCACTCCCAGATGGCTTTGCGGGTGAACTTTATCAAACATTCAGAGAAGAGCTGACACTAATTTTCCTAAAACTATTCCAAAACAGAAAAGGATGACACCTAAATATATCGCATGGGGAGGTAATAGTCTTTTCAACAGATGTTTGCTGGCAGAACTGGAAAACGATATGCAAAAGATTGAAACAAGACCTTCACCTCACACCTTATACAAAAACCAACTCAACATGGATTAAGGGTCTAAATGTAAATCCCAGAATTATGAAGGCTATCAATGAAAAATTCAGGACAAATATGAGGGCACTAATTCAGGGAATACACAGACTACAAAACATTTTGAAAACCACACAAACAAAAGTAGACAAAATAGATGAGTGGGACATACTAAAAATTAAAAACTTATGTGCATCAAA
>NW_006408557.1:7191277-7193770 GCF_000296735.1 Chrysochloris asiatica | reverse complement strand
CATATGAAGAAATGTTCACGATCACTAGCCATTAGAGAGATGCAAATCAAAACAACAATGAGATATCATCTCACACCAACAATAACAGCAAAGATAAAAAATGTAGAGGACAAAACAGAAAAGGATAGAAAACTCTCTAATACATTTTATGAAGCAAACATAAGCTTCATATAAAACCAGCAAGGACATCACTAAAAAACAAAATTATAGACTAATATCCCCCATGAACACAGATGCAAAAATTCTCAACAAAATCCTATCCAATAGTATTTAACTACATAGCAAAAGTATAATACACTACAACCAAGTGGGATGAAAGGATTGCTCAACATTAGAAAACAATCAACGTAATGCACTACATTAAAAAAAAAAAAAAAAAGACCCTCATGATCAAATAGATTGGTGTAGAAAATGCTATTGACAAAATCCAACACCCATTCTTGATAAAAACACTCAACAAAGTAGGAATTGAAAGGAAATTCCTCCACATAATTAACAGCATATATACAAAACACATAGAAAACTCTCAACTGAGAGAACTGAATGCATTCCCTTTGTGAACAAGAACCAGACAAGGATACTCTTTATCACCACTCCTATTCAAGAGTGTGTTGGAAGTCTTAGCAAGAGCTATAAGGCAAGAAAAGGAAATTAAGGGTATCAAAATGGGCAAAGAAGAAGTAAAACTATTTGCAAATGGTATGATCCAATACATAGGAAATCCCAAAGACTCAAGCAAGAAAATTACTAGAGCTCATTGGAAGATTCAGCAAAGTGGCAGGGATTTAAGGGAAATTTCTCAACATAATTAAGAGGATACATACAAAACCAACAGCCAACATCATTCTCAATAGGGAGAAAATAAAAGCATTCTCTTTGTGAACAGGAAACAGACAAGGATGCCCTTTTTTTTGTAGATTTTTTGTTTTGTTTTGTTTTTTCTTTAAGTTTTTATTGTGGATTGAGTGAAAGTTTGCAGGGCAGATCATCAGTTTTACATTCAACAAATCATGCAACTTGTTTCATCATAATGATTACAATCCCCTCCATGTACCATCAATTAATAGTATTTCTCTATATATACTTTAGGTCTTTAAAAAACAACAACAACAACAACAACACTCAGACAAATACAATCATTTACACCACCAAAAGGCACATTCTGCAAGTCTGCCTCCTGGCTGACAGCTCTTATACCTTCTCTTCCCATAAATCTAGAGTCCTCAGCTGCTCCCTCTCTCCATGTCCCCTCTCTGCCTCTATCTCTGGTGTCACTGCCTCTCTGGACAAGGTCCCACATTTCACTTGTGTTCTTCTCCCTTGATGGTCCTAGGGTCCTTTGTTTCTGAACGGTAAGATTAACTGCTCCCCCATATTTGTTACAAAACTTCTACCTTTACAATTGTGACATTCGCAATTAGTCATGATAACAATTACTCACCATTGAATCATAAGAATTTTATCCCCATCTCTTTTTACCAGACCCATCTAGACAAGATGAAAACTATTCCGTGGGGACTCTATCTTGCCCCCCACATACTTGAAACTCCCTCTTGAAACCTTGTCACTTTGTGCCTTTATCACCCCCTCAATTTAGGTAGCTAATGTCTAAGTTGCCCATCCCTATCTGTCCTGTGTACAGAGGGTTGATACTTGATGTGAAGACTCCTTCCCTCTCTGTTGGTATTTAGAGTTACTTCCATGAGTATAGGTCAGGTTCATCAAATTGTAGCAATTTACCCTCATTTCCTTTATCAAAAATTGTTTTGTTATTTTTTAAAATCATCCTTTAGTCAAATTCTCTGGTAGCATGTTGTTGTTGTTGTTAAGTACCGTAGAATCAGTTCCAACTCATAGTGACCCTGTACAGGGTTTCCGAGGCTGTAAATTTTTATGGGGGCAGGAAGCCTCAGAGCATAGTGGTTACATATCGGGCTGAAAACCACAAGGTCAGCAGTTCAAAACTACCAGCTGTTCTGCGGGGAAAGATGAGGCTTTCTGCTCCTGTAAACAAGGCCAGGGGCAGACTGTGGAACAGACCATCAATTTTTGTTGTTGTTGTTGTTAAGTGCCTTCGAGTCGGAGCCGACCCATAGCGACCCTGTACAAGGTTTCCGAGGGTGTAAATCCTTACGGGAGTAGAAAGCCTCATCTTTCTCCCGCGGAGCTTACTCATATGCAAATTCAAACTAAAGCTGAAGATAATTAAAACAAATCCACAAGAGCCAAAATATGACCTCGACTATATCCCACCTGAATTTAGAGATCATCTGAAGAACAGATTTGATACATTAAACACTAAAAACCGAAGACCAGAAGAAGAGTTGTGGGATGACATCAAGAACATCATACGTGAAGAAAGCAAAAAGTCATTAAGAAGACAAGAAAGAAGGAAAAGGTAAAAATGGATGTCAGAAGAGACTCTGAAATTTGCTTTCCAGCATAGAGATGCTAAAGCAAATGGAAGAAATGAGGAAATCCTAGAGCTGAACA
>NW_006408557.1:7165285-7189602 GCF_000296735.1 Chrysochloris asiatica | reverse complement strand
GGTTGGCCCAGGATCGGACATTGTTTCATTCTGCTGTGCATAAGGTTGCTATGAGTCGGTGCCAATTCGATGGCACCTAACAATAAAGATTTACAGCTTCAGAAACCCTGTACAGGGTTGCTATGAGTTGGAACCGACTCCATGGCACATAACAACAACAAGTTGAGTTCTGATTATAAAGCCATCAAGGCTAGGTCAAATGGGTACTATCTGAAAGTTTGGGTGTCCTTGTGCATCTCCCCTCACTTCATATCAGCTGGATGCTTCACTCTCAACTCTATCCCTCTTTGCATCATCAACAAACCAAAGGGTATACACTGCAAGCCTTCTTCCTGGTTGTCAGCACACAGCCCCTCTCACTCTTTGGGTCTAGAATCCCTAGCTGTTCCCTCTTTCCACATCATCATCTCTGCCTCGATTTCTGGCATCACTGCTTCTCTGGGTAGGGTCCTGCATTCCGCTCTTCTCCATTAATGGTCCTGCTCCTGGACTGCAAAGACAACCACTTCCCTCGTTTTGTTACAAAATGTCCACCTGTACATTTCCAACCCTCACAGTCAGTCCTGATAACAATTATTCACTATTGTGCCACATGAGAGTCATCCCCATCTCCTCTCATCAGCCCCACCCAGACAGATTGGATACTGCTCAGTGGAGATTCTGCCTTCCTCTGTGCCCTTTGGATCTAGGCTCCCTCTTGAAAGCTTATAAGCCAGTCACTTATTGCCTTTGTAGCCCCCTATTTTGGGTAGCCAACGTCCATCCCTGTCTACCCTGTGTATTGAGAGGGTGGGAATGATCCTCGCTGTAAAGATTTGTTCTCTCTTTTGAGCTACTGCATCTATAGGTGTAGGTCAAGTTCATCAAATTGTATCAGATTACTTTTTTTCTCCTCTTTGTTCTTCTAGTTGAATTTTGATCATCCTGGTGTATTATTCTTAAAGAATAGAATTCAGCATATACAGCAACCCCCTTCAGTCCTTCTTGGGGTTTAATGAATCTTCCTTCAATCCTGATGCCATGGTCTTCTTCATATACTCAAGCTTCTCGGATTATTACATAGAACCCAGTCATTATTATGATCAAAGAGAAAAGTTTGTGGCATCACTTGCTCTAGTCATGTTTCTGTGGTTCTGGCCACCTGATAACTAAAATTCCCAAGTCTTTGTGCAAGCAGACACCTGCTGAAGGAAGTCGGACCTACAGGGAGAGGAAGAGTCTCTGTAATTGATCGGCTGCTTGATGAAGTGAGTGTAACCAACACAGTCTCTGAGGATCTTCAGGTCTGTGTTGCTTCTATGAAGGAGCCCTGGTGACCATGTGTCTTAAGCCTTGGACTGCTGTGGCTTCAAACTACAAGTTGCTCCCTGGAAGAAAGGTGAGGCTACCTGTTCCCCTAGAAACCTATAGACTCAGAAGCCCTGTGTAGGGTTGCTGTGAGTCAAAATCAGTGGGTTGGTAGTGGGTTAGGGGTACTGCACCTATGTCTGTTCTGACATTTTGTTCGGTAGTGTGATAATTACTCAAACACCAAATCACTGAGTCTATTCCAACTCATGGCAAGCCCTTATTCTTCAGAGAAGAACTGAATGCCACAGGGTTTTCCTGATTGTTATCTTATAGAAGCAGATACCCAGGTCCCAGAGGCAAATTGCAGGCCTTTCTTCCTCATAGGCTAGGGGGATTTGAATTTCCAGTATTTTGGTTAGTGCCAAAAGCAAGCCATTTGCACCATCCAAGGACTTTGTGCTAATCACAGTGCCATTTACATTAAAACTATTTGGAATGGATTAAATGACTAGTCACAAGCTTTATGTTATCTGATGGAGGAGGATAGGGAGTGAGCCTTAAACTACTATTGAGTATAAGGTCCCATTGGGGGATGATTAAACACTTCTGAAATTGGATTGTGGTGTTGTTTATACAACTCTGTAAATATACTTGAAACCATTGAACTGTACACTTAAAATGGGTGAACTCTATGGTATGTAAATGATAGCTCAATAAAGTTGTTGGGGTGAAAAACAAAAAGCTTTGTAGTAATTAGCTCCAGTATTTTCTGATGGAAATTTGCCTACAATGTTAATGCAAAAAGAAAATGTTTTATAAATGTCTCCAGGTAGCATAGCGAATCGGGCTGTGAACTGCAAGATCAGCAATTCGAAACTACCAGCTGTTCGCGGGAGAAAGATGAGGTGTTCTTCTTCTGTAAAAATTTACACCCTGGAAACCCTGTGCAGGGTCGCTATGAGTTGGAACTGACTCCATGGCACACAGCTAGGTTAAAACACTGAAACCAAAATCTCACTGCCGTCAAGTCAGTTCTGCCTCACACTGACCGTACAGGACAGAGCAGAACAGCTCCTTAATTTTTCTGAGACAGTGTGTCTTTATGGGAGCAGACATCCTCATTTCTCTCTGATCATCTGGTAGGTTTGAACTGCCGATCTTATGGTAAGCAGCCCAATGCTTAGCCACAGCTCCACCAGAGCTCCTTCATGACATGCTTGGTGGAGGTGGTGGTCGTATGCTGTGGAGTTGGTTCCAACTCATAATGACTCTGTAAATCTTTATGGGAGCAGAAAGCTTTTTCTTTCTCCCGTGGAGTGAATCATAGATTTGAACTGCTGTTTGTGGTTAGCAGCCCAACTTATAACCCACTACGTTACCAGGGCTGCTTCATGATGTGCTTTACTGCACATTGTAAAAAATGTGAGTTCCTTAAGAACATGGTTCCTTTCCTGTAATGAAGCCCACTGCACAAATAGGTATCACCTGGCCCTATGTGTGTTACTCTGTGGGAATTGGTACTTGAGGAACTAGCACAAATGCTGATACGCTGGCTACTGCTAGCTGTGATTAATAAATTATTCTTCACTCTAACTAGAAGACTCATGTCTCCTACCAGCCTCCATGGATCTGGCAGATTAATTTCTTAACTTACCAGTAGGATAAAATCTGACTCTTCATAGTTCTTGAGACCTGTATGCAAGAAAATTGTTGATTACTGTAAATCACTGCATTTCAGTGTGTTTGTTACAAAGAACAATTATGACAACTGCTGACTTATTTCACTAGTATCATTTGGCAGAATTGGTCAAAAGTTATGACTATTTTAACTTGACACATATTGGCAAGTTGCTTTCCGAAAGGGTTGATCCAATATACACGGCCAAACTCCAGCGATATTTGAGTGGATGTTTCCTACTGAATTGTTACGGTCTCTGTCCTTCTCCATCTCATGTCTCCATATTTAAGCTTTGCTTTCTGGCTTTTTTTTTTTTTTTTTTTTTAAGTTAGTAATAGGACTCAGTTGAAGTGTTAAAAGTGTGGTGTTGGCAAAGGGTATTGAATATACCATGAACTGCCACTAGAATGAACAAATCAGTTTAAGAAGAAATACAGCTAAAATGTTTTTTAGGAGTATGTTGATAAAATAGAGGGTTGGTGAATGAAGGAAACTCACAATGAGATGGATTAAAACAATAGCTGTAGCAATGGACTCAAACATATCAATGATACTGAAGATGGAGCCAGGATAGATTATGTTTCCTTCTGATATGCATATAGTTACCATGTGTTAGAGTTGACCCTATGGCAAAAAAAACAATTAGGACCCTGAGTGAGTATATAAGTCCCACCGATCTAAGCGGGCTCATGAACTGTGGGTGGAGTGGTTCCCACAGAATAGCGTTTCTTAGTGTCTTTGGTGGAGCCCTACTCAACTTTTGGCCTGCTAGAACCAGATGTACATGATAAATTAGATCTCATTATGTTCTCTCTGGCGCCTTCCTTGGTAATCTCCAAAGCAAGCTTGATGGAAAGTGCTAGATGAAATAGCAGACTTGCCAGAGCTTGGCCATGAGACCAACACAGAATAACCCACTTCAAACAGAACTGTTCTGAGACTGTATTGAGTTTGAAAGGAGACAGCAGGCAGCCTCTCTCTGTGTGGGCGGCCTTTTAATTCTCAGAGGGCATGTCTGCTCTGTTCTCACCTGTCCTGCTTTTAGTAATCACAAGTTCAAACCAAGCACACCTCCCCCACTATCTCCTGCCCTTGTCCCAGCAAAAGATCATCAAAGACACAGCCCAATGGGAGAAGAACCAGGATGCAGGCAAAGGAAACCCTTGGGAGTAAGGTAGTGTTCATGGAAAGGAAAGTCAAGACATTTAAACATCATGCAGCATACTTAGAAACTATATCTCTTCCTCCTACCCCATCATAGCAGTTTGCATTAAAACTGCAGTCTAGCCTTAGTGATGAATGGTTTCGAAAACTCAGAGCAGGAATCTACGAACTTATTCTGGAAAGTAAATGTTTTAGACTTTGTGAGCTCTATGATCTTTGTTACAACTACTCAGCTCTGCCATTGTTGCAAATACGCAACTCCTACTATGAAATGTTGGTGGTTCAAGCTCACCAGCTGCTCCTTGTAAACTCTATACAGGGTCGCTATGGGTCGGAATCGACTTGACGACACTTAACAACAACAACTATGAAAGGAGCCATTGTTGATGTTGATGTTATTACGTGCCAAGTGTTGGTTTCCTAGGAGCAACAGAATGAAACGGTGCTAGATCCCCACAATTGTGATGTTTGAGCCCATTGTTACTGCTACTGTGTCAAATCCACTTTGTTGTGGATCTTCTGTTTTATCATTGACCCTCCAATTTACCAAGTATGATGTCTTTCTCCAGGGACTGATCCTTCCTGACAACATGTCCAAAGAGAGATAAGTCTCACTACTAGCCTCACATCTAAGAAGCATCTGGTTGTACTTCTTCAAACACAGATTTGTTTGTTCTTTGCAAACACCATAATTCAACTGTATCAATTCTGCTATGATCTTCCTTATTCGTGTCTAACTTTCACATGCATATGAGATGATTGAAAATATCATGGCTTGGGCCAGGAGCACCTTAGTCCACAAAGTGACATTTTTGCTTTTTAACACTTCAAAGAGTTCTTGTGCAGCATATTTGCCTAATGCAATTTGTCGTTAGGTTTCTTGGCTGCTGCCATTTGTCCATGAGTGTTGATTGTAGATTCAAGCAAATGAAGTTTTTGACAACTTCAATATTTTCTCCATTTATCATAATGTTATTTAATGGTCCAGTTACAAGGATTTATTTTCTTTACATTGAGGTGCAATCCTTACTGAAGGCTGTGGTCTTTGATCTTCATTTTTTTTTTTTTTTTTTTTTGCCAGACAGAGAGCATAGGGTGGTCTCATAGGATGTTTTATTAGAGGCTGGGGACACAGACATCCAGTCACCTTTATAACTTGATCTCTCGGAAGGTGCGCTTCTCCACCAACTTCACTTTGTACTTGCGCTCGAACTTGGCTCTCTCCCGGGGCTCGATCATGTTCCTTCTCTGGAAGCTCTTGAACTGGTCTCGAAGGATGTTGCCCTCAGGCTTCAGGGTCCGAAGTGAGTCCGACAGTTCTGAATTCAGCTGCACGTCAATGTCGCCCCAGCCTTCGGTGCTTGTCAGCCTCAGCCAGTCGCTGCAGCCTCCGCTGCTCCTGCCGCCTTGCCAGGTCTGCCAGCCACCGTACCACCTGGACCTTGATTTCTCACAACCGGAAGAGCTCCTGATGCCGGAGCTGGGCAGCCGTCTGTGCCAGCCCTCTGTGCCAGCAGGGTCCGGGCAGTCTTCTCCTGGCGCCGCTGTGGCTCTCTCTTCTTCTGAGTCCTGGCCAGGCAGGAGGGTGTGAGCAAGGCCTGGTCTCCTAGCTCAGGCCCCTGGCTGCCCCCTAGCTCCTCTTCCCCATCTGACTCTTCCAGCAGCCCCTCACACATCTCCTGAAACGTGGACTCCTGGGTGGCCACCTTCTCAGTGGTGGGCAAGGCCAGCTGCCTCTACAGCTTCTCCGCCACCTTCTGCCACCGTATCTCCACCTCATGGGCCTCCCGGAGGAGGGCCTGGTAGTCCTCAAAGGCTGGGTTATAAGAGGCACCGGCAGGCGTCACTTCTAGAGCAGGTGCCTGGGAAGGCTTGGTGAGGATTCGTGGTGGCCGCTTGACTCCTTTCTTCTTGGTCTGCTCCAGGAAGAAGGTGTTCTGGCCAACCAGTGGCCGGTCCAGAGACTTGTCTGTGGCCCAGATGTCGTAGAAGGGCCGCTCCACTGTGTCCTGGGGTCCAGACTTGGTTTTGGCAGCAGGGGGCTGGCGGAGCCGGGCCTGGACTCTTCGCACCTCACTAGGCAGCTCGCCCTGCTTGGTCAGCCTCTCCATAGCTGCTGCTTTCGCTTGAGCTTCTTGGCCTTGGGGACCTGATGGGCAAAGATGTCTTTGGAACGGGGACCGTGGATGTGTTCTCAAGAGTGAGGTCAATATGGAGGGGTTTCTTGAGAAGCAGCGACTTCTGGCCTTTGGTCCTCTCCTTCTTCAGCGCTTTCTCGTTGGGGCCGGTGCCCACAACGAAAAGTTTTTCATCAGGAGCCTCTGACACCAAGCACCCGGCCGTGTGGTCTTGCAGCCATAGGTCCTCGAGGAACTGATCTACCTCCAGCCCCAGAGGCTTCTGAGCGAGTTGTCACCAGCCCCGCTTCTTATTGCGTGGGCCTCGCCGTCGCCGCCTCAGCGCTGGATCTATTGAAGTGGGCCTCAGCCCCAGGAAACCAGAATCGGCCGCATATTTCGCGCAAGGCCTATCGCCACCCACACAGCATCCCACCGCCATCTTACCAAAGCCATTGGTGAGTATTTTAAGTCTTCATTTTCAGCAAGCAAGGTTATATCACCTGCATATTGCAATCTTAATGCTATGTTATTTTTACAATCCTGATGCCATGTTATTCATATAATCCAGTTTGGGAGATTATTTGGTCAATATACAGATTGAATAAATCTGGTGAAAGGATACAATGCTGCCACTCACCTTTCCTGATTTTCAAACTCTTGGTATCCCCTTGGTATGTTTCTCATAAGCACAATTAAGTGCTCTGTGCTTATTCTTCACAGTGCTCTGGGACAGGTGAGACTCATAGTTTGCTTGATTCACACAGTGATTTTGCCTTTAGATAATCAACAAAATACAAATAAACATCTTTCTGGTATTCTTTGCTTTCAGCCAAGATCCATCTGAGGTCAGCACTGATATTCCTCATTTCACATCCTCTTCTGAATCTGGCTTGAGTTTTTGGCAGTTACCTGTCAATGTATTTCTGCAAACATTCCTGAATTATCCTTCGCAAAATTTTACTTGCATGTGATATTAATGATATTCTTTGATGATTTTCAAATTCGTGTGGTCACCTTTCTTTTGAATGGGCACGAATATGGATCTCTTTCAATCAATCACTTAACCAGGTAGCTGTTTTCAAATTTCTTGGGGCATATTCAAGTGAGTGCCTCCAGTGCTGCATCAGTTTGTTGAAACATTTTGATTGGCATTACGTCAATTCCTGGAGCCTTGTTTTTCACCAATGCCCTCAGTATGGCTTCCACTACTTCTTTCAGTGCTGTTGGTTCTTAGTCAAATACTACCTCTTTAAATGGCTGAGCATTGACTAATTTGTTTTGGCATAGTGCATTCCTCAATCTTCTTTTAATACTTCCTGTATGACTCAAGATTTTGCCCTTCAGTATTGTGTCCTGAGACTTGTATTTGTTATTTAGTTCTTTCAGCTTGAGAAATGATGAGTGTGTTCTTCTCTTTTGGTTTTATAACAGGTCTTTGCACATTTCTTTATAATACTTGACTTTCTTTTCTGAAGCTACCCTTTAAAATATTCTGTTCAGCTCTTTTAGGTCATCATTTCTCCTACTTGCTTTAGCTTCTGTGCATTCAAGAGCAAGTTTCAGAGTCTCTTCTGACATTTATTCTGGCCTTTTCTTTTTTTAAAATGACCTTTTGCTTTCCTCATGTTTAATGTTCTTGATGTCATCCCACAATTCTTCTGGGTTTTGGTCCTTAGTATTTCTTTCAGCTTCAGCCTGAATCCTGAATTGCATATGAGCAATTGGTCATCTGTTCCACAACTAGCCCCTAGTCTTGTGTTGGCTGCTGCTGTTGAGCTTCTCCATCATCTCTTTCCACAGATATAGCCAATTCTATTTTTGTGTATTCCATCTGGTGAAGTGCATGTGCATAAGTTGCCTTTAATGTTGATGAAAAATGTATTTGCAACAAATAAGTCATTGGTCTTGCAAAAATTTTTTCATGCAATCTCCAGCATAATTTCTATCACCAATGTCACATTTTCCAACTACTGATTCTTCCTCTTTGTTTCCAACCTTCACATTCCAATTGCCAGTAATTATTAGTGCATCTTGATGCCATGTTTGATCAATTTCAGACTGAAAAAGTTGGTAGAATTCTTCAATTTCATCATCACTGGTTTTAGTGCTTTGTGTATAAACTTGAATAAGAGTGCAAGTAACTGATCTTCCTTGTAGGCTTATGGACAGTATCCTATCACAGACAGGATTGTACTTCAAGACAGATCTTGAAATGCTTTCTTTAAAAAATCATAAATGGGACACCATTCCTCTTCAATTTGTCATTCCCAGCATAATAAATCATATGATTGCCCAATTCAAAATGACCAATACCAGTCCATTTCAGCTCATTAATGCTTAGGATATTGATCTTCATGAGTTCCATTTCATTTTTTTATGACTTCTAATTTTCCTAGATTCATACTTTGTACATTCCACATGTTGTTGTTAGCTGCCGTTGCATTGGCACCATCTCATAGTGACCTTATGCATAACAGAAAGAAACATTGACCCTTCTTGGGCAAACCTCACAATCGTGGTACACCTGACCCTATTGCTGCTGCCATGTGCCAATCCATCTCATTGAGGGCCTTCCTCTTTTTCTCCAACCCTCCACTTAACCAAACATGATATCCTTCTCCAGTGACTGTTCCCTCCTGATAATATGTCCAAAGTGTGAGAGACAAAGTCTGGCCATCCTGGCTTCCAAGGAGCACTCTGTCTGTATTTCTTCCAACACAGATCTGTTTGTTCTTTTGGCAGTCCATGATGCTTTTAATATTCTCCCCAACACCACAGTTCAAATGCATCAATTCTTCTATGGTCTTCCTTATTCACTGTCCAACTTTCACATGCATATGAGGTTATTGAAAATACCTTGACTTGGGTCAGGCACACATTAGTCATACTGACATCTTTACTCTTCAACTCTTTAAAGTGGTCTTATGCAGCAAATTTGCCTAATGCAATATTGTTTGATTTCTTGACTGCTGCTTCCATGAGTTTTGATGATTTATCCAAGCAAAATGAAGTTTTTGACAGCTTCAATATTTTGTATATTTATATGGCTCTGGTTTATTGGTCTAGTGGTGAGCATTTTTGTTTTCTTCACATTGCGTGCAACCCATTCCGAAGGCTGTGCTCTTTGATCTTCATCAGTAAGTATTTTAAGTCCTCTTCACTTTCAGCAAGCAAAGTTGTTAATGAGTCTTCCTCCAATCCTGATGTCACATTTTCTTCTTATAATACAGCTGCTTCTCAGGTTATTTGCTCAGCATACAGATTGAATAAGTATAGTGAAAGAATACAACCCTGGCACACACCTTTCTTAATTTTAAACCGTTCAGTGTTGCTATGTTCTTTTCAAACAACTGCCTCTTGGTCCACATACAGATTCCTCATGAGCACAATTAAATGTTCCAGAATACTCATACTTCACAGTGTTGTCCATAGCTTTTCATGATTCACACAATCGAAAGCCTTTGCGTAGTCAATAAAGCATAGGTAAACATCTCTCTGGTATTCTCTGCTTTTAGCCCAGATCCATCGTACATCAACAGTGATATCCCTCATTCCACGTCCTCTTCTGAATCCAGCTTGAACCGCTGAAAGTTCTCTGTCAATGTATGCTTGCAGCTGTTTCTGTATTACCTTTAGTAAAACTTGACTTGCATGGGATAATAAAGATATTGTTTATGATTTCTGCATTCTGTTGGGTCACCTCTCTTTGGTATGGGTATAAATACGGATCTTTCCCAATCAGTTGGCCAGATTTGTTCCAAATTTCTTGGCATAGATGAGTGAGTGCCTCCAGTGCCACCTCACTTTCTTGAAAGATTTCAATTTGTATTCTATCTATGCCTGGTACCTTGTTATTTGCCAATGACCTCATTGCACCTTGGACTTCCTCCTTCAGTATCATTGGTTATTGATCATATTCTACCTCTTGAATTGGTTGAACATCAACCATTTACTTTTGGTACAGTGACTCTGTATTCCTTCCATCTTCTTTTCAGTTTGTCGTACTGTGGTGGCTTGCGAGTTGCTGTGATTTTGGAAGCTATGCCACCAGTATTTAAAATACCAGCAGGGTATTTTAAATACCAGCAGAGTCACCCATGGTAGACAGGTTTCAGATGAGCTACCAGACAAAGACAGACTAGGAAGAATGAGTGACAAACTACTTCTGAATATTTAGTCACTGAAAACCTTATGAATAGCAGAGAAACAGTATCAGATACAGTGCCGGAAAATGAGCCCCTCTGGTTGGAAGGCACTCAAAATGTGACTGGGGAAGAGCTGGTTCCTCAAAGTAGAGTTGACCTTGATGATGCGAATGGAGTAAAGCCCATGGGAGTAAAGCCCGCAGGACCTTTACTGAGTTGTTGCTGATGGGGCAACAACTCAAAATGAAGAGAAACAGCTGTAAACATCCATTAATAATCAGAATATGGAATGTACGAAGTATGAATCTAGGAAAATTGGAAACTTAAAAATGAAATGGAATGCATAAACATCGATATCTTAGGCATTAGTGAGCTGAAATGGAGTGGTATTGGCCATTTTGAATCTGACATCCATGTGGTTTACTCTGCCAGGAATGACAAACTGAAGAGGAATGGTGTTGCATTCATCGTCAAAAAGAACATATCCAGATCAGTCATGAGGTACAACACTGTCTGTGATAGGATAATATCCATGTGCCTATAGGAATGACCAGTTAGTACCACTATATGAAAGTTAAGAGCCATCAAAACTCATCTATGGGGATAAAGTTCAGAATGGTGGTGACCTTAAAGGATAAGGGTGAGGAGAGACCCAGGGAACCTTCTTGACACTGGAAGTTTACATCTTTATCTAGGTATGTAGCACCTAGATGAAAAGTTATCAAACAGACTCAATAAAATATAAAAATTAAAAGAGCATGTGAATTGATCAGTAGAAGCCTGTGCAGGATATTAAGCCCTTTTCTGATGTCATTAGGAAACCTCTGTGAGAAGATGCCAGGGTCTTGGTGGTGGAGTTCCCAGAGTAGAAAGGTTGCTGGTAGGGAACTGCCTGGGTAAATTCTGGAACACACTGGTAAGAAAGGTCTTGCCCTGGCTTTCAAAGCCCCTGCTGTCAATTAGACAGTAGAACCCTTGCTGCCAGAAGACACTAGAGTCCTGGTTCCTGTAGAAAAGGATTCAAGCAGCAGCTTTGCTAGTGTGGAGAATATTTCAGGTGCCTCTGCTGCTTCTACTGGCTAGAAATTCAAGACAGATTCAGAAGAGGATGTGAAATGAGGAAGATCATTGCTGATGTCTGATGGAACTTGGCTGAAAGCAGAGAATACCAAAAAAATGTTTTCTTGTGGTTTGTTGACTATGCAAAAGCTTTCAACTGAAAGAATCATGACAAACTATGGATAATATTTCGAAGAATGGGTGTTCCAGAACACTTAATTATGCTCGCAAGGAACTTGTGTGTGCATAGACCAAGAGGCAGTCATTTGAACAGAACAAGGGGATACTGAATGTTTTAAAATTAAAAAAGTGTATTCCATGGTTGTATCCTTTCACTATATTTATTCAATCTGTATGCTTAAAAATAATTCAGGAAGCTGGATTATGTAAAGAACATGGCATCCAGATTGGAGGAAGGTTCACTAACAACTTGCAATATGCAGATGATACTACCTTGCTTGCTGGCAGTGAAGAAGACTTGAAGTACTTACTGATGGAGATCAAAGGCTACAGCCTCTAGTATGGACTGCACCTCAATGTAAAGAAAACAAAAATCCTCGCAACTGGACCAATACATAACATCATGATAAATGGAGAAAATATTGAAGTTGTTAAAGACTTAATTTTTTTTGGATTCACAGTCAACACTCATGGAAATTAAACAATGTATTTTATATGGCAAATCTGCTCCAAAAGACCTCTTTAAAATGTTAAAAAGCAAAGATGTCACTTTGAGTACTAAGGTAAACCTGACTCAAGCCATGATATTTTTAATCACTTCAGATGCATGTTAAAGTTGGACAATGAATAAGGGTGATCACAGAAGAATCGACACATTTGGATCATGGTGTTCTTGAAGAATATTTAAAGTACCATGGACTGCCAGAAGAACAAACAAATCTGTGTTGGAAGAAGTACAGCCAGAATGCTCCGTAGACGTGAGGATGATGAGACTTGTCTCTCATTCTTTGGGCATGTTGTCAGGAGGAAACTGGAGAAGGACATCATGCTTGGTAAATTGGAGGGTCAAGGGAAAAAAGGAAGACTCCCAATGAGATGGACTGACACAATAGCAGGAACAATGAGTTCAAACAATTGTGAGGATGGCAGTGTTTCATTCTGTTGTGCATAGGGTCGCTATGAGTTGGAAGTGATTCATGCCTAACAGCAACAATTGCTGCTTCTCCAGTAATGGAACATGTCAGTGTTGCCATGTGATGGCCTTCTTTTCTTGCCCTCTGGCTGGGTTATATGTATTGACCTCAAGCAGACATTTTGAGGAACCTGGAAGGTATGGAGTTAAGTGGGGACAGACTGCTACTCCTGAAGCTTCATTTGGGAAGCCTTCACAGCAGCCTGTTTGGGTGTTAGTACCTCTGACCTGCTCCTATCCCCACAGAGTTCTTTGGGGAAAAAAAATGGAGGCATGGACCATTACATGAAAAGCTATGTATTTGGAAACAACACTAATAGCCCCACTAGTGAGGCAACCCCTGTTGAGTGGGAGTAGCTTCCAGGCCAGAATTGAAGCCTTTCCCACAAACCCACTCTGGTTGGACTGGATCCTTGACATGAAGCCTGGTCATAGATATGGGATCCACAGCATAGACATCCAGGAGATTCCATGAGGAATATTGGAGAAAGCCTATATTTGGCAAACATCCAGGACCTGAACCCACAGGGTGTGTCCTTGACCTTCAACAAGGTCCTGTAAAGGGGAGGACCCAGATTGGAAACTCCTTTAGGATTTAAATCCTTTTAGGAATTCCAGCACCTTGCACAGAGCTAGAGACATGGTAAATGATGAGCCCTAGCCCTGGGACTGAGTAACACCTTTAAAAATTATCTTTGTACGTTCCCTTTCCTGAAAAAAGGAAGGCTCTGCACTCACAGCTCAAAGTTCCAAAGTTGCTCACATCTTCTTGATTGGAAAGGCTGTTTCACTCCACTGCAGACCTCAGACTTCAAACTCAGCCTGAAAGTTCCAAGGCAGGCCACCGTGAGGCATAGATTTATTTCTTTCCTATCCCTCAAGTTCAGCAAAACTCAAACAGATATGTATGAGGTTCTCTACTTGTCAACAGTTCATCCACTCATGCTTCCATTCACTCAACCACCCATCCATCCATCCATCCATCCACCTACCTACCTATCCAACAAACCAAAGCCGTCCATGCACTTATTAACCCCTCCAACTACCCACCCAGTCATCCACCCAACTGTCCACTCAACCACACATCCATTTACCAAATCATCCACCCACAAATCCACCAACTCCAATGTCTCTCATACATTTTTTCTTCAAGAAGCTATCAGTCTTTGAGATGGTTGTTTTCTTGATGTCAACTGTGCACGCTGAAGGTTTTCAGAGAGGGAGAGATTATTGAGAGTTGCAGTGGTCAGGAAACCTTCACAGACATGGACATATGGGAGATTGAAGGGGTTGAATGTTTGAGTGCTAGTGTCTGGCTGTTCAGTTCAAATCTGCCACTGATTGGCTGTGTGAGGTTGGGCAATTTAAGTAACATCTCTGTAGAAGTAGACTAGGTGAATACAAAAATATCAACAAACTTTCACTCCTTGTAAGCATGCGCTTTTCAATGTGACTTTGCAGCCCCTCCCATTAAAAGGCAGAATTTTCTGTCTAAAATTTTTCTTAAAAATTTCTTCTATTACCCAGTAGTTGTTAAGCAGGTATTAATTTCCAGTATTTTCTTTTCTTAGTCTTTCTGTTATTGCTACTTTTACAGCATTGTGACCTGAGAAGATGCTTTGTAGTATTTTGATGTTTTAAAATTTATTGAGGCTTGCTTTGTGGTCTAATATATGATCTATTCTGGAGAATGTGCATTGGAAAAGAATGTATATTGTGCTGTTGTTAGGTGGAGTGTTCTGTATATGTCTATGAGATCAAGTTGATTGATCTTGTTGATTAGAAATTCTCAATTTTTGCTTCTTACTAGTTGTTCTGCCCTCCATCAAATGTGGGGAATTAAGACCAAGAGCTGAAAATGTAGAGCAACTGGAGATTTTATATACTGTTGGTGGGAACATTATACAATGTTTTTTGGGAAAATAAATTTAAAAAAAATTTTAAAAAATGTAAACATATTTTCCTCCCCCCCCATCCAAAAAAAAAAAAAGCTAAAGAGGATAGAGAGAAACACTGTTAACTGATGATATATGGAGGGGATAATAATCAATGTAATGAAACAAGCTATATGAATGGTTGAATGTGAAGCTGATGATGTGCCCTGTAAACTTTCACTCAATCCAAAATAAAAACATTTAATTAAAAAAAAAAAAGTAAACATATTTGCATACACTATATAACACAACCATTCTTCACTATGTTTTACCCCAGATAAATAATAAAAGATATCTACACAAAGACTTGTGCATCAGCATGCATTGCAGCACTATTTGTAATAGTAAGAAAACTGGAGGGAAAAAAAAAACACAAATATCTATCAACAGGTGAATGGATAAGAAAAATGTGGCATATTCATACAATGGAATACTATTCTGCAACGAAAAGGAGTGAACTACTGACAAAAGCAACAACATAAACAAATCTCAAAATCATTATGCTGAGTGAAAGAAGACAAACATAAAAGTGTATATACTAGATGATTCCATTTATATAGAATGCTAATTCAACCATGGAGGGAGGAATAGACTTGCAAAGGAAATTTTGGATAGTGATGAAATGTTCTTGCTTGTGGCGGTGTTTGCAGAAATGTACCTATCAAAACTCATCAAAGTGTATACTTTAAATGATGCAGTTTTTATTTTGTGACTTACAATGCAACAAAATTAAGAAAAGTGATAGATTAAAGTCTCAATTATTGTTGAGTTGTCTATTTCTCTTTTCAATTTAAGTTTGATTTGTATATTTTGGGGCTCTTTTATTAGGTTGTAGAAATGTATTATGTCTATGTCCTATTGTTTAATTGACCTTTAATCATTATATATTGTCCTTCCTTGTCTCTTATGCTGGCTTTTGCCTTATAGTCTGTTTCATCAGAAATTAATATTGTCACTTGTGCTTATCTTTGATTGCCATATTTTCCATCCTTTAATTTTTAACTTATTTTTGTCTTTGTGTCTAAAGTGTGTCTCTCCTAGATAGTATATTGGTTCTTGTTTTCTTGCCCATTCTGCTGTTCTCTGTCGCTTGACTGGTGAATTTAATCCATTTACATTAACTGTAATTTACTGCCGTGATTTTGCTATGTGTGGTTGTTTTGTTCTGTTTGTGGTACTGATTAATTATTTGCTCCATATATTTTCCTGTGCTGAGTTGATTTTGTTTAATTTTTTTCCTTATCATTTACTTCATTGCTAATATTTTAATGTTTACTAGATTTTTATGATTTTCATCTTTCTTATTTTGGTGAGTAGGTTTATTAATTTTCTTTGTGCTTACCTTGTAATTTATTATTTTCCTCCAAGTTTAAAACAGTCTGTTCTATCTTGATATTGTCTTGACTTCCTTTCCATTTGGAAGTTCTGTAACTACACCATGTATCCTTGTTTTTACTTTTGTCATCATTCACAAATTGACACATCTGGTTCCCTGTTTTCAGTCTTGTAGATTGATTTTATTTCTGGATATTTTAATATCTGGGTTGGTTTCTGGTTGATATGTCTTGATACCAGATTGTTGTCTGCTATTGTAGGTTCTCTGTCCAAATGTCAGGTTGGTCTGGTTTTTACAAATTTCCTAAATTTCTTTTTCACTGGAAATGTCCCAATTCTGCCATAATATTTGAAGGACAATTTTGCTGAATATATAACTCTTGCTTGGCAATTTAGAAAATTTCCATGTTCTGTATATGTCATTCCATTGCCTCCTTACCTGTATGGTTTCTGCCAAGAAATCAGAGTTAGTCTTATTGATTCTTCTTTGTAGGCAACTTTTCTTTTATTCTGGGCTTCTTTCGGGTGTCTTTCTTTGTCTTTGGTGCTAGAAAGTTTGATTATGGTATGTCTTGCTGGTTTTCTTTTGTGGCATCTTCTATTTGGGGTTCGCTGGGTTTCTTGAATGCATAGCTTCTTATCTTTCATGATATTAGGAAAGTTTTTCTTCCAACAAATCTTTGACAATTTTCTTTGTACTTTTATGGGTCTCTTTCTGTTTGTAATTCTGATCACATGTAAGTTATTCCTCTTGATGGTGTCCCACTTAGTTCTTCAGATTTATTCATTTTGCTCACCTTTTTCTGCTTGTTTCTCTAATAGATTAATATTGAGAGATTTGCCTTCAGTTTTGCTAATTCTGTTTTCCACTGATTTAATTCTACTCCTTTGTGCCTCCAATGGGTTATGTATTTCTGAAACTTTAGCAATAGTCTTCATTTACTAATCTTCGTTAGTCTTTGGTTTCCAATTTTCCATTTAATATTTTCAGTTGTTCTTGTATTGTTTTCCTGAATTCTGCTAGAGTTTTGTCTGTGTTTTCCTTGATTTTGTCTGTTTTCCTGGATCTGTTTCTTAATATTTTGAGGAATCCTAAATATCATTCTTTCAAATTCTTTATCATGTAGTTCTAATGCCAATTCTTTCTCAAAAAGGTTTTCTACTGTATATTTTGATCACTTCCTTAAGTCAATTTATCTTGTTTCTTTGTGTGAAGTGAAGTTGTCAGTTGACTCTGACACACTGTGGTGTTACTCTATTTATATTTAAATGGATGATTGTGTATTGGTTTGTTTTCCCCAGGTTTTTTGCTTTATTTTGTTTTGATATATCCAGGCAAGTGAGATAAATGTGCTACTCTACATGCTAATTTGGCAGCACTTAGGCACTCACCACTTGTCTCTTGGTGGGTATGGTAGAGGATGGGCATGTGTGTTCAACTCAGTTTGTTGTTGATGTAGAACAGTTTAGGGTTGAATGGGCTGGTGTTAGGTGCTTTCTGTCATAGATCATATAGTGCAGGAGCTAGTGGTAGAAGTTGTGCAATAGTAGTAGGAGGGGTGGATTGGCTGGTTGGTGTGGAGATGGTTGCTGCCTTCTGCTGGATGGGACAAAAAGTAAATAAATTAAAATTTTTTAAACGAGAGAAGGAAAAAAGCAAAGAGGAAGAAAAACAAAAATAAGGGAAGGGGAAAAAGAAAGGAGAAATCTGGGATATCAGGGTGCTCAATTTTCAGGAGTGTATGCCTCTACATAAAGAGCTCTGGTAGCAGAGTGGTTACGAATCGGGCTGCGAACCTCAAGGTCAGCAGTTTGAAACTACCAGCTGTTCCGTGGGAGAAAGACGAGGCTCTCTGCTTCCATAAAGATTTACAGCCTCGGAAACCCTGTCCAGGGTCACTATGAGTCGGAGCCGACTCTGTGGTACTTAACAACAACAAATGACTCTATATGTGGGGGTGGTGTGCACACAACACCCAGTTTACAAGAGTATGCCTCACCAACCTCCGTGTCAATGTGCATGCCTCACTTGTTCCAAAGTGTGTGCCTCATGCCACCAGGGGAGAAGGGTGAGGGAAGCCACAGGATGGGGGGAGGGACAAGTATCCTGGGAAGTTCACCAGGCAGGGAAGAGGTGTTATGGAGAACTGTAACTGGGTAGACAAGGGTTACAGTGGTCACACTTATTGTAAACAAAAAAGGAAGAAGGGTAAGGGGGAAATCACACTTTTCTGGTTGCCAGTCACTGGTGTGGACAATGGTTCAGTCTTAGTCAAGCAGAACTGGTTATCTATCTCATGCCTGGATAGAAATGCTGCTTGAACCAAGTCAGCTGACAATTTACTGCTCCTTGTGTTTCCTTATTCATTGTTTTCAGTCAGTTTCTTTGAATTGGTATTTGATCTATTTCTTTTTTCTTTCCTTTGACTATCGTGGGCATTTGTATTTACTTCACCTGATTTATTGGGTCCTTGTTGTACAGAATCTGAGTAACATATCTGCCTAGTCCACCATCTTGCTTTGACCGTCTTCCTATTTTCCTAGTCTTGTTGTTGTTGTTGTTGTTACGTGCTGTCGAGTCGGTTCCGACCCATAGCGACCCTGTACAGGGTTTCCGAGGGTGTAAATCCTTACGGGAGTAGAAAGCCTCATCTTTCTCCCGCGGAGCAGCTGGTAGTTTCGAACCGCTGACCTTTAGGTTCGCAGCCCGATTCGTAACCACTACGCTACCAGAGCTCCTAGTCTTAGGGGCTGGTTTTGTGACTTGCTTTGGCCAATAAAATGTAGCAGAAGAGATGTGCCAATTTTAAGCCTTTGCATTTCCACCTTCCCACCATTCGTCTGTCAGTTTGTCATACTGTGGTAGCTTGTGAGTTGCTGTGATTCTGGAAGCTGCCACCTGTATTTTAAATACCAGCAGGGTCACCCATGATGAACAGGTTTCAGATGAGCATCTAGACGAAGACAGACTAGGAACAAAGAGTGACGAACTACTTCTGAATATTTAGTCACTGAAAACCTTATGAATAGCAGAGAAACACTGTCAGATATAGTGCCCGAAAATGAGCCCCTCAGGTTGGAAGGCACTCAAAATGCAAAGGGGAAGAGCTGCCTCCTCAAAGTAGAGTTGACTGTGATGATGCAAATGGAGTAAAGCTCATGGGAGAAAAGCCACCACCACAATACAACAGGGTTAGGAGAGCACCCCATTTATACCTGAGAGAGTTGGGGAGGAAATTGAATGAGGTGGTCCATATAAAAGCACTTAACTAAATTCCTGACATGAAGCAAAACACTATGCACATTAACTATTTTTATTTTTCTTGGTGTGATGTGGAGATCAAAACTACAGTATCAGGTAAATTAACTGTGTTCGAAGTAGAAACTACTAGAGCATCAATTTGACTGTTTGTAGACTATATGTGGCCCCATCTATGTAAGCCTGGGCCCTGTCTAATTTTCTAGCAAAATCCTTTTTCAATTGTTGTTGTTGTTAAGTGCCATCGAGTCGTTTCCGACCCATAGCGACCCTGTACAGGGTTTCTGAGGCTGTAAATCTTTATGGGAGGAGAACGCCTCATCTTTCAATTGTAAAAAAAATTATTTTTAAATTTCCTGACACCAGTGAATTAGCTGAGAAGGGATGGGTGAATTTTGATAGACTTACAGAAATATTGGACTCAGTTACCAAATATGGGGCACCAGGCAACAAGACAGCAGACAGGTGTCAACAGTATCTTCAAGTCTAAGAGAAGCTTGGTGCACACAGCTTCCTAGTGAATGTCACAGCCTCATCTGGAAAATACTGTCAATTATCCAACTGAACCTGAAGTGTGACCAGGGGTCCTCTAAACATCAGCCTTACTCACATCCCAGAAGAATTTGTAGAGCTTCTTGATGCTGAATGACATACTAAATTTAAAAGCAATTTCACACCAATACAAAAGCTTATTTGAGGATAAGTCAAAAAGTATCACTATAAAATCACATACATGTTTATTCAACAAAAACTTCAAAATGTGAAGCTATTGTTTTTGTGGCCATTCAAAAGAGAGGTGACCCAATGGAATGCAGAAGTCATCAGACGGTATTATTAATATCTCCTACAAGTAAAATTTTGCTAAGGATAATCCAAAAATGACTACAAACATACATTGACAGAGAAATAGAAATTCAAGCCAGATTCAGAAGAGGACATGGAAAGGATATTGACTAAAAGCAGAGAATACCAGAAATATGTTTACTTATGATTTATTGACTATGCAAAGGCTTTCAGTTGTGTGGATTATGACAAGCAATGGACAACATTGAGGAGAATGAGTATTCCAAAAAACACTTGATTGTGCTCATGAAGAACCTGTACAACTGCCAATGGGCAGTTGTTCAAATTAGGAAAGGTGTGCCTCCAGGGTTATATACTTTCATCATACTTATTTAATCTGTATGCTGAGCAAATAATCTGAGAAACTGGGTTATATGAAGAAAAACGTGGCATCAGGATTGGGAAAAGACTCATTAACAACCTGTGATATGCAGCTGATGCAACCTTGCTTGCTGAAAGTGAAGAGAACTTAAAATACTTACTGATGAAGATCAAAGACCACAGGTTTCCATATGGGTTGCACCTCAATGTAAGGAAGACAAAAATCCTCACCACTGGACCAACAAACAACATCCATATAAATGGAGAAAAGATTGAAGTTGTTAAAGACTTCATTTTGCTCAGATCAACCATCAACATTCATAGGGAAACAGCAGTCAAGAAATCAAATGGCGTATTGCATTAGGCCAATCTGCTGCACAAGACCTCTAAAGTGTTGAAGAGCAAAGATATCAGTTTGAGGACTAAGGTGCGTCTGACCCAAGCAATGATATTTTCAATAACCTCTTATGCTTGTGAAATTTGGACAATGAATAAGAAAGACCATAGTAGAATTGATGCATTTGAGTTAAGGTGTTGGAGGAGAATATTAAAAGTACCCTGGACTGCCAAAAGAACAAACAAATCTGTGTTGGTAGAAGTACAGCTGGAATGCTCCTTGGAAGCCAGAATGGCCAAACTTCATCTCTCATACTTCGGACATATTGTCAGGAGGGACCAGTCACTGGAGAAGGATATTATGTTTGGTGAAATGGAGGGTCAGAGAAAAAGAGGAAATCCCCCACAGTGGCAGCAGTAATGGGCTCAAGCATAGCAATGATTGTGAGGTTGGCGCATGACCCGACAGTGTTTTGTTCTGTTGTGCTATATGTTGGTACTGACTTGGTGGCACCTAACAACAACAACAATTGTTTGTTGACATATTCTCCATCTAGGCCTATACACTTCTGAAGGCAGTGTGGAACGTGTACATAGACTAAGAGGCAGTTGTTCAAACAGAACAATAGGATAGTGAATAGTTTAAATCAGGAAAGGTGTGTGTCAAAGTTGTATTTTTTCACCATACCTATTCAATCTGTATGCTGAGCAAATAATTCAAGAAGCTTGATTACATGAAGAAGAATGTGGCATCAGGATTGGAGGAAGACTTAACAACCTGTGATATGCAGATGACACTGTGCTTGCTGGAAGGAAAGAGGACTTGAAATGACTTTGATGAAGATTAAAGACTACAGCCTTCAGTATGGAATACATCTCAATGTAAAGAAAAAAATCGTCACAACTAGACCAAAAATAACATCATGATAAATGGAGGGGAAAAATGAAGTTGTCAAAGCTTTTATTTTGCTCAGGCCCACAATTACTAACACTCATAGAAGTAGAAATCAAGAAATTAAATTTGCATTAGGGGCAAATCTGCTACAAAGTATCTCCCTGGATTGTTCAGGAGTAAGGATGCCAGTTTGAGGACTAAGACAAATGTTCAACAAGACAGACTGATAAAGTGGCAGCAACCACAGGTTCAAACATAATAATAATGAAGATGGCGTAGGCCCAGGCAGTGTTTAGTTCTGTTGTGCATAGAGTTGCTTTGAGTCAGTACCAAGTTCTGGCTGGATCTGACGATAGTGTGTCTGCCCAATTCTGTGTATTTGGCCTGTTTCCAGGAGCCCAACCTAGAAGGGCTCAGGAAGTGCTGAGTGTTTTCCACTTCACAGTAGCTAGCATTTCAGGGCTGAGGCCACAGCATAATACTTAAGCCACAGAGACCTGAGCTGCCAACCATCCTTGCTTTTCAAGAACCTTGGAGATTAGGCCCAAGCAGTCTGAATCTATCAGCCACTCAGCGGGAGAAAGATGATGTTTTCTACTCTCATAAAAGTTTACTGCCTCAAAACCCTATACAGGGTCACTATAAGTCAGAACTGATTAGATGGTACATAACCACCACCTAGCAAGTAGAGTACTGGTGTGGTGCTGTAGGTTAATGCACCAGACTGCAAAGCTATTTGAACTGCAAGGTCAGTGGTTCAAGCTCACCAGCTGTTCCTTGGAAACCCTCTACAGGGTTGCTATGGGTCAGAATCGACTCGACGGCACTTACAACAACAACAGTATGTACATACATACTAGTATGTTTACCTTTGAACTACCTCTCATCTTCACTTCCAAATTTCCTCAAAATGACATGAATTATAAAGTATCAAAGTGAAGGTATTTCTTGAACTTGCTGTGTTACTGAGGAAAAGAATGAGATTTCAGTTCTGTGGGAGGCATTTAGCTTGGTCAAAATAATAGGTTAAATTTGATCCATCTTTGAAAGAAGATGGCCAACTTACCATAAGGAGCTGTCAAAGGCTGAAAATAGGTATACCTAGCAGCTGATTTGAAAAGCAGCGTCTCTTCACAGCATCTTTTCTTTATACCATCTGATAAGAATCTTGATCCACCATGGCAGCAGCAGCAGTTAAAATGGCTCTATCAAACAGAACTGCTTTGAAACACTTACTTCCACTTCAAAACGGCACTGTATATTGTGTTTCTCATAAATCTACATACTCTTCTCTTCCAGATGACTATAATTGCAAGGTAGAGCTTGCTTTGATATCATATGGCAAGACAAGAGTATGTTACCAGCCTTCTGTGGACACTCCATATGAGCACACAAAAGCTATCCTTGGACCAGATTCTGTGCATAATGATGAAGAAACACATATTAAGTGCTAAAAAACAGATTAGAAGCACAGGATGTGCCCCTTGAGCAAGGACCTATGACAGAACAACTTAGCAAAATGTTCTTCACTACTAAGCACCGTTGTTGGTATCTCCATGGACTGTTTCACAGTCATTGTAAGAAATTGAATCCTCCAAAAGACAGGTGATTTCAAGGTTCTAAGTAGGAATCAAAGAGGAATGTTATCTTTGCCTCATTTGCTACTTGAGAAAATACAATCTGGTATAGACACTACTGCGTTCAATAATAAATTTTTTTGATCCATCTTCATTAGTGTCAATCCACGTAAAGCTTTGGGGTGAAAAAGATCCATTATTTTTATATTTAAAAAACAAAAACAGAGAACAAATAAGATGGTGGATTGGGTAGAAGTGTAGTGAGGAGCTCTGTCAGCAACAACACAGAATACTGGACCAAGCAGGCTCAGGGGATGGTGCCAGAACTCTGAAACACATATAAAGGAATATTAAGAAGGTTGGAAGGCTACAGCTAGGGGAATTTGTAGCAGAAGCAAGAAAACCATTGCTTTCTAATCCAAGATGCTCAGCTGCTCATGGAGCCACCACCTTAGGCAAGATCAAGCAGGGAAAGGATCAGAGCAGCCACGGACACTTGACAGAACCACGGAGATAAAGGTGTGGATGTTCTGTTTTTTTGTATCTGTTCATTGGTCCCTTGATGGCTGTGCATCTCCATTCAGGTGACTAGAGGGGTTGCCTGAGTGAGTGGACACTCCACCCCCTACTCCACCCCTGGAAGGTTCTACTACGCATGCACATAGATCTCCTCGAAATTTAAAGTGACAGTTTCCACTTAACACCAAACGGCAGTGCAAAACAGCCACAGCTGGCCCCAAACTGTTTATTAATAGGAAAAAGGCCTGAACGGGGATTGCGGAGTGGGACAGGCAGACTAAAAAGAAAATAGGCCAAAAATTAAATCCTGAGGTATGTCACAATGACCAACAGTGGCATCTTGAAATTTCTCAGGAAGAAGAGTGAAAAGGGAAGCCCATCTCCTGATCACATCTACCTGGAGGCAATCAGAAAGCATACAAAATACCAAAATACACATCCATCTAAGTATTAAGGCCACAGATAACTCCTGAATATGCCCAACAAACAGAAACAGATGACCGTATCTGCACATGTCCAGAAACGACATAAAGTGACTGAGACAAATGAGCTTCAGGTAGATCTACACTCCATACTGGAAGATGGGCAGGCTTTGGAAATGCCTGAGAAGGAATTCAGAAAAATTACTATAAAATGTATTAAAACACTATATAATGGAGTTGAGAAAAATAAGGAAGAAGTCAGGAAAG
>NW_006408557.1:7163266-7164525 GCF_000296735.1 Chrysochloris asiatica | reverse complement strand
ATCAAAACATTCCAGGATAAACAGAAGCTAAGGGATTTTGCCAAAGCCAACCCTGCTATGAAAAACATCCTAAAGGAAGTTCTGTGGACTGAGAACCAATAAGTACAGACAACAACCAGAGAATGACATACGTGGCAGCATCACCCTAAACTCAATCAACAAATGGAAGTGTCAAGAACAGAATAAAACTATAAGAACAGAGGATCTGGGAGGTCAGTCTATGATCAAAAAATTACAATGTAAAAGAAAATAAAAATGGGAACAGAGATCCAGATGGTAAGAAGGTCAGGTAGGTTATAGGATAAAATAGACTGTCTTAAATGGAGGGAAGAATTAATGGAATATAAGGTAACCACAACAGTGGGGTTGGGATGGGGGTCTTAGTTCAGGTGTTAGGGAGGGCAATACAAGAAGGGGGAGGAGGTGGAAGAACAAGATACATAGGGAAACACTGAGACAGGTTTGCATGGCCTAGTGGGACAGATGTAAATAGTGATGCATGCTCAACCTTGGAACAACAGGGCTCTGTGATACAGGGATCTAGGCATAGTTGTTTTTTTTCTTTCTCTCCCAACTTTTTATTGTGAATTGAGTGAAGGTCTACAGACAAAGACCATCAGTTTTACATTCAACAAGTCATACGCTTTGTCTCATCTCAGTGATTACAATCCCCTCCATGCAACAACAGTTGTCCCACTTCCTCCTGAATTTCTATTTCCATTCCACCCACCTTCCCATCCCTTCAAAACTTTGTTCTTAGGTAACTGTCCTTTTTTTTTTAAAGTTTTTATTGTGGAATTGAGTGAAAGTTTACAGGGCATATCATCAGTTTTGCAATTCAACAAATCATATACATTGTTTCATTACAATGATTATACTCCCCTCCATGTACCATCAGTTAACAGTATTTCTCTCTATCCACTTTAGCTTTTTAAAAAACAAACAAACAAAAAAACCCACTCAGACATATAGAATAATTTATGTCTCCAAAGGGCACATTCTGCATCCTGGCCACCAGCTCTTAGTCCCTCTCTTCTTAGTCCATGTATCTAGAGTCCTCAGCCACTCCCCCTCTCCATGCCTCCATCCATGCCTTTCTGCCTCCATCTCTGGCACTGCTGCTTCTCTGGATAAGGTCCTGCATTCTGCTTGTGCGTTTCTCTCTTGATGGTCCTAGGGTCCTCTGTTTCTGGACTGTAAGATTAACCACTCCCCCTTTTTTTTGTTACAAAACTTCTACCTTTATAATTGTGACAGTC
>NW_006408557.1:7161397-7161900 GCF_000296735.1 Chrysochloris asiatica | reverse complement strand
TTTTTTTTGTTACAAAACTTCTACCTTTATAATTGTGACAGTCATGATTAGTCATGATAACAATTATTCACTATTTAATCTTATGAATCTTACCCCGTCTCTTTTCACCAGACCCTTCTAGACAAGATGACAGCTATTCAGTGGGGACTCTTTTGTTCCCCCCATACTCCCTCTTGAAACCTTGTAAGCCAGTCATTTCATGCCTTTATTGCCTCCTCATTTTAGGTAGCCAATGTCTAAGTTGCCTGTCCCTATCTACCCTTTGTACAGAGCGGATAGCATTGTTACTTGATGTGAAGACTCTTTCCCTCTCTGTTGGTATTTAAAGTAACTATCACTCTGAGTATAGGTCAGGTTCATCATGAAGATGCATCATCTGTCACTGTAGCTGTTCCAGTCTGCTTGTCCCTTCTAGTGGGAATGTCTCACCTCACAAGGTTGTGGATGGGACACAGGATTCCACCTAAGGTCCTATACTCTGTAAAGGCTTTGCATGAGGCCTA
>NW_006408557.1:7094844-7160970 GCF_000296735.1 Chrysochloris asiatica | reverse complement strand
CTGTTCTTATAGTTTTATTCTGTTCTTGACACTTCCATTTGTTGATTGAGTTCAGGGTGATGCTGCCACATACATCATTCTGTAGTTGTTGTGTGTTCTTGTTGGTTCTCAATCCACAGAACTTCCTTTAGGATGTTTTTCATAGCAGGGTTGGCTTTGGCAAAATCCCTTACCTTCTGTTTGCCCTGGAATGTTTTGATGACACCATCATATTTGATTGACAGCTTTTCTGGGTAGAGGATTCTTGGGTGGCAGTTTTATTCTTTCAGGGTTTTGTATATGTCTCTCCATTGCCTTCTTGCCTGCATGGTTTCTGCTGGGAAATCCGATCTTAGTCTGATTTGCTTGCCTTTGTATGTTATAGTTCTCTTTTCCCTAGCTACTTTCAAGATCCTGTCCTTATCTTTGATTTTGGAGAGCTTGATTATGATATGTCTTGGTGATTGTCTGTTAGGGTCTGTCCATCCTGGGGTTCGTTGAGCTTCTTGAATGCTTATCTTTTCACTTTTCAGGGTGTTAGGAAAATTTTCTTCCAGAAGCATTCAATCTATCTCCTCTGTGAACTTGTATGATTGTTCTTGTTCTGGAATGCCAATAATTCTTATGTTATTCCTCTTCATGTTGTCTAACATGAATCTTAGACCTTCTTCAGACTTTTTAATCCTTTTCAAAATTTGCTCTTCTATCTTAGTAGTGTTGAGAGATTTATCTTGCAGCTCACTAGTTCTGGCTTCTATCTCCTCAATTCTACTCCTTTGCCATTTCATTGTATTGTCCATTTCTGATATTCCATTATTAATCATTTGGACCTGTAGGTTTTGAATGGCTGTATCTATCTTATTTGATTGTTCCTGTAGTGCTTTCCTGACTTCTTCCTTATTTTTCTCAACTCCATTATATAGTGTTTTGATACATTTTATAATAATTTTTCTGAATTCCTTCTCAGGCATTTCCAAAGCCTGCCCATCTTCTAGTATGGCATGTAGGTCTACTTCCATCTCATTTGTCTCAGTCACTTCTAACCCTCTAAATATTCCTTTATATGTGATTAAGAGTTCTGGGACCATCTCCTGAGCCTGCTTGGTCCTGTATTCTGTATTGTTGACGGCGGACCTCCTCACTGCACTTCCACCAGATCCGCCATCTTGTTTGTTCTCTAGGCATAGTTTGAAGAGGGGAAATAATACTAAAATGCTTGATTGCCTTATGAATATTGGTTTCCCTTGCCTACTAGTGTAAAATAGACACTAGAGTGGGATAGAAAGGAATGTTGGGAAACATGATTCCAGAAAACTTGTAAGCCTGTCTTCAGCCTATAACTGATTGGAATACCTAAAAGGGGTTCTAGAACTTGCCTAGTGAAATAGGCCTCTTGCAAAGCCTTTGCAGAGTATAAGACCTTAGGTGAAGTCCTGAGACCCATCCAGAACATTATGAGGTGGGACATTACCACTTGCAAAGACAAGAAGACCAGCCTGGAATAGCTAGAGCAACAGAAGATAACATCTTTAAAGAAAGGTCATCAGGAAAAATCCAAAACAAAAATGTCAGCATGACTGACTATAAGAATAAGCAAGCTGTTCACTGGGAAGCCATCAAGGCAAGCAATGAAGTTCCTTCAGGGCAAACTCCCCTCTAAGACTTAAACTCAAACCGAGCATATGAACAGGCATGTAAGCTTGCTGATGACTACATTGGTCTATTGTGGAAGAGGGGGAAAGGCAGCAGTGAAGAAATGGGCTGAGTTCATCCACAGTCCATTGACTCCTGTTGACCTGGAGATGAGAGAGAGGAGTAAGGGCTGGTTGGTGCCAAATGTGGACATAGCCACAGAGGGTTAGAGCTGAGAGTGAAGCATCCAGCTGATATGAAGTGAGGGGAGATGCACAAGAACACCCAAACTTGCAGATAGTATCCATTTGACCTAGCCTCGATGGCTTGATAATCATAACTTGACTAGAGGAAGATTACCAAAACAAGCAAACAAAAAAAAATTTTTTTTGATAAAGGAAACAAGGGTACATTGCTACAATTTGATGAACCTGACCTATACTCATGGAGGTTGTTGTTGTTATGTGCTATGGAGTCGGTTCTGACTCATAGTGACCCTGTACAGGGTTTCTGAGGCTGTAAATCTTTATGGGAGCAGAAAGCTCTCCCGTGGAACAGCTGGTAGTTTCGAACAAGGGTACATTGCTACAATTTGATGAACCTGACCATACTCATGGAGGTAGTAACTCTAAATGCTAACAGAGAGGGAAGGAATCTTCATATCAAGTACCAATTCTATCCCCTCTGTACACAGGGTCGGTAGGGACGGGTAACTTAGACATTGGCTACCTAAAATGAGGGGGTGATAAAGGCATGAAGTGACTGGCTCACAAGGTTTCAAGAGGGAGTTTAGTTTAAGAGTGTGTGTGTGGTTGGGGAAGAGTCCCCACTAAATAGTTTTCATCTTGTCTAGATAGATCTGGTGAAAAAAGATGGGGACAAGATTCGTCTGATTCAATAGTGAGTAATGGTTATGATGACTGTGACTGTCACAATTGTAAACGAAGTTTTGTAACAAAAACAGGGGAGTGGTTAATCGTACAGTCCAGGAACAGAGGACCATAGGACCATCAAGGGAGAAGAGCACAAGCAGAATGCATGACCTTATCCAGAGAAGCAGTGACACCTGAGATGGAGGTAATCGAGATGGGGTCATAGAGAGGGGGAGCGGCTGAGGACTCTAGATTCATGGGAAGAGAGGGACTAAGAGCTGGTGGCCAGGAGGGAGACTTGCAGAACGTGCCCTTTAGAGGTGTAAATGATTATATATGCCTGAGTGTTTTTTGTTTTTTTAAAAAAGCTAAAGTGAATAGTGAGAAATACTGTTAACTGATGATACATGGAGGGGATTATAATCATTGTAATGAAACAAGGTATGTGATTTGTTGAATGTAAAACTGATGATCTGCCCTGTAAACTTTCACTCAATCCACAATAAAAACCTTTTTAAAAAACAAAAAAACCAAGAACTTAAAAAAACAAAACACCAAAAACATACTTACAGATAATATTCAAAATTTATTTTATTGTGTTTTCAGTGAATGTTTACACAGCAATTTAGGTTCCCATTTAATAATCTGTACAAGGAGCTCTGGTAGCGTAGTGCTTACGAATCGGGCTGCGAACTGCAAGGTCAGCAGTTCGAAACTACCAGCTGCTTTGCGGGAGACAGATGAAGCTTTCTGCTCCCATAAAGATTTACAGCCTCAGAAACCCTGTCCAGGGTCGCTATGGCTTGGAACTGACTCGACGGCACGTAACAACATAATTTGTTTAGTGACATTGGTTACATTTTTCAGTGTGTCAAATTTCTACTTATTTCTGTTCTGGTTGTTCCATTTCCAACCTGGTTTTTCTGATGGCTCATCAGAAACTCTGGTGGTACAGTGATTACAGCACTCAGTTGCTAACCAAGAGGCCGGTGGTTCAAATCCCCCAGCTGCTCCATGGGAGAAAGATGTGTAGTGTGCTCCTGTCAGGACTCGTCTTGGACACCTTGTGGGGGGGTAGTTCTACTCAGAGGATCACCGAGTCAGGATGGAAGGCAGTGGGTTCGGTTTCATTACTCTAGGGTAAACACTGATGTTTGGTCTCACATAAAGGAATTTTTAAAGGCGCACAGCACTCACAGGTGATATTGAGACAATCTGTTAGGTCGTCACTAAAAGAAGGTCCCATGGTGATAGTCTCAGGGAGTCCTCCGGTCTCCACTGGTTCTGTAAGTTTGGACTGTTTTTTAAAGGATTTGAGTTCTATTCCACATCGTGCTCCCATTCTATTAGGATTCCTCTGTTGTGTTCCTGATGAGAATGGCTGTTGGTGGTTGCTGAGCAACCAGCTAGTTACTCTGTAATGCTCAGGGTAGATGGGGCCATGGTTTGGGTAGACTATTAGTCCTATACTCTTCTCTGAGTCTTTGGTTTCTTTCATTCTCTTTTACCCCAGATATGTAGAGATCAATACATGTATCTTAGATGGCTGCTTGCCAGCTTTTAAGACCCCAGAGGCTACTCACCAAAGTGAAACATAGAGCATGACTGTATTATGCCAACTGACAAGAGTTGTCCCATGAGCTTTTGTTCCTAAACCTTTAGACCCAGTAAACCAATCCCACGAGATATTTGCTTAAGTCTAAGAAGTATACATTTGTCCCAGGTCTTTATTGGATATGTAAGTATATATGGAAGCATATACTTCCATAGGAGAGTATTGTGGCTCTGTGGGGTAAGTACTGGACTGTTAACCACAAGGTTGGTGGCTTAAGCCCACCAGCTGCTCTACAGAGAAAGATGAGGTTTTCTACTCCTGCAAAGATTTATAACCTCAGAAACCTTGTACAGGGTCACTGTGAGTTGGAACCGACTTGATGGCACAAGACACACTTATATATATGAGAGGACTTAAAAAATTCATGTAAAAAATAGAGTGAAATTTTTCCACAAACTTTTTGAAAACCCTTATATTTACACCTGCATATTAGTCAAATTAGTATCAATTCTGAGACCCTGCACAGGGTTTCTAAGGAGCAGGTGGTGGGTTTGAACCACTGACCTTGCGGTTAGTAATCCAGTGTTTATCCTACAGCGCCACCCCAACACCATGTAAATACATCTAAATGTCTACATATACACACAAATAAGCATACTATAAACTTGTATGCATGTAACCATATGTAGCTAGTTTTAGTAGCAAAGATGCATTTGTCATAACATTGACTAAATACTTTTCTTCTTAGAGACAATATTTACCTTGAGCAAGCTGTGCATACTTCACCCACATTTGATGTTACCTCTCCCAACACCAAAAATAACATCTACTATCTAGAATATTTAAATTTGTAAATAGACCAAGAGGAAGTCATTTGAACAAAACAAGGAGACACTGGACGGTTTAAAATCAGGAAAGGTGTGCACCAGGGTTGTATTCTTTCACCATACTTAGTCAGTCTGTATGCTGAGCAAATAATCCGAGAAGCTGGGTTATATAAAGAAGAATGTGGCATCAAGATTGGAGGAAGGCTCATTAACAAACTGTGATATGCAGATGATCCAACCTTGTTTATTTAAAGCAAAGAGAGTTTAAAATACTTACTGATGAAGATTAGACAGATCTACTGCACAAAACCTCTTTAAAATGTTCAAAAGCAAAAATGTCAGCTTGAGGGCTAAGATGTGCCTAACCCCAAACAATGTATTTTCAATCGCCTCATATGCATGTGAAAGTTGGACAGTAAGGACGACCATAGAAAAATTGATGCATTTGAGTTACGGCGTTGGACCCTGTACATGAAATGCCAGAACAAATAAATCTATGTTGGCAGAAGTACAACTAGAATGCTCCTTAGAAGTCAAGATTTAGCCTTCCATACTTCAGACATATTATCAGGAAAGACCTAGCCCTGGTCTATCATGCTTGGTAGAGGATCAGCAAAAACGAGTGCTACCCCCAAGCACTTTGGATTGGCACAGCAGTAGCAGCAGCAGCAATGGGCTCAAGCGTAGGAGCCGGTGTGATGGCACAGGAGTGTGTGGTGTTTCCTTCTGTTGTATACAGGGGTTGCTGTGGGTCGGAACCAACTCAACAGCACCTAACATCTACAGAGTAACCATCAGTGAACTCGGGTTCATTATGTATACTGTTCTTGACTTTGGATAATAGTTGAATCACACAGTATCTGTCCATCTGTGATTGACTTATTTCACTCAGCATAATGTCCTCCAGATTCATCCATGTTTTACTTTGCGCACTCCTGACTGCATAATATCCTGTTGTGTATATGTACCTCATTTTGTTTATCCATTCATCTATTGACAGGCGCTTGGATCGTTTCCATCTTTTTGCTACTGTGAATGGCGTATCAATGAACATGTTAAGTGCTGTCGAGTTGCTTCTGACTCATAGTGACTCTGTATAGGGTTTCTGAGGAGCAGCGGGTGGGTTTGAACTGTTGACCTTGTAAACGGTTTGACGTCCAGTTTACAAGATGTGTGTGTCTATTTTTGACTTTAACATCAGGTCTGTAGGGCATATACCTATAAATAAGATTGCTAGACCATATAGGTTATATTTCTCATTTTTATTATAAAGTGTCCTACTGTTTTCCATAGTAGTTGGACAAGTTTACAGTTTTACCAGTAGTGGATAAGGTTTCCAATATCCCAAATCCTCACCAGCATTAGTTATTTTAATCTGTTTTGTTTTTTTAGTGTTACTTTGGCAAGGGAGAGATAGAATCTCATTGTAATTTTGATTTGCATTCAAAATCTAAAACTGTAAATCTTTATGGGAGCAAAAAGCCTCACCATTCTCCCATGGAGCAGCTGGTGGATTAGAACTGCTGAACTTGCGGTTAGCAGCCCAATGGTAACCCAATACAGTAGAAAGGCGTAAAATTATATAATAGCAAGAAACAAATGAAGCAAATGTGGCAAAATCTTGATAATTGTTGAATATGGATGGTGAGCTCTGAAGCACCATTTTCTGAGTCTATGATTTAAAAATTTCACCATTAACAAATGTGAAAACGAGTCAATTAAGGCAATAACAGTTTTCCTCAGGTCTCTGCAGTTACGGAGATGAATGCTTCAGTCACCCTTTTAACAAAAATCACAAATTGGCTTCCAGATCTGGAAAATGTCACTTACTCAGTTTTATTTAATGGGCTTCAACCCACTTTTTCAATCAAAAATCTTTTAAAGGGTGGAAAAACTTTCCCCAAAAAAAGAATGGAAAGAAAAAGAAAGCAGGAGAGACAGGAGGGATAAAAGGAGACAGTGTTCCACCAGGTTCTTCTCACAAAGTGAAATGGAGGTTGGACTCAATTGCCCCAGTTAGCAGAATGAATTTCATACGGAGGGCTATAAGCTGGTTTCAATCACAGCTTCTAGAACAGAGGTTTAACTTGTGGTCCACAGCTCTCCAACACAAAACTTTGAACATGCACAGGCAGTTTTCTAGAGAGAGTGTATTCAGCTTTCTTACGCTTTTCAACCGGATCCATGTTCTGAAAAAGCTCTTAATTAAAGGGGGAAGCAAAATGACTAGATTGAAGCTTTGGCGATAAAATTGTCACAAGACTTTTATTTGTGAGCAGCTGATAATTTTGGAAATGCTTGTTAGATTAAACAAACAAACAAACAAAAAACAGAAAATCGATTGACAGAAAATTTTCAACTGTCCCTCTACAATACCACAAGCACACTAAAAAAACATAGTCCTGATAATAGGACTACTTCTGCTGCCCATAACTGGATTCCAACAGCTCAACTATCCTAAGCATGAGTAAGGGTCACGGAAGAGAAATTCACTGGGCAGACTATTGAATAGCAACAACATAAACTAACTCCCACAGGCCCTAGGAGACCAAGAACCTCTATTCCTCGGTCAAAGTCCCTGCTGGGGAAATGCTGACAGAACAGGTGGAGTAATGGAGAGACAGTTTATTGTCACTGGCTGTGACCATTGTCAGCAAGAGAGACAAAAGAACTTCCATGTCCTGAAAGTCTTCGTATGTCCAGTGACAACACGCTCCATTTCACTTTGTGTGAAGAACGCTTGTTTAACAGGGTTGGAAGCCCTTTATGTAATCATCTCACAAGCTCCTTTCATCATTACAGAACACAGGGCATCTTCTGTGCCTCTAGGCCACTATGTGAATCTTTATTAACTACATATTTTCCCATCCTTTAGATAAGGGCAGAGAGATCCTCTTTCATCAAGCATATCAATTTAGATGCTCTTTTATTCTTATAGTCTGTCAGGTGGGAAGACAGTCTCAAGATCTGGAGTCACATGGTGTTGAATGAAACAGAACTGGAGAGTTACGCTGCTGTAGGTCTGCTCCCGTTGCTTTCCCTGCCCACCATTCTTCTCACCTCAAATCAGAGGCTTGAATGAACATCTAATTGCAGTAAGGATGAGAACCCACAATGGAAAGAATAAGCTTCTCTGTAAAATAACTGCCTCTCAGTATCACAGCAGATACATTTCTCTGTGAAGAATAGTATTTGTATCAGCGACGGAGCCTCAGAAAGAATGCATGCTTACACTCCTTACTCTCCAGGGGATAATATTTATCATAAAAATCTAAGACATATTCTTCAGTCTTGAATCCAAATTTCTGGTATAGCAGCATAGCTGGGTTGCTTGCTGAGACGTGAAGGGTCACATCCTTGCCCATGCAGGTCTGCCAAAAAAGTGGAAAACAATGAATGAAAGGCCTGAAGGGAAAATGAGTAGGTGAAGAAACTCTTCTAAGTGCAGGCAGTTAACTATGGGAACCAGAGAAATCAGGGGCTGAGGCTGAGAAAATGCAATACAGCTGAAAACCAATGACATTTGTTGATGATCCAAAAACTCATTAAGACTGAAGTACCTGACTGCATTTTCGATGGTTTTCCCTCTGAAGCAATGGGCCAACAGAACTACTTTACTGTTGACTTTATTGTTTTGTTTATATCTCGATTATTATTTAAACAGGAGTCCTGGTGTGACGCTGTAGGATCAGCACTGGACGACTGTAAACCACAAGGTTGGCAGTTCAAGCCTACCAGTTGCTCATTGGAAAGCATATTCAGCAGGGGTTGTTTTTGTTAAATGCCATGGAGCCAGTTCCAACTCATAGCGACCCTATATAGGGTTTTCCAAGAGGCAGCTTGTGAGCTTGAACCGCCGACCTTGCAATCCAGTGCGTTAACCCACAGCGCCATACCAGGACTCCCATTCAGCAGGATAGGGAACTTTTTCTCTGCCAAAATTTATAAAATCATTCACAGGCCATACAAAATTATCAACTTAAAAATTAACCTACAATATTTGGTCAAACATTTAATTAACTCCATCCTTAATGTGATGGCTGGAACTATGGTTGCCTTGGAAGGGCCAAAGCAAATGATTTCAAGGGCCTGGCGCTGGGGGTTAATGCACTGGTCTGCAAAGTCGGTTTGAACCATAAGGTCGGCGGTTCAAGCTCGTCAGCCCCTCCAGGTCGCTATGGGTAGGAATTGACTCGACAACACTTAACAACAACAACATAGCCCACGGGCCAGATATTCCCCACCCCTGCTATATAGGGTCACTATGAGTTGGAGTTGACTCGATGGCACTTAACAACAACATATTTAAAATGTTAAAGCATGCCAATATCAAACAGTTATAACTTGAAGACTAGAGAGTAAGATTTGCTTTTGAAAACTATATGCTCTCCTGCAACCACCCCAAATTCCTTTCCTAGGTCTACTAACACCCAAACCAAACCCAATGCCATCGAGTCTATGCTGCTGAGAGTGACCTACAGGGCAGAGGAGACCAGCTCCCTAGGGGTTCTGAAGCTATAAAAATCTTTATGGGAGTCGGAGGCCTCATCTTTCTTTCAGGGAGTGCCTGATGGGTTCGCAACAGCTGCCTTTGGTTAGCAGCCCAGTGATCAACTCAGTGTGTCACCGGGCTCCTCCGAGGCCCTTTTCAGTGAAGGAAAAGGCAGAAAATCTTATAAGTTCTTTGTTAAAATACAAATTGTCACTGTTCAGTGCCATTGAGTCAATTCCGACTCATAGCCACCCTGTCCAGGGTTTCCGCGGGAGCAGAAAAGCTCATCTTTCTCCCACAGAGCAGCTAGTGAGCTCGAAGTGCAGACGGTTCACAGTCCAATGTTTATTTCATGGAGTTACTGTGCTCCCTAAAATAGAAGAGTAAAGATTTATTCTGTGGGTAGGATGGGGCAGAAAGAGGGGTGGATGTTTGGCAGAAAAAACTGAGGAGGTCTCAGTGAAAAACACTTCAAGGCAGCATATACTAATTACTAATGGCTAAGATTTACAAGGAGCTCTGGTAGCGTAGTGGTTACGAATCGGGCTGCGAACCTTAAGGTCAGCGGTTCGAAACTACCAGCCGCTCCGCGGGAGAAAGATGAGGCTTTCTACTCCCGTAAAGATTTACACCCTCGGAAACCCTGTACAGGGTCGCTATGGGTCGGACCCGACTCGATGGCACTTAACAACAACAACAACAAAGATTTACATAACCACACCTAGGAGTTCGAAGAAAGCAATCTCTAGGATATTTCTCCAGGTTCCAGCCAAAATTTAGGAATTACTGCACACTTTTCCTTTGCAAAGGAGCCCTGGTGGCGCAGTGAATTAAGAATTGCCTCACAGCAACCAGCTGATCCACGGGAGAAAGATGAGGCAGTTGGCTTCCTCAAAGATTAACAGCCTTGGAAACCCTATGGAGTAGTGCTACTTTGCCCTATAAGGTTGAGGTGGGAATTAACTCAACAGCAGTGGTTTGGATCTGGCTTTTATTAAAAAATGGAAAAACAATTTTAGCTTCTCCATCCTCTCTTAAGGAGCTCTGGTAGTATAGTGGTTACAAGTCAGGTTGCTAATAACTTCAAGGTCAGCAGTTCAAAACTACCAGCTATTCCGAGGGAGAAAGATGAGACTTTCTGCTCCTGTAAATATTTACCATCTCAGAAACCCAAGCAGGGCCACTATGAGCCAGAACTGACTCCATGGCACACCACCACCACCACTCTCTCTTAAAAGGGCATTCTGCCCACATAACACAGTCCTCCATACCAGATGGTTTCTAAGTAAAAGTTATCAGAAAATCACTGAAAATAAAGATTACTACATGCTTTTAGTTATAAAAATTTGTATTTTTTCCTTCAAAGGTGATCAAACCATGTATCCTTAAACGCTAGAACTGAGTCTTAGAAGGTTCATACCAGCTACTATTGTTGTTGTTAGTCAGTTCTGACTCATAACGACCCTGGAGAGCAAAGGTGGGAACATCTGGCCCTGCCAAGGTAACTGCAGTTCCAGCTATCACATTGTTGTTGCTGTGAAGTGCTGCCAAGTCGGTTCTGACCCATAGCAACCCTGTATACAGTTTCCGAGGAGTGACTGGTGAGTTTGAACCACCGTCCTTGTGTTTCAAACCAATCCACACATTAACCCACAGAACCACACCAGGACTCCAGCTATCACATTAGGGTTGAGTTCATTAAATGTTTGACCAAATACAATAGGCTAATTTTTAAGTTGATAATTTTGTATGGCCTGCGAATGATGTTATAAATTTTGGCAGAAAAAAGGTTCCCCACTTCTGCTGTATAGGGTTTCTGAGGAGTTGCTGGTGGGTTTGAACTGTAGTTAGTAGTCCAGTGCTTATCGTAGAGTGCCACACCGGGACTCCTGTGCAGCAACAGCATTTAAAAAAACTAGCAGCAACAGAATATGGATTTATTGATAAGGTTTTACTAAAATGCTTAAGGAACTACATGCAAAGTAGAGTGCTTTTGTTAACTGCCATCGAGTTGGTTCCGAGCCATAGTGACCCTGTATAGGGTTTCCAAGGAGCAGCTTGTGGGCCTGAACCGCCGACAGTGCTTTAGGGTTTGATTCCCAGGGTTTCCTCATTTAATTGAGTCTACACATTCACAAATAGGCTTTTTCACACTTGGGTCTCAGCCATTATCCTTACCATGGAGGACTGGAGATTGTTGTCTGTGTATTCAATACCCTCATCAATGATGACTGGCTTCCCTTCACTTGGTTTTGGGACAGCCCATCCCACTGGGATGTGCTGGGAAGGACCAGCTCAGCCTCCCTGCTCCCCCAGGTCACCCAAGGAGCCCAGACACAAGCTGAAACCAGAAGCCCAGGTAACTGACCTGAATCAGATGGTAAATCATAAAAGTCGCAATGCCTGCTCTTCTCCATTCAGGATGGACAAACAGAAATGAAATGTAAGCTTCGTTGTATTTCACATCAGGAACCATGAAGCCAAAGGCAATGATGACTTTTTTATAAAGGACAACCACACTGAAGTCTGGATACTGCAGGCACTCAGATAGGTCGATGCCTAAAGAAAAGATAAACAATCGGAGAGTCACACTGTGGTGCCTTTTAGAATAAAGAAACATGAAAGATACTCCTACATGCTAAGTAACCCAAACATGAGACCAAAGATATTACCATCGAAAGAATGCGTTTGGATCTTAAAAATGAATTTGAGCAAAGATCAAAATTAACATAGTCTTCTAAATACATGTGTTAGAAGATGAGAGGCAGCAAAGGGTGTACAGCAAATAGTGCACAGGTTCAGAACTAGACACACCTGGCTTTGAACTCAGCCTCCCCGTCCATGTGTGACTGCAAACACAAAATTTCTAAACGTCTCAGGAACTTAGCTTCTGCCACATGGAAGACAAGGCACATACCTAGCTCCAGAGTTGTGCACAGCTCCTGAGAGCTCAGATCACCATGCACTTTACCCCATACATATGTACTTTATATGCTCTTTTGTATAAATGCTGCATTTCACAAAAATTTTTAAAATATTCCACAAATAATGTATAGAAGACACACAGCACAAGCTCAGGAAGTAGTAGATGGCTCCCAGAATGGTCCCTTCAACCCTGATTATCATTGTTGTTGTTGTTGTTAAGTGCCGTCGAGTGATTATCAATATCATGCCCCAAAAGAGAGTACATGTTTACCATTACACGATGATCAGCCAATAAAAAAGACATGGTTCAAGTCTTGATGAAATCTTACTAACACCTGGAGGACATGTATTATTTCCTTTAAAAGAATATGTATGTACATATTTTATTGTTTTGGGGGGTACTGTTTATGTTTCAATGCAGCACGGTAAGCTGATCCACAAAGAATGTGTTTACACTTAGTAATTAACATGTTATTTCTTTAATTGAGGATACTGGTCTTCAGAGACAACTTGTTAAGGCTGATAAAATGACAAATCATACTGAATTTACTCTTATCCTCAAAGTCCATGGTATCTGACTTTAAAAACACCTTTGCCTATACAAGCATTCTCTAGGGAGCAGTTATATAAACAAAGCACAGAAAACCATTGGTTAAAAAAACAACAACCAAGACTATCCAAGCCCACCAAAGCTACCAGTCTGCATATCTATTGATAGACATTACCTGGTATCTAAACATATGTAGAAGCAAAACAGGATGAATCTTTTATTCTGGAAGTAGAAACAAACAGGGAAGAGAAACAAACAGAAACACTGTTTATTACTTTAATTGTTGGTTTCTTCTTGATTTTAGGAAAGCAAGAGGTATTCGTATTATAATATTTCTATGTTAGTAGAGTTAGATGACATACACTAATTTAGTAAATTACGCACACTGTGTAGAAACTGATCTGCCTAGTTTGGGAGGAGGGAACATACCCGGCCAGAAAAACTCATGACACATAGAGTTTATCGTTGGGATGTGGTTTGGCTGAACATAGCAGTAATCGAGAGGTGCGTCAGGCTCAGGCATCCAGTGAGGGTCATTCTTGTGCAGATGGGAGCGAATCTGTGACAGGAGCTGTAGTTTGGGTGGCTTTGTTTCATAGTCACGCCTCCAATGCCACAGAAAATAAACAAACGCAAGTCAAGAAAAGCATCTAATGGTATTCCTATTCATTTGATTCACAAGAATTCATCGATTTGCTTTAAGTCTCAAACTCATTTGCACTATTTTATATGGCTACAAGCTTGACAACAGCTAAAATGCTTTTCCAGTATGAGATTCAAACTTCATTCTATAAACATTCATCTAGCCAAATCTCTCTGTACCCACTAGGAGCTGTATTAGGTGCTGCTGGGCCTTTAATGAACAGGAAGGAAGCAGAGACAGCATCCTGCTTACATCCAGGATGCTCTGCTACAGAGCTGCACCCCAAGTGCTCTGCCAAGGCAGCGGGGGTGCACAGAGGTGAGGCATTTCAACACGTTTGCCCAGGAACGAGTGCTAGGCAAGAAGGATCAGTGTAACCGTGAAACTACGGAGCACGTATGGCTCAAGAAGACACTGAACTCTCTCAGTCCTAGGGTGAGATACTACCAGGGGCTTCTCCAGGAAGTTCATTTCCTGTTTTACTACCTAAACAAGTCTCATCCTTAGACATCGTCCCAGAATGCAGTCCCAGTTATATGCCTGTCACAGAGTAGTAAATATATACAAGAGGGCTTCAAAAGTTTGCAGAAAACTTCCATTATCTTTTAATGCCATTTTTTCATGAACTTTCTGATGCCTCCTTGTGCTGTATAGTTTTAAATAAAACAATAATTACGACAATCACAATGAAACCAAATGGAGGTAACTTATCCTTGCTTTTTACTTTTCTTTCAAAGATTAATGTTTTCTGCAAAAACAAAAGTACAGATAAAACAAGTCAAGCATGAAATTGGACACAAAGCACAGAGTTTAGTCTTTGCCAATGCTGCTCTCATTTATTTACCCCAACAGTGATGAGGTGGAAGAGGAAAAAAACCCACAAACAGTATCCCTAGTGATACACTCAACATCACGTTTCTCCCTGTACCTGATATAAGGCTTTAAGATCCGAGAAGTATAGGGGCTAATGATACTTTGGTCCGCAGCCATATCTTCTGACCCCACCAAACGATACAAAAATTTAGTGGTTTGGTGCCGAAATCCTTTCCTGGATGGCAAGGCAGTCTGTGGGGAAGAAATATTGGTTATATAAAAAAATCACTCAAAGGACTGGTTTCATTTCTACAGACAGTCAGTACATACAGTATTTCATATGTAAAAAAACAAGTCTTTTTGCATATCTCATTTGGAAAACTCAAAGCTTAGCATAAAATGGTTGTCGTCATTAAGTGTGCTGTTTAGTCAGTTCAGACTCATGGCAGCCTTGTTTAGAGTCTCCAAGGAGTGGTTGGTGGACTTAAACTGCTGACCTTGCAATTAGCAGTCCAGTGCTTATCATACAGTGCCATACCTAGACTTACTGCTTAAAACACCTATAGAAAACTAATCACAGCTTAATAGTTGGAACCAAAATTATTTTAAAATTTTTTAAGTAATTAAAAAATTTATATATCTACTTTTTATCTTTGTTGTATTTTCGATGAAGGTTTACAGAGCAGTTTAGGCTCCCATTCAACACTGTTTATATAAACTGCTCAACGCCATCGATTACATGCTTCACAATGCATGAATATTCTCATTATTTCCTTCTGGTTGTCCACATGTATTTTTTGGTTGCTTTTGCTACAAAATTATATATGCTATTTAAAAAGCAAAAAAAGAAAAACAAAACAAATTCACTGCCATTGACTTATCCTGACTCATAACGATCCCATAGGTCGGAATATAACTGTATCATCAGATCCCTGAGACTAAATCTTTTTTTCAGAGGCGGTGGTGGTAAGTAGGAGTACAGAGTGAGGGTTACAGTTAGGACTCCAGCTACCTTTAGGTTAGGCCTAGAATCCTGGTGTGGCACTGTGGGTTAATGCGCTGGATTGCAAGGTTGGTTTTCACCTCAGGGTCAGCAGTTCAAGTTCACCAGCTGCTCCTCAGAAGCCCTATACAGGGTCCCTATGAGTCAGAACTGACTTGACGGCACTTAATATATAACAGGTTAGGCCTAGGACATTGTTTATAATGTTAGGGTTATGGTTACTGTTAGGGGTAGGGGCTGGGCTAGGGCTAGTACTAAGGTTTGGTCTAGTTTTTAGGGTAACAGGTTTATTTTTATTTATTTAAATCTAGATTTTCTTTTCATTTGGAAATTCTATAACTAAATCATTCCTTTATTACTTGATTTTTTTTTCTTTCTGCTTTTTCAACCTTATCTGTGGTTCTCAACTTTGTCTTGTAGGTCTGTTTTACTTTGCATACTTCTATATCTAAGAGTCCTGGTGTGGCACTGTAGGATAAGAACTCAACCGCAAAGTTGGTTTGAACTGCAAGGTTGGTGGTTCTAACTCCTCGGAAAGCCTTCACAGGGTCGCTATGAATCTGAACCAACTGGAAGGCATTTAACAACAACATAACTAGGTTGAGGAGTACTGGTGTGATTCAACACTGGATAAAGCACTGGACTGCAAGGTCAGTTTGCACGTCCCCTATACAGAGTTACTGTGAGTTGGAACCGACTTGATTGCACTTAACAACAGCAACAACATATCTAGGCTGAGTTCTAGTGATATTGTCATGTATTAGTCTCAGGTCGACGTGTACTATTGTTGGTTCTCTGTGCAAAAAAAACTCCCTTAAGTATTTTTTGCACAGTTGGTCTGGTTTTTACAAATTAATTTGTTTATCTGAAAATGAACTAATTTCACCATTTATAGTTGATGGACAGCTTTGCTTATATATGATTGTTGGTTGGCAATTTTGTCTTTCAGAGTTTTATAAATGTCATTCCATTGTCTTCTTGCCTACACAGTTTCTGCTCAGAAACCACAGCTTAGTCTTACTAGTTCTCTGTAGGTAACTTTTAGTTTTTTCTGAGCTGTTCTCAGAATTCTATTCATGTCTTTGGTTTTGAAAGGTTTTGATATGTCTTGATCTGTTTCCTTTTGGGGTCTATCTTGTTTGGAGTTCATTCAATTGCTATATTCTTGTCTTTCATGATATTAGGGAAGTTTTCTTCCAACAACACTTGGACAATATTCTCTACGGGTTGTTTTTTGTTTTTATTCCCCCCTCTTCCTATTCTGGAATCCAATCACATGTAAGTTATTCCTCATGATAATGTCCCACATAAATCTTAGGCTTTCTTAAGATTTTTTGCAAAGTTCCAGTTTTGCATTTTGTTTGTTTGCTAAATTCTTTCACAGTTTTATCTGTTTCCATGATTTCATCTACAGGTCTCTCAATCATTCTTATTCTGTTGAAAGCGCCTAAACATCATTTAAAAAAATTCCTTAGCAGGTAGTTTTGACACCATTTCTGACTATTTTTGTCACTTGTTTCAAGCACTCTATCTTGTTTCTTCATGTAAACTCAAATTGTTTTCTCTGAGACACTGTAACGTCGTATTTATATTTAATAGATGATTATGTACTGGTGTGTTCTCAGGGACTCCTCACCTATCTAGACGTGGTAGAAACTGGAAGTGTTAACTGGGTTTCCTGTTCAGTTTGTGCATCATAATTCAGGGTGGGCTCACAGGCGTCCAGAAGCAGGGGTGCTATACTCAGGGCCCAACCCCAGGTAGAACAGACACTGCTCAGGAAGGGGTTCTACTGGCTGCTGGGTTGGTGAGTGTGGGGACTGGTCAACCACCTGCTACCAGGAGGACGTGGAAACAAGGGAGAACTGCACTCCCTTACCGCTAACCTCATTCTGTGCCTGCAGGCTACTGCTCTCAAATGCCACCAGCCTAGAGCCCACCTGCTTTTCTTCTCTCTTATTGTCCAGGTTCTGCTTCCTCTTCCAGCTGGCAATCAAGCCACCTCTGTCCTATCCCCAGATCACCATCTGTGTATGTTTCTGTGCGTCTCCCACTAAGGGTTGACTCGGTGCATCTGCCTAGTCCACCACATGCCCTAGAAGTTAAGACTGCAAAGCTTTATAGGAGCAGACTTTATTCTCCTGTGGAGGAATTGGTGGGCTTGAACTGTCAACACTGAATTTAGCAGTCCAGTGTTTAACCCACTTTATCAACAGGGTTCCTATATAGACCATGTTGTGTTAAGTGCTATTGAATTGGTTCCAACTCACAGAAACCCTATTTAAGATTTCTGAGGAGTGGCTGGTGAATTTGAACCATCAACCATACAGTTCAAACTGATCTTGCAGTCTAGCATTTATCCTACAACACCACACCAGGGCTCCGTACTAACTACCAAAAAGTCCTTTTCCTTGTGTATATCTTGGTGACAAATTTACCTTGGTCAAGTTGTGCGCACTTCATCCTCACTCAATGTTGCCTTTCCCATCACCAAAAATAAGTGTCTACTATCTATCTGGAAGGAACTCTGGTAGTGTAGTGGTTACAAGTTGGGCTGCTAACCTCACGGTAAGCAGTTTGAAACTACCAGCTGTTCCATGGGAGAAAAATGAGCCTTTCTGCTCCTGTAAAGATTTACAGCCTTAGAAATCCTATGCAGGGTCTCTATGAGTTGGAACTGACTCCACAGCACACCACCACTGTGGTGTGGCACTGTGGGTTAATGTGCAGAACAGAGAAGTTGCTTTGAACCACAAGGTAGGTGGTTCAAGTTCACCAGCTGCTCTGCAGAAACCCTATACAGGGTCACTATGCGTTGGAATTGATCCGATGGCACTTAATAACAACAACACTATCTATATAGACAGTGACTCCTCTCCCCCTTTCCTCATCCCCACTAAAGCATTTATGAACATTAATTTCTGTATATTTCCCTATTCACATCACTTCATAAAACTGAGAACATACAATATCTGTGTGTTGCTCATATGCAAATTCAAACTAAAGCTGAAGAAAATGAAAACAAGTCAACGAGAGCCAAAATATGATCTTGAATTTATCCCACCTGAATTTAGAGACCATCTAAAGAACCAGATTTGATACATTAAACACTAAAGACAGAAGACCAGAAGAGTTGTGGGCTGATATCAAGAACATCACATATGAAGAGAGCAAAAAGTCAGTAAGTAGACAAGAAAGAAGGAAAAAGTCAAAATAGATGTCAGAAGAGACACTGAAACTTGCTATCCAGCGTAGAGATGCTAAAGCAAACTGAAGAAATGAAGAGGTACAAGTGCGGAAGAGAAAATTTCAAAGATCAGCTTGAGAAGATAAAGCTAAATATTATAACAAAATATGCAAAGATCTGGAGTCAGAAAACCGAAAAGGAAGAACACGCTCACCATTTCTCAAGCTGGAGGAACTGAAGAAAAAATTCAAGCCTTGACTTTCATTATTGGAAGAGTCTCTAGGCAAATTACTGAATGATGCACAAAGCATCAAAAGAAGTTGGAAGGAATACATAAAGTCATTGTACCCAAAGGAAATGGTTAATGTTCAATCATTTCAAGAGGTAGCATATGATCAAGAGCCAACGGTACTGAAGGAGGAAGTCCAAGGTGCATTGAAGAAATTAGCAAAGAACAAGGCACCGGGAATTGATGGAATAAAATTGGAAATCTTTCAAGAAAGTGAGGCGACACTAGAGGCACTCACTCATCTCTGCCAAGAAATTTGGAAGACAGCTATCTGGCCGACTGATTGGAAGAGATCAGTATTTGTGCCCATTCCAAAGAGAGATGACCCATCGGAATGAGGATATCATCAGACAATCTCTTTAATATCCCATGTGAGTCAACCTTTGCTAAAGGTAATACAGACACAGCTGCAAGCATACATTGACAGAGAGCTTCCAGAGGTTCAAGCCAGATTCAGAAGAGGCCGTGGAATGAGGGATATCATTGCTGATGTCTGATGGATCTTGGCTGAAAGCAGAGAATATCAGAAAGATGTTTACCTGTGCTTTATTGACTACGCAAAGGCATTCGATTGTGTGGATCATGACAAGCTATGGACAACATTGCTAAGTATGAGTATTCCGGAACACTTAATTGTGCTCATGAGGAATCTGTACATCGACCAAGAGGCAGCTGTTTCAACAGAACATGGGAACACTGAATGTTTTAAAATTAAGAAATGTGTGAAAAGGTTGTATTCTATCACCATACTTGTCCAACTTGTATGCTGAGCAAACAATCTGAGAAGCTGGACTATATGAAGAAAAACATGGCATCAGGATTGGAGGAAGACTCATTAACAGCCTGCGATATGTAGATGATACAACCTTGCTTGCTAAAAGTGAAGAGGACTTAAAACATTTACCGATGAAGATAAAGAGCACAGCCTTAGGTATGGATTGCATCTCAATGTAAAGAAAATAAAAATCCTCACCACTGGACCAATAAACAACATTCTTATCATCGGAGAAAAGATTGAAGTTGTCAAGGACTTCATTCTTCTTGGATCAACTATCAACACTCACGGAAGCAGCAGTCATCAGATGACATATTAAATTAGGCAACTCTGCTCCACAAGACCTATTTAAAGTGTTCAAGAGCAAAGATGTCAGCTTGAGAACTAAGGTGCACCTGACCCAAGCCATGGTATTTTAAGTAACTTCATATGCATGTGATAGCTGGACAGTGAGTAAGAAAGACCCTAGAAGAATTGATGCATTTGAGTTTTGGTGTTGGAGGAGAATATTGAAAGTGCCATGGGCTGCCAAAAGAACCAACAGATCCATGTTGGAAGAAGTGCAGCCAGAGTGCTCCTTGGAGGGCAGGATGGCCAAACTTCATCTCTCATACTTCGGACATATTGTCAGAAGGGACCAGTCACTGGAGAAGAATATCATGTTTGGTAGGGTTGAGGGTCAGAGAAAAAGAGGAAGACCCCCAGAGAGATGGATTGGCCAAGTGGCAGCATTGAAGGACTCCAGTGTGGCAACAATAGTGAAGTTGGCCCAGCATCAGGCAGCGTTTCGTTCTGCAGTACATAGGGTCACTAGGAATCAGTACCAATTCATTGGCACCTAACAACAACAACGTGATTGACTTATTTGCTCAACATAATATCCTCCAGATTCATTCATATTGTAAGTTGTTTGGGGAATTAATTTTTCTTTATTGCTGAATAATATTCCATTGCATACAATGTATATTTTATTTATCCATTCATCCACTGATGGGCAATTAGGTCAGTTCCATCATTTTACTAATGGGAAAGTAGTGCAGTAAATATAGGTGTGCATATGTCTATTTGTATCACTTCTATTAAGTCTCTGTGGTATGTACTTAGGAGTAGAACTGTTACTGTTAAGCGCCATCAAGTTGATTCTGATTCACAGTGACCCTGTATAGGGTTTCCAAGGAGCAGATGGTGGGTTTGAACAACCAACACTGCAGTTAGCAGTACAGTATGTACCTTATAGCACCACACTAAGACTCCATGAGAATTGCTAGGTCATATAGCAGTGATACCTCTAATTTTTTTAGGAACTACTGCATTCTCACCAGCAATGAATACATGAGTTCAATTTTTCCACATTCCCACCAACACTTACTACTATAGTTTTTTATTGTTGTTGTTAATCTTAGCCATTCTATTGGGAATTAAATGGTATCTCCTGGTGGCTTCCATTTCTTATGGATAGTAGATGTTGAGCATCTTTTCACGTGTCTCTTGGTCATCTGACTATTCTGTTTGATCGACTGTCCGTTCATGTCCTTTGCCATTTTTAACTAGGCTCTCTTTTTGTTTTTTTTTATGTATTTTAGATACTAGACCCCTTTGGAGTTCTGATGTGGCACTGGACTGTTAACCACAAGGTCAGCATTTCAAAATCACCAGCCACTCTTTGGAAACTCTATACAGGATTGCTATGAGTCAGAACTGACTTGGTGGTACTCAACAGTAGACCCTTACTGATTATATTGTTGCCAAAGATTTATTCCCAGTCTGTAGGTTGTTGAATATAAGTATTTGACTTTTACGAGGTCTTGTTTACTTTGTTTCGGTTGCTCACACATTCATTGTTGTGCCCTGATAATTTATTATCGAAAGAAATTAGGTCGTAAATTTTTTTATATTATTTTCTTTCAAGAACTTTACAGTTTTAAATTTAATATTGAGGTTCTTTTTGGGGAGCTTCTGTTTCCTAACTACATTATATACATTTCATTTCACATTGACTGTAGTCTCCCTTATATATCTATTGCTTGGCTGGGAGTTCAGTTCCAGACCTAAAGTGTAATCAAGGGTCATAGTCTTGGGCTTCCACTAGTCTTTATCTGACAAGTATGTCTGGTCTTTTTTATGATTTTAAGTTTTGTTCCACATTTTCTTCCCCTCTATCCAGGACCTTATAATGGTTGTGGTAGCTGAGCACCATTTAGTTCTTCCACTTTGATCTGTTTTGATGTATGACATGAAGTATGCATCTTGTTTCATTGTACTGCATGTAAAAATGCAGTTTTTGCTAGCATCATGTATTGAAGAAAGGGTTCCTTCTCCAACTGAATGAATTTGGCTTCCTTGTTGATGAAGTTATTATTTTTTTGTAACACAGGATTTACAGCTTCTCCGGTCTTTTATTTTAAACATCTATATTATACCTTTAACATATTCACTAAATATTAACCAGCATCAGTTTCAAGGTAACCATCTATTCGTCAGACTTCCATACTACAGTGCCTTGTGTGTTGCTGTGATACTGGAAACTCTGTCACCAGTATTTCAAATAACAGTAAGACCACCCTTAGAAAAAGTGGTGGACAGGTCTCAGTGGAGCTTCCAGACTCAGACAGACTAGATAGAAAGACCTGGTGATCCCCTTCTGAAAATCTGCTAATGAAAACCTATGGATCACAAAAGAATGTCCAATATTGTGTTAAATGATGGTACAGGTCCAAGCACCATCATATACACAAGGTTCCATGAGTCACGGGCAACTCAATGGCAACTAACAGCAACCACAGTATCAAGCAGACAAGATACACATGGGGGGTATGATCACTTTGTTAACCAAAGAGACACAGGGGGCAACTGCTGATATACCTGCATAAGGATTTTTTTTAATGTTTCTACTCCAGTAAATAAATGTGACAAAATTAGGATTGCAAAGGGGCTTTCTCTTAAAGGGTTCAACAAGATTGTGGCCTTTGTTCCCTTAAGAGGTGGGTTTCACACACTTTCTTTGAATCACAAATACCAGGCTACAGATGTGCTATTCTTAAGCGAGTGCCACTCCAGGGCCCTCAGTCATGTAGTAACAAAACATGTGCAATTAGGGTTTTACAGGAAGTGCTCAGCATGAAGACTAAAAGGCACATTTATAATGTAGCCTGCCAAGGGTTGGATGAAGTTTAGAAACCCGAGTTGTTTTTGTAGACTCAGTTTGCTCTTAGCCTAGACAATCACTTTGTTGGAAGAAGAGCAAGTATTCCTCCTTCTTTTATAACTTACTCCCGTTATTTCCCCAAACTGGACACCAAAATGTTCAAGGGCCAACTATGGAATTCTTCCAGGGCTTTCAGTTCAGTTTCAAGGGCAAAGTCAGGGCTGTGGAAGTCTCAAGATAGCGCCAACAACAAGTCTTTATTGCCAACAACAAGTCTTCCCAACCCTGTGACACTTGTGGTTCCTCACATCAGTAGGCATGGCCTTTCCCCCCTCCACTTGGATTGAGACTGGCCTTGTGACTGGCTTTGACCACTTGGTGGTGGTGGTTATATGCCATGGAGTTGGTTTGCAGCTCGATTTGTAACTGCTACGCTACCAGAGCTCCTAAAGTAGCAAAAGCAACATTCTGGCAACCGACAGTTTCTACTTCCTCCCTTGGGGTCCATCTGCCACACAGTCCAGGCTAGACTACTGGTAACTCAAGGCCAGATGAAGAGCTCTAGACAAAGAGAAACCATCATGGTCACTCCAATCTCAACCAGACTCCAAGCTGAATGCAGACAACTTCAGCACAGGGAGTAGAACTAGTCAACGCAGACAATCCACAGAATCAGAATCGTGCATTCTTGTTTTAAGTCACTGGCTTAGGGTGGTTTGTAATGCAGCACTAAGTAACTGAGATGCCAGCTACTGAACTTTGGCCCAGAAATAGTATATTACCCCTTACTGTTGTTAAGTGCCATCGAGTTGACTCCAACTCATAATGACCCTGTGTAAGGTTTCTGAGGAGTAGCTGGTGGCTTTGAACTGCCGACCTTAAAGCAGTCCAGTGTTTATCCTACAGCACCACACCAAGACTGTCTCCAGGTGAGTTCTGTGAAACTCTACAGTGGTTATGGTGGACCTTCTAGTTTTTTTCCCCACCTCCTCTGTGTTCGGCCCATCCTAACTTCCCCTCAGCTTCTGCCTGGGCCACATCCAATGCTTTCTACTGGTTATCCCGCTGCTACTCTTACCCCACAGCATCTACTCACCATCAGAAACCAATCTTAAAAAAGAGAGAGAGAGACGAATTAATTCCCTTTGACCAAAACTCATGAGTGGCTTTCTACTGTTTTCAAAATACAATCCAGCTCCTGACCTGGGATCTGCAAGATCCTGCGTGATCTGGCCCTTAGTCTCCCTGACCTCACCCCCCACCTCACCCTTCCTCTGCCACCAACACAGGGCTGGTACCTGGGCCATTCTGCTCTGAAGCTTTTCTCTCCCAGCTCCTTTTTATAAATGAGGACAAAGCTCCTATGCTACTGCCTCAGAAAGACCTGCCTTAGCCAGCCTGTAAGAAGTAGTGTTGCTGTCCTCTTTTTCCCGGTCATAGCTTCACATTATAGGACGTTATCTTGTTTGCCCAGCTAGTTAATCATTGTCATCTCTCTGTTCAAGGTGGAAGTAAGCTTCATAAAGACAGGGATCTTCTCAGTTTTAATTTACAGCAGTATTTCCAGATGGACTAGTGCTACTTAGAACATATGAGGAAGCTGCAAAAAATCCAGGGAATAATTCTAACATCTTTAAATTTAATTTTTCCACAAATTTTTTGGTTAAGTACTCAATTTTCTAAGAAGATGGTCAGCAAATGAAAACTGAGTACTTAATAAGGGGAAGGGGGAGGGAGGCATCCCAATATGATTTAAGTTAGGAAAATATTAAATGAGTTTGTTCAAACACCTAGTTCTAAACAAAATAGAAAACTAGGTGGGCTTTTGACTCCTAAAGTCCAACCTTACTGTTAAGTGCCATGGATTCAGTTCTAACTCATAGTGACCTTGTACAGAGTTCGTGAAGAGCAGCTGGTGGCTTTGAACTGCCGACCTTACGGTTAGCAGTCCAGGGATGATCCAGGAACACCACAAGCAGGAGATGCCAAAAGTGAGAGGGAAGGTGGTGGAAGAACAGAAAGGCTATGAGAACCCTGAGAAGACGTAGAGTGACTGGGCAGGAGCAAAAGAGCACAGGTAAGAACAGGGGGCTTCCTGGTTATGCCACTTCCTGTCCACTGACTTGGTCAGTCAGGAATAAGCTGGAGGAGTAACGTCAGAGCGCCACTAGAGGCTGAGAAAAGACAACATTACGAACACCACTGAGCGTTCCGTAACCCTAGGTTAACCAGGAGGAGGAAGACGGAAGCAGCAGAAAGTACCCTGAGAGATGCTGCTGCACAGACTGAGGGAGAAGATGAAGATGGGAAGTAGTTGAGCCCTGAGGTTCCCATCTTCCTAAATTTTCTGAGGCAGTCACAAGCTGGGAACCAGACTCTGCCTCTCCCTTGACGTGTCTGCTACCAGTAAAGGTAGCTGGTAAGGCTAAGGGAGTGAGTTCACAGGGCTAAAAAACCGTCTTGTAGCTAAAGTGCAAAAATAAAAGGGCAAAAATGAACTAAATAAACTGTATTGAAAAAAGCATAGTCAATTTATCAACAGACAAGAATTTTTTAAAAGCTCAGTATGGTAGTGGTGGTAGTGTGCCGTGGAGTCGGTTCCGACTCATAGTGACCCTGTGTAGGATTTCTGAGGCTGTAAATCTTTATGGAAGTAGAAAGCCTCGTCTTTCTCCCACGGAATGGCTAGGAGTTTGGACCTGCTGACCTTGAGGTTAGCAACCTGACTCATAACCACTACGCTACCAGAGCTCCTTCAGTAAGTATATGGGTGATAAAAAAAATTAACTATGTATTGTCATTATGGTGGCTCACCAAGATTAAACATAAATCACGTCACACAATTGTACATGCAAAAAATGTTGAAATGACAAACGTTCTGTGACATATTCTTACAATTAAGAAAAAGCATAATAACGCAGTTATAAGAAAAATGCAAAAAAATACACTAAGACACCAATTCACACCCAGTACAATGATAATCAAAAAGACATTAACAGCACGGGTTGGTAAGGATATGTGGAGTATCAGAATCGTCATAAAGTATTGGTGGGATCAAGTAATCAAAGCGTTACTAAAAAAGAAGAACGAAGCAGCAGGAGACCTCTCACTTCCCATTTTCAAAATGTACTACACAGCCACAATAGTCGAAACAGCTGGGTACTGTTATAATGCATGGCCCACAGATCAGTGGAACAGAATTGAGAATCTAGAAGTAAATCCATTCATCAGTTACTCTTCTACAGAGGGCCCAAACACATTAAATGGGAAACAAATAGTCCTTTCAGTAAATCTGGAAATAGTCCTCCAGATCCACGTATTCTATAATGTATTTCACAGATGGATTATGGTTCTTTACGGTTGTGGATGTATCACATTTTGCTTATCCAGTCATCAGTTGAAGGTTATTGTTGTTGTTAAGTGCTATCAAGTCCATTCAGACTCATAGCAACTCTGTATAGGGTTTCCAAGGAGTGCCTGGTGAGCTTAAACCACCTACCGTGTGTGGTGCTGTGGGTTAATGTGCCAAACTGCAAAGCCATTTGACCTGCAAGGTCAGTGGTTCAAACTCACCAGCTGTTCCTTGGAAACCCTATACAGGGTCGCTATGGGTCGGAATCGACTCGACAGCACTCAACAACAACAAGGGTGGTAGGGTGGTGGCAGTGTGCCGTGGAGTCAGTTCTGACTCATAACAACATTGTACAGGGTTTCCAAGGCTGTAAGTCTTTACAGGCGCAGAAAGCCTCATCTTTCTCCCATGGAACAGCTGGTAGTTTTGAACTGCTGATGTTGAGGTTAGCAACCCGACTTGTAACCACTTCACTACTAGAGGGAAAGGGGAGTCACTCTCTAGATCACACACACTTGTTATTTCTGTTGACGGGAAAAGTAGAACTGAATGTGGGTATGATGAGCACAGTGTGCCAAAGTAAAGGATGCTCCCAAGAAGCACACTGAGTAAAGGATGTTTGTGCTAAAGATGATCACATATGTAATTTTGTAACAACAGCAACAGTAACAAAATGATTAGTATATGTAAGTGTACAGGCATGTATGTAAACAGGTAGGAACAGGTATGGACATATGTATGCACAGTTAGAAGTATCTATATGTACGTGCATGTATAGCTATGTGGATGCATATACAAGGGGGCTTCAAAACTTCAAGAAAAAAATTCCTTTATCTTCTAATTCCATTTTCCCATGAACTTTTTGAAGCTCCCTCATGTATTCATAGAGAATACAGTTATGGATAGTTCTCAGATATAAGCAACTTGTGAGATTAGTTGTGCTTGAAGACTAAGAACCATAGTCTCAGAGGACTGCTGAGCCAATTGGCATAAAATGGTTCACAAAGTCCACATTCTGGATCTTAGTGAGGCAAGCACTTTCTGGGGTGTTAAAAAGTTGCGAGTAGCTATCTAAGATACATTATCCATTTTTAAGTATTAGGAACAAAAGGGAAGAAGGAAACCACGAATTCTCAAAGAAGAACTTAGTCTAGAGGGCTAACAGCCTGCAAGAGCCATGACCTAGCTACACTTCGACCAGAATAACTAGATGGTGCCCTTGACTGTTCTGGTCAGAGCCACTATAGATGGACCCTGACAAAACAGGAGAAAATGCCAGAGAAGAACTGAAATGAAAAAACTCCAGTCCTACTGGACTAGTTGACACTAGAGGACTCTCTAAGACTACCATCCTGAAGTACTTTTTAAACCTTAAAATGAAACTATCCCAAGGTGAGCATTTTAGTGAAGGTAGGAGGATGGCCAAAACAGAAAAAAAAAAACCAAAAAAACCACAGATTGGCAAGGATATTACCCAAGTACAATGCTCCACTGCATCATTCGTCTTTCAGTTTGTCGTACTATGGTGGCTTGCATGTTGCTGTGATGCTGGAAGCTATGCCACCAGCATTTTCAAGACAAGTAGGGCCACCCATGATGGACAGGTTTCAGCTGAGTTTCCAGACTGAAAGTGACTAGGAAAAGGAGAGACAGACTACTTCTGAATGCTTAGCCACTGAAAACGTTATGAATACCAGTGGAACACTGTCAGATAGCACCAGAATTATTGAATATTGAAACATGATGAATAGCACAAGACTACTGTCAGATAAAGTATTGGAAGATGTACCCATCAGGTTGGAAGGTATGTAAAAATACGAGTGGGGAAGAGCTACATCCTCAAAGCAGAATTGACTATGATGACGCGGATGGAGTAAAGTTTTCAGGACCTTCATTTGCTGATGAGGCACAACTCAAAATAAGGAGAAAGAGCTGTAAATATTCATTAATAATCAGAACATGGAATGTATGAAGTATGAATCTAGGCAAATTGGAAGTTGTCAAAAATGAAATGGAATGCTTAAAGACAGATATCTTTCCTAGGCATTAGTAAGCTGAAATGGGATGATATTGAATATTTTGAATCTGACAATAATATGGTTTACTATGACTGAATAAAAAACTGAAGAGAAATGGCATCCCATTCATCATCAATAAGAACATTTCAAGATCCACTCTGAAGTATAATGCTGTCTGTGACAGGATAATATCCGTACACTTACAAGGTCGACCAGTTAATACCACTATTATTCAAATTTACACACCAACAACTGAAGTCAGTGATGATAAAATTGATGAATTCTATAAACTTCTGTTCGAAATTGATCAAACATGCAATCAAGATGTATTGATAATTACTGATAAATGGAATGCAAAGGTGGAAACAAAGAGGAAGGATCAGTAGTGGGAAAATTAGCCTTGGTGATAGAAATGAAGTTGGAGATTGCATGATAAATTTTGTAAGACAAATGAGTTAGTCATTGCAAATACAATTTTTAAACAACATAACAGAAAACTACACACATGGACCTCACCATATGGAATACACAGAAATAAAATTGACTCCATCTGTGAAAAGAGATGGATGAAAAGCTCCATATCATCAGCCAAAACACGGCTGGGGCAAACTATGGAACAGATCATCAACTGCTCACATGCAAATTCAGGTAAAAGCTGAAGGATATTAAAACAAGTCCATAAGAGCAAAAACACAACTTTGAAAATATCCTACCTGAATTTATAGATCATCCTGCATTCATGACTCACAGCTCAGCCTAAAACATTTTTTAATAAGGGAATATGAAAGCTTGTTGACAGATGGACAAAGTATACTGAAAAGCAAGGAGATTATGTAAAAAATGATGTATTTGTCTTTTCTAAAATTTGATTAAAATAAATTCTTCAGCCAGAGTGTGGATAATTTTTTGACTCATCCTCGTATAATTAAAAATAAAAAAGAGAAAAGAAATTGTGATTTCAGGAACTAGGAGAATTGTAAAGGACATCAGCTAGCAGGAAATAATAAGACTGGCACTAGGTTCTCAGGGGCAACATTATATATGCAAGTGGTGCTGTAGGATAAGCACTGGACCACAAGATTGGTTTGGACTATAAGATTGGCAGTTCAAACTCACCAGCCATTCCTTGGAAATCCTTTACAAGGTAACTATGAATCAAACTGACTCGACAGCACTTCACATCAGCAACAACATACATTTCAAAATGCTGAAGGAAAAGTCAAGTAGCAGTTTTATATCCAGCTATGCTATCATTTAAATCCAAGGCTAAGATGAGAATATCTTAGGCATATTGTTTTTCAAATTTAACAAAAAAGTTCATATTTTAAAGAACTGTTGAAATATCCAAACAAGAAATTAATTCAGAAATACTAAGAGTGAATGCAATCAATCCTATCCCCTCTGTATACAGCGTTGATAGGGATGGGCAACTTAGACATTGGCTACCTAAAATGAGGGGGTGATAAAGGCATGAAGTGACTGGCTTACAAGGTTTCAAGAGGGAGTTTAGTTTAAGAGCATGCGGGGAAAGGTAGACTCAACTGCATAGTTTTCATCTTGTCTAGACGGGTCTGGTGAAAGGAGATGGGGCTAAGATTCTTATGTTGCAATAGTGAGTAATTGTTATCATGACTAACTGCGACTGTCAAAACTGTAAAGGTAGAAGTTTTTTTTAAACAAAAACAGGGGAATAGTTAATCTTACAGTCCAGGAACAGAGGACTCTAGGACCATCAGGGGAGAAGAGATGAGCGGAATGTGGGACCCTATCCAGAGAAGCTGGGACACCAGAGATGGAGGCAAAGATGAGGACATGGAGAAAGGGGGCAATGGAGGACTCTAGACTCATGGAAAGAGAAAGGCTGTGTGCTGGCAGCCAGGAGATAGGCTTATAGAATGTGCCCTTTGGTTGTTTAAATTATTATATATTCTTGAGTGTTTTTGTGTACATCCCCTCAAAAAACAGAGGGACTAGAAGCAAATAATGTTGAATGATGATGCACGGAGGAGTAATTGTAATCATTGCAATGAAACGACTTTAAAACTAATGTTCTCGCATGTAATGATCACTCAATTCACAATAAAAACTTAAAAAAAAAGTGAATATAAAATTTAGTGATGTTTATTGTTATTTAGGCATCCTGGTGTGGCACTGCAGGATAATGTGCTGGACTGCAAATCATTTGCAAGTCAGCCATGGCTCTCCACAACAGACCTGGGTTTCAAAAAGTTTTTGCAATACGTGTACCGAAACAACTCACAGAGGAGCATAAACAGAAGCATTTGGACATCTGCAAACGAAATTTGGACTGATACTTGAAGAAAGGTATAAATAGCTTTAAAAAAATAAATCTGTTTGGCCACAAGGTCAGCAGTTCAAACCCACCAGCCACTCCTTGGAAGCCTATACAGGATCACTATAAATTGAAATCAACTTGACGGCACTTAACAACAACCAGTTATCTAAACAAGCAACACAAAATTAAAAAGATAAGATCATACTTAGGTATGTTTTGTTTGGAAGGAAGACTATATGATAATATTAAAAAACTGAGAAGAATAAATATATGTCAAAAGTTATAAAATAGATGTATAACTTTCTGTACAGTAAAGAATCAAAATCACACATAGAATTTTCTCTGACCACAATATATCTGATTAGAAATATGAGGGGGCTTCAAAAAGTTCATGAAAAATTAGAATTCAGAGATAATGGAATGTTTCTACAAACTATTTGAAGCCCCCTCGTGTAGTCTATTAGTAAAAGCTTTAAAATTCCCATCTGTTTGGGAATGAAATAAAAAAAGAGCACAAATAACACTTGAGTTTAAGAAGAAATACGAAATAGTTCAGTAATGCCCCTGAGCAGGTGGCTCTCATTCTTGTGCCATTTTAATCTAAAACAACATTCCCAAATACACCAAAATGTTCAGATTCCAATAGTAAGAACCTATCTTTAACTTTCGATACAAATGCAAAATACAATTTTTTAAAAAAAATCAAATTAATTTAGCAATGTGCTATGTTACTAGTGAAACCACTCCCTTTCAGATCTTAAGTAATAACAACATACAGTGCAGAAAATAACAAGAAAGAAAAACCTGGAGTACTGGTGTGGCACTGTAGGATAAGCACTGGACTTCTAGCCATAAGATTGGCGGTTCAAACCTACCAGCTGCTCCTCAACAATCCTATATAGGGTCGCTATGAGTTGAAAACAACTTGACAGCCTTTAGCAAGTTTAAAGTCTAAGTCAGAGCCAAAGTAGTATTTATAGGGAAATTTATAGCTAGGAGTACATTTATTCAAAAACAAGAATGACTATGGATAGTAAATGCATTCACGGCTGATATCCTCTTTAATCATATTGAACTGATACTAAAATTCAATTAAGATGGGGCGTTAAGCATCTAAATTTATTACCTTCCAAAGCCCCACTAAAACTAGAGACAGATTTCATTAAAAACAACAACAATAAAACCATACCAGAACAAACAATCAGGAGAAGAAACAACAGCAAGTGGAGGCAGACGGAACAAATGGTAACTGATTTACAGTCTAAACTGGCATTTGGTAAGATGAGAGCAACCTAATTTGTACTTAAAAATCCTCCTCCTAAAACCCAGGTAGCAGAACCAGATTCCTCCAGAGCTGAAATGGGTATAAACTGATGAGAGAAAGGAGTAAGGTCTCTAAATATCAATTTGCAGGTGACTGCCTCCCTCCTCCAGCAGAAGTCTGGAGCTAGGATCATTAAAGGTGTTAACAGAAGGTCTCCAGGTGGCACATCTCAGTGAAATCTAAGGCATGGATACCTTATATTGAATGCTATGGCCCCTTTCCCCCTACTTGGTTTCTCAAACTGAAACATTCTTCCCTGGGGACTCTTACTAGTCCAAGGAGAAAGAATTCAAGGAGGTGGTACTTGGGAGTTCTCAACAGAGGACTCACCTAGATGTGGCTGTGTATAGAACGGGAGATTGGAGATTGGCCCATTGTCCCTAGCATTTGAAAGCATTGCTTCCAGTGTTGCTGCTGATTCTCAGCTTTATCCAATGTGGCTTGGGATTTTGACTATATAAGTCAAAGGCTTTTTCAGACATGTAAGGTCTGACATTTTACATCCCATGAAGCTTTCCTTAGGAAGTCACTAAGGATGAGCTCCATTATAAAAAGTAAACTTACAAAAAGGTGAAGATGGGGCACAGGAACAAAGACATCCAGTGCAGATGGGATTAAATGAAATCTCCAGTGAGGGGAGATCTGAAGATCACTGCTAAGAAGTACACTCAAAAGGCAGCCAGTACACAGTAGACCTGAGTAATCAAGGAGCAGACACAATAAAGCTGCCATCACCATACCATCTTTTAACCTAGGGACTCTTGGTCCAGATCTCATCTGTGCTCAGCTTGTATTACCATGTGCTGATGAGACTCCTGCATTTCCTCCAAACTCCCTCCTGGGCTCAGCTGAGGTCACTTATCCCACACATTACTACAACGGCTCCTGCGAGCTAGTGGTAGGCCATGTCAGGCCACAGGAAGCAGAGACACAAGGTCCAGAATTCTGTACAGCATCATCACGGTCCTGCCTGATCCTCAGACTGTTGAGCCTTAAGTTCCCATGACTCCCCAGCAGGGGCTCATGGAAGGCAAAGCCAGAACATGGCTCAGAAAGACTCTTCAATTCTGTTTCTCCTGGAAGCCTTTATTTAACAGAGACAAGACTACCCTTTCCTTGCACAGGTAGACTTGTGCTTGCTACTCAGTTTTTAAACTAAAACTACTATTTAGATATATACATAGAAGACAAAAAAAAACCAAATGACTAACATTAAAATCAGAGTGGCTCCCTCTGGGGGAGTGGGAAGTACATATGTTAAAAAGTACAACACTCATTTCTTAACTCAGGAGAGATAAATTGGTATTTACTTTACTAATCTCTGAACTATACCCAAATATTCTATATTCTTCTATACATACGCTATATTTCACAATTTTACAAGTATAAGAATTAAAAAGATAAACCCAGAGGAACAACACAGGTAAACAGGGCAACAACAAAAGCTCGTTAACAAGTGATAAATGACTTAAACAAAAGGAAGCGAGAATTCAAGCCGAAGTGACCAAAGACCAGGAACAATGTAATTTACTAAGCAGAGCCTTGGGTAGCCCTGCAATGGACAGCATCAGGCACCACTGAGGATGAGAGTGGGTGGTAGGACCATAAACTGAGAGTCTCTTTCACTTAACTGCCAATATCCAGAAAGTGACTTCTGGAGAGAGCCAAGAGAGAGGCTCTGCAAACTGCAGTACCAGACACAGCCAAAGGAGTTGTAGTAGTTAAGTGCCATCAAGTCAGTTTTGACTCAAAGTGACCCTATGCAGTCCTGAAAATAAGGTGGTTTGGTAAAAGTTTACACACTGAATAGTAGGCTCCTGGCCCCTTCTCACGTGGCTTCTAGAATGCAGGCAGACAAGTTAATACTTCCCAGGGAAGAATGACAAGTAGGATAAAAAAACTAACCTCTACAGCCCAGGCCAGCAAACTATAGCTCACCGGACAAATTTAGCCTGCTGCCTATTTTAATAAAAGTTCCATTGCAACATCCCTTTATTACATACTGCCTATGGCTGTTCTCGTGCTACAAAAGTCAAGTTGAGTAACTACAACAGAGACTGTGTGGCTCACAAAGCCAAAAGTATTTACTATCTGGCCCTTTCCTGAAAGTTTGCCAATCCCTGGTCTAAAGGATCCAATATCCAAATAATAGGGATATTCTATGTACTCAGCTGCTAACCAAAACGTTAGTGCCACTAACACAAGGCTTGGCAATCCATTTCCAAAAGTTCAAAGTCATTGAAAACCCTATTGCACACAGTCCTACTCTGAAACAGAAGGCGTAGTCATAATTTGGAATCAACTTGATGGCAACCAGTTTGGTTTTTATAGTCTAAAAAGCAAAGAGAGAAAAACAGAGGACAAGAAACTCAAGAACGTCCACATACTAAATGCTCAGCAAAATGAAAGAAGAAAGCTTCAACATGGCATAACACTGAGTGATATTAGAACACTGGCAATAAAAAAAGATCCTACTAGCTTCCAACAGTGGGTTATGCATTAGGCTGCTAACCAAAAGATCCACCAGCTGCTCCACAGGAGAAAGATGAAGCTTTCTGCTTGTGCAAACATTTACAGCCTCAGAAACCCTATAAAGGGTGGTCACGATGAGTTGGAACTGACTCAGTAACACACAACCACTACCAACACAACCAGCTTCCACAGAAGAAAACAAAAATGTTCTAAGAATCCAAATATGCAATTCACCTGCGGAGAAACAAGAAAACAAAAACTGGTCAACCTCACATTAATAAAAGAAATGTAAATTAAAAAAAAGATTTTACTTTAACCTATCTTAGTCAATTCTTGTTGAACCTGCATATGGGCCAAGAGGCAGCAGTTTGACCAGAACACTGAGTAGTTCAAAATCAGGAAAGGTATGCATCAAGGCTGTATCCTTTCACCACCCTTATTCAATCTGTATGCTGAGCAAATAATTGAAAAAGCTAGACTATATGAGGAGGAATAAATATAATTACAGGAACACTCATTAACAACCTGCAACATGTATATGACACAATCTTGCGTGCTGAAAGTGAAGAAAACTTCAAGAACTTACTTATAAAGATCAAAGACATCAGCCTGTAGCGTGAAGTACAACTCAACATAAAGAAAACAAAAATCCTCATAACCGAACTAATTAGAAACAGCATGATAAACAGAGAAATGACTGACATTGTCAAGGATTTCATTTTACTTGGAAGCATCATCAGTAGTCAAAACTAAAACAACATATTAGGAAATCTGCTGCAAAATATTTTATTAGAAAGCAAAGATGTCACTTTGGTTACTAAGATACTCCTGACCCAAACCGTGTAATTTTCAATTGCTTCAGATGCATGTGTAAGCTGCACAATGAATACGGAAGACAGGACAACGGGGGCATTTGAACTGTTGTGTTGGTTCAGAATATTGAGCATACCATGTACTGCCAAAAAAACAAACTCAGCTGTCTTGGAAGTCATGCAAACAGAATGCTCTTTAGGAGAGGATGGCAAGACTTTGTGTATATACTTTGGACATATTATCATTATCAAAAACTGCCAGTTCCTAGAGAGGACATCATGCTTAGTAGAAGAAGATCAGCGACAAAGAGGAAGACCTTCCAGGAGACAGAGTGTCACAGTGGCTACAACAATGGGCTCAAACAGCAATGGTTGTAAGGATGGCAAAGGACTCAGTGGGCAGCATTACAGTCTGTTGCACATGGGGCTGTAGTATCTCAATGGAAACTCACAATAACAATGAAGATCAGTAATCAAGAGCTAGCACAATATAGTGAAACAAAATTTCTCATTCCTGTTGCATATTCTGGCAGTTCAGAGTAGATTTAATGATTTCCAACAGCAACTCACAAACGCATTTCATTAAACCCTTTGAAGGGGACACTGAATGGTTGAAAATCAGGAAGGGTGTGTGCCAGGATTTTATTCTTTCATCATACTCATTCAATCTGTTTGCTGAGCAAATAATCTGGGAAATTGGATTACTTGAAGAACGTGGCATCAGGATTGGAGGAAGACTCATTAACCACTGGCAATATGTAGATGATGATACAACCTTGCTTGCTGAAAGCAAAGGGGACTAAAATACTTACTGATGAAGATCAAAGACCACAGCATTCAGCATGGGTTGCACCTCAAGACAACAAACATCCTCACCTCTGGACCAATAAATAATATCATGATAAATGGAGAAAAGATTGAAGTTATCAAAGACTTCATTTTGCTTGGAACCAGTATCAACACTCATGGAAGCAACAGTCAAAAAATCAAATGACATATTGCATTAAACAAATCTGCTGCTAAAGACCTCTTTAAAATATTCAAGAGCAAAGATGTCAGTTTGAGAACTTAGGTGGGTGTGAACCAAGCCATGGTATTTTCAATAGCTTCACATGCATAAGAAAGTTAGATAATTAATAAGGACAGCTGTAGAATGGATGCATTTGAGTCATGGTGTTGGAGAAGAATATTCAAAGTGCCATGGACTGCTCCTTGGAAGCCAGGATGTCTCTCAGACATCAGACACATTATCAGGAGGGATCAGTCCCAGGAGGACATCATGCTTGGTAAAGTGGAGGGTCCGCAAAAAAGAGGACGATACCCAAGGAAATGGATTGGCACAATGGTAGCAGCAATTGCCTCAAGGATAACGATGATTATGAGGATGGTGTAGGACCCTGAATGCAAGGTTGGGGGTTCAAAGCCACCAGCCGCTCCTCGGAAACCCTATACAGGGTCGCTGAGTCAGAACCAACTTAATGACACTACCCAGCAACAAGGCCTTTGAGCAATGCTGACACACACTGATCACATGGAGGCTACATTTACATGTTATCGCCTAACTACACAGATGGCGGTTTACATCTCTTCAGATCCTCCTGAGTACAATGTACATTCTCAACAAATTGTTGATCGAATTAAGGCACAAACCATGTACAGCTATCCTTAGAGATTGTCTTGAATGCCCTCAGTTATGCCTCCAGTGCCTTCCTTGTTGTTGTTAAATGCTGTTGAGTCACTTTGGTTCATAGTGACCCTATATAGGGTTTTTGAGGACGGATGGTGGGTGTGAGTCACAGTTAGCAATCTAATGCTTATCCTACAGTGCCAGATGCATTGAAGACTGTTCAAAAGGAACAATGAAAACACAAAACCACTGAATAATGTTTTGTATTTTTGTCTCTTGCCATTTTTTTCTCTCTCTTAAATCTACTCACGATTTTAAGTCACAGCATCACCACTATCTACTCTCCAGTGCTGCTAGGCTGCCCGGCTCCCACCCCCACCCCATGTCCCCAGGGCTTTAGAGCATGTGCTAGCATTCACCTGGTATCGGTCAAGGATTCGGAAGTCCTGGCAGGTTGTTCTGTATGTGGCACGGCCAGCTGGAAGGCTAGAAACACTTCCGTCTTTGGCTCCATAAATCCCATCGACTAACAGAAGAGCAGCATTAACTACTTGATCCAAGTCAAAAAGTGGCAATCCTCTGTCCCGTTTTGCTTGTCTGACAATCAGTTTACGCTTCAGTCTCCGAGCTTCTGGTGTCATAGCAACAGCACTGGGACAAGCTTCCAACCTCTTTAGAAGCAACTTCTCCTCATAAATGCTCACAGGTGTAAACTTGGGACCTTTAGGTTTTGTGTCCTTCTCGAGTTGAGGCTTCCTTTTTTCTCGAGTCCTTGTTTGCAAAGAGGTATTGGAATCTGTGTCTTCGCTGTCGATGTCCATCCTGTCGGGTTTTTCCTCCTCACTGTCTACCTCTTGCTTTATCTGTTCAGGTGCTCTGACCTTTTTTCTGCCCCCAACCACTGTCCCAGAACCTGCTGACCCAGCGGGGGGTGGAACATATTCCATTCCTGGGTCTATGACTCCATCCCCTTCCATCTCATCATCATCTGTACAGAGCACAAAACAGAGTGAGCAAGACATAGAAGAATGCACAGGCTAACACCCACAGGAAAAAGCAAATTTACATAAGGCCCGTATATACAAGACTCAGAATGGAAAATCTTACCATGAAACAAGGCTTGTGGAGGCATCACATCTGGAATGAGATCTGCTTCTGAAAGCAAGCTAGGAGTTGCTGAATGAGAAGCAGGTGTTCCGGGGGCAGAAAAATCCAGAGAAGGAGAAGGAGATGGGCTTGTCAGGGGAGTGCGATCAGAAGAGCTCAAGGAAGAAAAGTCAATCACTTCTCCTTTTTCAAGAATCACGTCAGGTCTGCGGCCTCGGTTGATGAATTTGACAGGGGTAGAAGAAGTGCTTCTGTCAAGAAAACCAGCTGCCTCCTTCTGTGCTCTTCTAATGTCTTTCGCTTCCTGAGTACGAGATCTTTTCTCTTTTAATTCCATGGCTGATTCCACGGGATTACGGCTCACCCGTTTCCTAAGTCCCTCAACAGTAATGATGGGATCTAAAGTTGGTTTTGAGGCTGACAGAAAACAATAAATATTCAAATTCTTAAATAACCATTCAACTTGTCTATTACTCATTTATTAACGTGAACCTACAAGAATATGTTCTACATATAATGAAAGCCTAAACGGAAAGATTTAAATAACTCTTAACAAGAATAATAAAGTTATGCAAATTTAAATAATTAAATACCATTTTTCACCTACTGGAATAGTACTTGTTAGAAGTTTGGTAATGTTCAGCAAGAGGCATTTTTATGCATTATTATCGTTAAGTGCCACTGAGTCACTTCCAACTTATAAGCAACCCAGTTCAGGATTTTTTGAGGAGCGACTGGTGGGTTTGAACTGCCGACCTTGTAGTTCACAATTCAGTGCTTATCCTACAGCGCCACACACCAGGAGTCCTCATACATCATTAATAGGGCATAAATCTCCAATTTGGGGGAGGGCAATCTGGCAATAGAGGTTACATTTTTGAATGAACACGCCCTATGATACAGCAATTGTTTCAGGAATTTATCACAAACATATTTGTACATGTACACAAATTTCTACTAGTGTGGTTTAAAACCACACCAAAGGGTAGGAACAATCAAATATCCATTTATAAGAGAATGGTGTAATGAATTCTTATTCAGCTATACACTGCTCACTGCCATCAAGGCAATTTGGACTCCTAGGACCCTATAGGGCAGAGGAGAACTGCTCTCTAGGGTTTCCAATTTCCAAACCTGTAAATCTGTAAGGGAACAGACAGCCTCATCTTTCTCCCACAGATAGATGGTGGGTTTAAACCACCATCCCAGCAGTTAACAGCCTAATACTTAACCAACACCACCTCCAGGGTTCCTAAGCCAAACAATATAACATAATAAAATAAAAAAAGGTAGGTCTACATACACTGTTATGAAAAGTTGTCCAAGATACACTGGGGGAAATGCAAGGGAAAAAGAGAACAAATAAAAATATGATTCAATTTCTCTTCTTGAAAAGAAAACGTAAACGCTAAAATATACAGAAATAATTTCTAAAAAGCCATCACAAGAAACAATGGTAAAATGGTTGATGTTCAACCGTTTCAAGAGGTAGCATGATCAAGAGCCAATGATCCTGAAGGAAGAAGTCCAAGGTACACTGAAAGAAATGGCAAAGAACAAGGCACCGGGAATTGATGGAATAAAAACTGAAATCTTTCAAGAAAGTGAGGCAGCACAGGAGGCACTCACTCATCTCTGCCAAGAAATTTGGAAGACAACTATCTGGCTGACTGATTGGAAGAGATCTGTATTTGTGCCCATTCCAAAGAGAGGTTACCTAAAGGAATGTGGAAATCATTGGACAATATCTTTGATATTTCATGCGAATCAAGTTTTACTAAAGGTAATACAGAAAGGGCTGCAAGCATACATTGACAGAGAACTTCCAGAGGTTCAAGCCAGAATCAGAAGAGGCCGTGGAACAACGGATATGGTTGTTGATGTCCAATGGATCTTGGCTGAAAGCAGAAAATATCAAAGAGATGTTTACCTGTGCTTTAGTGACCATGCAAAGGCTTTCAATTGAGTGGATCATGATAAGCTACGGACAACATTGCGAAGAATGAGTATTCCGGAACACTTAATTGTGCTCCTGAAGAATCTTTACGTGGACCAAGCAGTTGTTAAACAGAATATGGGAACACTGAGTAGTTTAAAATTAAGAAAGGTGTGTGACAGGGTTGTATTCTTTCACCATACTTATTCAACCTGTATGCTGAACAAATAATCCGAAAAGCTGGGTTATATGAAGAAAAATGTGGCATCATGATTGGAGGAAGACTCATTAATAACCTACGACATGCAGATTATTATCTGTTGAATGTGAAGTGGACTTAAAATATTTACTGATGAAAACCAAAGAGCACAGCCTTCAGTATGGACTGCATCTCAATATACAGAAAACAAAATTCCTCACCACTGGACCAATAAACAACATTCTTATCAACGGAGAAAAGACTGAAGGACTTCATTCTTCTTGGATCAGCTATCAACACTCATGGAAGCAGCACTCAATAAATCAAACAACATATTGTATTAGACAAATCTGCTGCACAAGACCCTTTTAAAGTGTTGTAAATCAAAGATGTCAGCTTGCATCTGACCCAAGCCATGGTAAATTCAATAACCTTATATGCATGTGAAAGATGGACAGTGAATAAGGAGGACCATAGAAGAATTGATGTTTTTGAGTTATGGTGTTGGAGGAGAATATTGAAAATGTCATGGGCTGCCAAAAGAACAAACAGATATGTATTGGAAGAAGTGCAGCCAGATTGGAGGCCAGGATGGCCAAACTTCATCTTTCATACTTCAGACATACTGTTAGGAGGGACCAGTCACTGGAGAAGGATATCATGTTTGCTAGGGTGGAGGGTCAGAGAAAAAGAGGAAGATCCCCAGCTAGATGGGTTGGCAAAGTGGCAGCATCAATGGGCTCAAGCGTGGCAACTATTGTAAAGTTGGCCCAGGACTGGCCAGTGTTTTGTTCTGTTGTGCACAGGGTCACTATAAATTGTTACCAACTCGATGGCACCTAACAATAACATTCTAGGGAGTGAAATTTCAAGTAGGGGTGAGTGGATAAGGAATTTTCAGGCTTTATGCTATTTCAATATTATTTTATTTTTTTCTCCCAACTGTTTTAAAACTAAAACTTGTTAAAAACTTCTTAGATTAAAAAAAAAAAAAAATCAAATAGAAAGCTCCGATTTTATGTAACTTTCTACAAAGTGTGAAAATGGCATTGTGGTTAGCTTACAAAAAACAGAAAGAGCCTTTTAACTCTCAGAAATGCATACTGGAATATTTACAAATGAACTGCTGATGTTTGGAATTTGCTTCTAAATAATATGGGGGTGGGGAGGGTGAAGGGGTGTAGATAAAATGCCATTATCAGGAGTTAACTATTAAGTACATGGGAATTTACTGTAATAGTCTATCCATTTTTTGTTATGTTTAAAATTCTCCATAATAAAAAGCTCAAAAACAAAAGCAAATTAAAAATATAGAATCTTGTAGACACTAATGGGAAGCTATAAAATTGGTAACACTTCACTAGGAGATGATCATTTATAAATTTAATGTCTATTTACAGCATACAAAACCTGTGCTATAACAAAATCGCCAAGCAGAGTGGATCCAGAGAGCCCAGTGAGCTGTGCCCAGGAAAAGCAGGGCTGTCTCCTAAGCTCTTATGGGCCTGGCTTTGAACTCTTCTCCCAACAGTACCTTTTACTTTCAGAGTAGAGGCAGACAACTTCTCTCCTTCGGGTTTCATTGTAGGGGGCTTGTTGTGAACAAGTTTCCACCATCCTGGTTCTCCAAATTCTTGGGCACCTGAACGGAAGTACATCGGACTTCCCACACTGAGGCAACCGGCTACTGTGCTCCACCAAGTTGAAGTTTTTTTCCTAAAGAGGCCAAGAATTTAAAAATTATTGGCTTCTTGATTCAACCATATACAAAAGAGCCCCATCTATGTCTTCTATGGAGTCTTGGTGTGGCGCTGTAGGATGAGAACTTGACCCCAAGGTTGGTTTGAACCACAAAATAGGCAGTTTGAACCACAAAATAGGCAGTTCAGACCTCAAAACAGGCAGTTCAAACTCACCAGCCACTCACTGGAAACTATACAGGGTCACTATGAGTCGGGACCAATGCAATGGCACTAAGCAGCAATGCCTTCCTTGACTTCGAACCTGTAATATGCTCAGGAAACTCTTAATTTTTCAAGGAACAGTGCCTAAGAGTCCAGAGAGAGTCTCTAGAGCCTAATTGTCCAACTTTAAATCCTGGTTCTACCACCATCTCGAGGCTTCAGGTTGTGCATCTTTATAGAATAGACCTTACTCAAAGATCATTCAAACAAAGCACCTAAACTCTTCTCACGATCCCCATGATGATGGAATTCTACAGGCTAATTTGAATGAACCTGAGTTGCTCTGATACATACATTTAGAGCAACTCTCAAGAAATAAAACAAAAGAGCATAATTTCAACAGTGGGCATTTTGTCAACTTTGGGGAAATAACCAAGATTAGTCAAAAGAGAAGAAAAAAAATTTTTTTTTAAAAGAACAAACATTTCAAATACACGAGAGAACAGGACAATACACCTATATGAAATGTAAAATGTCAACTATTCAGGTTTATGTGCAAATTCTTTTTTTTCGCTTAAATTTTATTTTGTTGTTAAGAATATTCTCAGCAAAACACACACCAATCCAACAGTTTCTACATGTAAAATTTAGGGACACTGTTTACTTACATTCTTTAAGTTGTCCAACCATTCTTATCTTCCTTTTCTGATTTGTTCCTCCCTCATTAACATAAACATACTGCCCTCTAAGGTTCCTATCTAATCTTTTGTGTTATTACTGTCAATATGATCCCATACAAATAGTTCTTAAAAGAACACAATGCTCTCCTGAAGGAAAGAAATACAAGCTACACTGCAAGTATTGGTGACAAACAAGATTGCAGAAATTGATGGAATGTAATTTCAAATCTTTCAACAAACTGATGCAGCACTGGAGGTGCTCACTCCTCTATGCCAAGAAATTTGGAAGACAACCAATTTTAAGAGGTCCATATTTTGCCCTTCAAAGAGAGGTGACTTGATAGAATGCAGACATCATCAAATAATATCATTTATATCACGTGCCAAGTACAATTTTGCTTAATATTATTTCAAAAATGGTTGTAAAAGTACATTGACAGGAATTTAGGGCCTACTCAGGCATAAGATTGAAATAGCGAGCAGATGGATAACTGGATAATTCTGGAGGTATTCATAATTTGATATGAATAGACAATCAAATAATTATTACTGATTTTTTTTCTAAATCAATAGTAAAAATACATATAAATTTCTAATCTAAACTGGTATAGTAAGGGGATGTAGACTGAGATTACTGATTGAGTTAATTTGATGAAAGCATTCTCATACCCAATACGAGTGATATTTATTATAAAGAGTAAGAATGAAGTAAGGTTAATTAAAGTAAAAATGGGCAAAATGAATTTTAAACACCTAAAACACCTTCTTTCAGTAAGTTACTCGGAGATGAACCCTAGTTGGTAAAGCAAAGATAATTTTAAAGACGGTAAAAAAAATAAAAAGAACATAATGCTCAAGTAAGCTAAATGACTGCTCAATTTAAGATGGCCTCAGGGGATATTCTTGGTTTCATCTCTTGTTACGGATCTGCTGAGACCTTCTATTTCCTCCTGAATCAGTCTGGGCAGGTTTTAAGGAGCATGCTGGCTGTACTTCTTCTAAGGCAGATTTGTTTGTTCTTCTGGCAGTCCATGGTACTTTCAATATTCTTCAGCAACGCCATAATTCAAATGCCTTGATTCTTCTACAAACTAACTTATTCACTGTCTGACTGTCACATGTAAACAACGTGAATGAAAACTTGGCTTGAGCCCTCACAGTGACATCTTTGCTATTTAAAATCTAAAGAGGCCTTTCGCACCAGATCTACCTGTTTGATTTCTTGATTGCTGCTTCCAGGAGGACTGATTATGGATCGAAGAAAAATAATATTTTTGACAACTTTAATCTTTTCTGTTTATCATGATGTTGTTTATTGGTCCAGCTGTGAGGATTCTGGGTTTCTTTACACTGAGTTGTCAAGTTAGGTTGCTAATTTGAAATTTTTCTGCTTTTTAATGTAGACATTCATTGCTATGACTTTCCCTGAGTACTGTCTTCACTGTGTCCCATATGTTGTGCTTTCAATTTCATTGGACTCTTAAGAAATTTGTGATTTCTCTTTTGATTTCTTTCTTGTCCCATTAGTAATCTATTAGTGTGCTGTTTAATTTCCATGTTAAAATTAAGAAAGGTGTGCGACAGGGTTGTATTCTTTCACCATACTTCTTCAACCTGTATGATGTTGTGAAGAGCCATTGAAGTCAGTTCTGACCCATAACGAACTTGTATAGGGTTTCCAAGGAGCAGCTGGTGAGCTTGAACTGCCAACCTTGCAGTTCAAATGGCTTTGCAGTCTGGCACATTAACCCTTAGAGCCACACCAGAACTCTCAACCTCTATGCTGAGCAGAAAATCTGAGAAGCTGGGTTATATTAAGAAAAACATGGCATCAGGATTGGAGGAAGACTCATTATCAACCTACGATATACAGATGATACAACCTTGCTTGCTGAAAGTGAAGAGGACTTGAAATATTTACTGATGAAGATCAAAGAGCACAGTCTTCGGTACAGATCACATCTCAACGTAAAGAAAACAAAAATCCTCACCACTGGACCAATAAACAACATTCTTATCACCGGAGAAAAGACTGAAGTTGTCAAGGACTTCATTCTTCTTGGATCAACTATCAACGCTCATGAAAGCAGCACTCAAGAAATCAAATGATGTAATCCATTAGGCAAATCTGCTGCACAAGACCTTTTTAAAGTGTTGTAAAGCAAAGATGTCAGCTTGAAGACTAAGGTGTGCCTGACCCAAAGCCATGGTATTTTCAATAACCTCAAATGCATGTGAAAGCTGGAGAGTTAATAAGGAAGACCGCAGAAGAATTGATGCTTTTGAGTTATGGTGTTGGAGGAGAATATTGAAAGTGCCATGGGCTACCAAAAGAACCAACAGTTCTGTGTTGGACGAAGTATAGCCAGAGTGCTCCTTGGAGGCCACAATGGCCAAACTTCGTCTCTTATACTTTGAACATATTGTCAGGAGGGACCAGTCGCTGGAGAAGGATATCATTTTTGATAGGGTGGAGGGTCAGAGAAAAGCGGAAGACCTCAAGTGAGATGGATTAGCAAAGTGGCAGCATCAGTGGGCTCAAGTGTGGCAACAATAGTGAGGTTGGCCCAGGATCAGGCAGTGTTTCATTCAGCTATGCGTAAGGTCGTCGCTATGAGTAGGTACCAACTTGATGGCACCTAACAACAACAACATACATGTGGACCTCACCAGATGGAATACACAAGAATCAAACTGACTACATTTGTAGGACAAGGTGATGGAAAAGCTCAATATGAACAGCCAAAATAAGGCCAGGAACAGACTGTGAAACAGACCATCAATTTGCTCAAATGCAATTCAGGCTGAAGCTCAAGAAAATTAAAACAAGTCCATGAGAGCCAAAATATGATCTTGAGTATATCCCATCTGAATTTATGGCCCACCTCAAAAACAGATTTGATGCATGCATCAGACACTAATAATTGAAACCAGAAGAGTTGTGGGATGACATCAAGTATATTATATGCAGACAATATACAGGACAGAGGTTAGCAAAAGAAAGATGAAGATAGTGGGAGATGCAGGGAAGAATGCAATAGTTAAAATGAATAGAGATAAATGCTGTTAACTGCTGGTACATTGAAGGGATAGCTATCATTGTAATGAAGCAAATGTTAAATGATGATCTGCTCTGTAAACCTTCACGCAATTAATAAAACATTTTTTAACAAAAAGAACACATCATACACGAAGAAAGCAAAGGGTCACTAAAAAGACAAGAAAGAAAGCCAAGACCAAGATTGCTAAGTGTCCTCGAGTCAGTTCCGACTCATAGCGACTCTGTATAGGGCTTCCAAAGAGCAGCTGATGGGTTTGAACAGCCAAACTTGTGGTTAGCAGTCCAGTGCTTATACTACATTGCCACATCAGGGCTCCACTTTTGAACATAACTAAAACAACTGGAAGAAATGATGACGTAAAAAAGATGAACAGAAAATCTCAAAGGGCAGCTTAAGAAGGCAAAGTCAAATATAATGAAATGTGCAAAGACCTGGAGTTATACAACCAAACGTCTCAACATTTCTCAAGCTGAACGAACTGAAGAAAAAAACCTGAAGCCGTGACTAGCAATACTGATAGAGTCTATGTGCAAAACAATGAATGATGAAGGAAGCATCAAAAGATGAGGTCAATGGTCAACCATTTCAAGAAGTAGTATATGATCAAGAACCAATGGTACTCAAGGAAGACGTACAAGGTATACTAAAGACATTGGCAAAATACACAGCTATAGGAACTGATGGGATACAAAGCAAAATGTTTCAACAAACTGATGCAGCACTAGAGACACTCGCTCATCTATGCCAAGGAATTCGGAAAATGGCTACCTGGCCATTTTGAAGAAAAGTGACCTAAATGCAATGCAAAAATCATCAAACAATATCATTAATATCTCATGCAAGTAAAATCTGGCTGAAGATAATTCAAAAATGTTTGTAGCAATACATCAACAGGAAGCTGCCAGAAATCAAGCCAGATATAGGAGAGAACGTGGAACTAAGGATATCACTGCTGACGTCAGATGGATGTTGGCTGAAAGCAGAGAATACCAGAAAGATGTTTACTTGTGCTTTTGACTGTGCAAAAGCATTCAACTATGTGGATCATAACAGAGTATAGATTACATTGCAAAGAATGGGTAGTCCAGAACACTTCATTGTGCTTATTCAGAAACTGTACACAGACCAAGAGGCAATTATTCAAACAGAACAAAGGGATACTGAGTAGTTTAAAATCTGTAAAGGTATGTGCGAGGATTGCATCCTTTTACCATGCTTATTCAATCTGTATGCTGAGCAAATAATCTGACAAGTTGAATTATATGAAGAACGTGGCATCAGGACTGGAGACAGACTCCATAACAACCTGCAATATGCAGATAATACAATTAACTCATTTGTTGTGAAAGGTGAACACTGAATAAGGAAGATCTAAGAAGAATCCATGCATTTGAATTATAGTGTTGGTAAAGAATACTGAAAACACCATGAAATGCCAGAACAAATCTGTCTGGAAAGAAGTATAGCAAGAATGCTCGAGAGAAACCAGGATGATGAGCCTTGTCTCTCGTACTTTGGACATGTTGTCAGGACAGACCAGTCCCTAAAGAAGGACCTCATGCTTGCTAAACTGGAGTGTCAATGAAAAAGACGACCCCCAATGAGATGGATTGGGCACAGTGGCAGCAACAGTGAAGAGGATGGCTCAGGAACAGGCAATGTTTCATCCTGACTGGAACCAACTCAAGAGCAGCTAACAACAAGTACTGAGATGAAAACGGACAGCTTAGCTTCCATCATCAACGTTCTGGCCTCAGAGCACCTCCCTCACATCCTCACCTGTATCTACCGCTTTCAAGCCCCTCAATTCTTACCCAAAAGGTATGAGGAAGGCAAACCTTTTCACTTGCTTTCTCTCACATCCCCACCTATCACCTGAAGATCATTCTGCACAGGAAAGATTGTCTCTAATTTGGCCACCAGGGATCCAAGAAAACTAAGAGAAGCACCATGTCTTGGATGTATAAAGCTGACACATAATCATCAGAACTCCGAAACCAATAATGCTAATAGTATGAACTGGGACCCTGGAGACCAACTCTCTTTTAAGTGTCTGTGAGATCAAAACTATTTTCATAAAACTACTAAAGTGTGATTTGCCCTTTTCACTTTCATACTCTCATGAGCGTGCAGTGGAGTTTTCCAAGTATCACTTGGAGGACTAAAATAAGCCTGACACAAGCCATGGTATTTTCAACTACTCCATATGCATACAAAAACTGGACAATGAATAAGGAGGACGTAAGAAGTGACGCATTTGAAATGTGTTGGTGAAGAATATTGTATATGCCATGAACTGCTAAAAGAACAAACAAACCTGTCTTGGAAGAACAGCCAGAACACTCCTTGGAAATGAAGATGACAAGACTTCATCTCACATATTTTTGACATGTCAGAATGGATGAGTCCCTGGAGAAGGACACCATACTTGGCAAAGTATAAGGGTTAGGAAAAAGAAGACCCTCAGTGAGACGGACAGACATAGTGGCTGCAACAATGAGCTCAAATATGAGAATAATGCAGGACTGGGCAGGGTTTCATTCTGTTATACACAGCGTTGCTTTAAGTCAGAACTAACTCAACAGCACCTAACAATAACATGTAGCTTTGATATCCAACAGACTGAATGCCAAATAGATAAGAGACTTCAACAACTATAAACCGGACATTTAACAGATATGAAAAAAAAAGGAAACAATGCCACTTTTCTTGCTAATTTTTTGTTTTGGACAACATTTGCTGTTTAATAAAAATGCTATATTGTTAACATGAAATGGATTATTATAATTGTTTTTAAATTAATGAATAACTTTTTTAAATGTTGTAATTTCTAAAATGGTAAATATGAATAGCTATAACCAACATACACAAAGTTCTTGGGGGGGCTTCAATAATTGTTTAGGAGTGTCATGGAGGAGTCCTGAGACCAAAAGATTTAAGAATTTTCTTCAAGATTCTTTTAGTAAGAATGAATGGAATGACCCAGGAAAGATCTGACAGATTATTGGGGGTAGGATGGGTTGAAGTTACTACTAATTAGAAAAGAAAGAGAAGCAATACTTTACAGCTAGTCAAATTGACAGGGAATAAAAAGATTTTTAAAAACCCAATGTGTAGCTAAAAGTATGGGACGTGAGTACTCATGCACTGCTATCGGTACATTTTCAGAGGTTATTTTGATGATATATACTGAAAATATGTATATTTGGACCCACAGATCTACTTCTAATCACAAAATTACAAAAGGAGGTATAAAGTTATTTAGGTTAGAACAAAATCAAAATGAACCTTTACACATTTTAAATGTTAATACACATTAAAAGCATAAAAGAAACAGTCAATAAACATCTAAAAGTATATTCAAATTTAGAATTTCATTATATAAGGGGCTTCAAAATTTTTGTGGAAAAAGAATTGAAAGACTTTTCCCACAAACTTTTTGAAGTCTCCTCCTACAGAATATTCGTCTTTTAGATTGATTCATGAGAAATAGTTGGCATTGTTAAGAAATAAATGTCCTGGGAAAGCAGAATTAAATCTTTAGTAGCCATGAAAAACTTGAACTTATAAGTAAATGCTCTTTATAGGAGGTTTCTCTGACATGAATGGAGGATCATTCATACAGATACTGACCGCATGCTCAACAAATGCCCTGGTCACTTCTAATCATAGTTTCAGATAAGTTTTCCAGTCACTGCTATTTAAAACAGAGGTCCCAAAGTAAAGGGTAGCAGTGAAATAATTATAGGCAGGAGACTGAATGACAAGAAATCACGGTGATTTTAAATTTTCTCTCATTCCTCTAGTTAGATCAAAGAGAAAGTTTATTGTTTTGACATTTCACTGACTTCAAGAGGAGAAGCCTCAAGTTGTCTTTGACAACCCACAGGACCCATCTATAAATGATTATTTTTAGTACTCTTATTTTTATGGTTATGTACTATTTACAGAAAATGACATGGGTTTCTATTTACTGTGGTGATGGTGTTACTTTTTAAATAAATGTACTTAAAAATAAGTGAGCTGATTTAAACAATAATTCAAGTAACACAAACCGGGAGTCCTGGTATGACACTGTAGGATAAGCACTGGACCACAAGGTAGGTTTGAACTGCAAGGTCAGCAGTTCAAATCCACCAGCTGCTCCAAAGAAACCCTATACAGAGTAGACATAAGGTGAAACCAACTCGATGGCACTAAAAACACAAGTAGAAATATTTTTTTTCTCACAACATACCCTAGAAATGAATAAATGAAACAACTGAATAGCTCTGTTAAAATCTGGCAATACCCTTCTAAAAAGGCAATTTAAATAAAATTTCTTCCAGAAGACACATCTCCTACATAGAACAGTGCTCAGAGATCATGAAAACATTCCAAGATCTAATTTTACCAGTTCTTTCCTTTTTTGGTCCCTAATAAATAGGGTATATTAAGTTCCATAAACAGTGCTAAATCGTTACACTAAGACAACAGATTTCCTCTTCTTACAAAAAAGAACCAGTTATACTGTCAATTCCTTTTCAGCACCACTAAATATCTCCAGAACTAAAATAGCCCCTTTTGTAAAAATGCACTGCCTCTATTCTGTTTCCCTCTCAAAGATCGTCCACTCCTTTCGACCTCCTTCTCTGTGCCCTTGTACCATCAGCAAAGCTATGGTGTCTCACTCCCCAAAGAAACAGAAGCTTCAGAGAGCTCAGTGCGATGTGAGAACAGATCCGAAAACCAAGACCCTATCATGCAAGATTTGGGAATCTCACAAAAAACAACCATCAAAACCTCAAATTCATCAATGTAGTAGCAAACTCACTATTCTCTAAGACCATTAAAAAAATCTCCTTAGACCCAACTAGAGTTTCATTCAAACATCCAGTCTCTGCGTGCGGTGCCACGGTAGAGGAGAGCTCCACAGTAAAATGAAAGCACTATTATCAAAAGTAATTAATGAATAAACCAAATGCGTACTGATGTGCTAAGCACTGTGAATAACAACAAAAAGTAGAAAACAGTTCCTACTTCCAAAGGAGGTGGTATTAGTTACTGTGGACTTGATTCTGACTCATGACTGACCTATGTGTGCAGAGACCTGCTCCACAGAGCCTTCAAGGCTGTGACCTTTTGGGAGCAGAGGCGCTCTTCCGGGTGAGCCTGCAGACTCAATTTTTCAGCTAGCAGTTCTAACTTGATTTTTCATTAAGAATTTTTTTAAATTAGCAAGCTGTTTTTAGAATTCAAGTTCTTCATAAGAGTCTCAAGTTAATATTTTAATTCTCTATATCAAATCTCACATATTTTAGTCTTTACATCTTCTGTAAGCATATGATTTAAACCACATTACCTATTCCCTAGTAAAAAAGTCCAATGTTTCTCAATGAAAGCACAGATATCTTCTTTCCATCTGAAGTAACCTTGGCGTCCACTTCCTTCCAGAGACAAGTTGTACATTGCCAACATGACAACCTGAAACACAAGCAAAATTAGGATTGGGAACATGGAGATCAGGGATGCTAATCTTAGGGGGAAATGTTTGTTCTCGTTTATACTCTGAGTAGGAACAATGAGGGTGAGGGTTAGGGTATCAAAAACCCTGGAATATTCTTGGTAAAGAGTTTCACTCCACTATAGAGTCCTAGTGTGGCGCTATAGGAAAAAGCATAGGACCATAAAGTTGGTTTGAACAACAAGGTCAGCGGTTCAAACTCACCAGCTGCTCCTTGGACACACTACATAGGGTCGCTATTAGTCAGAATCGACTCAGTGATACTTAACAACAACAACATCCAACTGAATAGACCTGTCCATTAGGTAAATACCACCAATTCACTCAGTTACTGTTACTTCTGTGTTACATACTCAGGTTCAATATAGGACTAAACTGTTAAAACAGAGCTACCTCTAAACCAGATGGCAAATAGCCACGGTCCTAAGAATCCCCACCCCCAACTCCACTCCTACCCTACACAATCCAGAGCTAATTAAAGGGTTCACTGGCTCATTTTTATTAGGTTTAAAACATGGTCTTGAATACCCTGTATTGTTTTGTACAGTGACATGAAATTGCATATATAAAGTGTCTATGAACATATGAGGAAGCTTCACAAAAATTCTATATGGTGAAAAGGTAGAATTAAAAGACAATGGAAATTTTCCTGTAACTTTTTAAAGCCCCCTCATGAGTTGGAATCAACTCAACGACACTTTTTGTGTTTTTTTTCAAATTAATTTTTAAATTATGTGATAGTGTACATGGGAGAACATCAGTTTTGCATTCATTCTATCGTATATTGTCTCAGTGCCATGGTTACAATCCCCTCTATGCATCATCAACCAACCCAAGGGTATACACTACAAGCCTGCAACCCAGTCGTCAGCACACAGTCACTCTCCCTCTCTGGATCTAAAGTCTCCAGCTGCTCCCTCGCTCCACATCATCATCTCTGCCTCCATCTCAGGCCTCAATACTTCTCTGGGTAGGGTCCTGCTCTCCGCTCTTCTCTGTTGATGGTCCTAGGGACCTCCCCTCCTTGCTATAAAACATCTACCTTTACATTTCCAACCCTCACAATCAGTCCTGATAGCAATTATTCACTATTGTATCACAAGAGACCCTCGACGGCACTTTTAACAACAGCAACAATATATATGTGTGAACAGAAATGTCTGAAAGGACAGTCCCCTAAAATGTTCATAATAATTATGTCTTGATGATGGGATTTCAAGTGCTTTTCACTTATTTGTTCTTTCTGTTTCACTTTTTTTTACAATGAGCATGTGTTATCTATATTTTTGGAAAACAGTGTTGGGGGCCATGAATTCCTCATCTACACAATAGCAAGCTATGACTTTTCAATCTGAGCTCCGGGTGCCCTGAGCCGACAGCCAGGCTTTGCGGTGCCCTTCCCTTGTTTAGTCCTACTGCACTGAAGAAATGGCTGCACCACCGAGGACAGGGCTTCTAATAGTAGACGGCTTCTGATTGGTTTCTGCACTCTAAAAACCTTACAAAAACATACACTCAGGGTGATTTCCAAAACTGTTTATAAAACGTAGCCCTGTCAGTCAGAAACTGCTGGTTGAAGCAGATCTCCAAGCCTGTCTTCCAGGTAATCTCTGGGTAGTTCCAAACCATCAACCTTTTGGCTATAAGTCGAATGTTTCACTGTTTGTATAACCCAAGGATCTTCCATAAAGATTACAGCTCAGAAAACCCTACCAAAAGGTCTACTCTGCAGCACATGGGGTTGCCGTGGGTCAAAACTGGCTCAATGGCAATTATTATTTGGCTTATCCTTCTTATACTTTTGATAAAGTTTCCCCTACATATCAAATTGTTTTCATTAGAGCCACCAACAGGGAAGATATGACACAAGAAGGGGGCACTTAGGAAGTGGTCAGTAAAGAGAGACCTCTATTTGTATTACAAACATTTCTACTTACTACTTTAGAAAGCCAATAAATAACAAGTTTCATATTTAAATAGATATAGCCCATATTCCAATGTGCTAAATATTTAGAGAAGTCAATGGAATCCATTCAAAATCAACTGATTCTCTTTCAGGTCTTCAATGAAATTTTGTTTGAGACGCAATGAGAAAGATTGGTCAACGGTTGATGAAAACCATGAGTCTAAGATATAATGTAAATTTAATCATACCAGGGTATTATTTACTACCAATATATCTTTTGGAAGTGAAAAATAATTTAAGGTTCAAGAGATGTTAGTCTAACATACAAATGGAACCAATATTTTATATTCTAAGCAATATAAGCATATCAGTTTTTCATGTTTAAAAAAAAAAAACCAAAACAACAAAACACCACCTCCACAGAAAACTCACATTCTTGAAAAATCACAATTTACAAATCATTGTTCATCTTCTATTTCACAGCTTTTCTGAGAAGCCACATGCAGGCCAAATTAAAATCTGCCTTCATTTACATGAAATCTAGTTGTGGACAAGCAAACTCATGGCAATCCTGATCCTGTGTATGTCAGAGTAAAACTACGCTCCATCTGGTTTCAATGGCTAATTGTCCAGAAGCAGACTGTCACACCTTTCTCCTGACACACCACTGAGTGGACTCAAACTACCCGTTCAGTCACCAGCCAAGCACAGTAACTATTTGTACCACCCAGAAATAGCTCAATACAATATTCATGAACTTATACCCACTTCCTTTCAAACTTTCCTCCATTTTGTACTTAACACATTTTCAGGCAAGTAGAATAGACTCCCTAAATTACTGCAGACAGATTTCATTAGGAACTGTCCTACTAAATAAAGTACTGATAATTAAGCCAATAATCTTAGGCTGCTAAAGCAACTCCAATGACTGAAAACATCGTATAATCTAAAATCTCCTTTATATAACATTGAGTGCTGTGGGTAATGATCTTGCATATCTGTTATCTAAAATAAACAACCCGAAGGTAAGCTGCCTGAGAGCAGGGCCCAGGGTGTTCCTGTTTGCCACAGTAGTCTCCAGGCCTAGAAAAACACCTGGCTGATTACAGGGCCTCAGTATTGGTTTAATAAACATAAAAACTGGAGTACTGAAAAATTCAGTGTTTCTTGAACAATTATTGCTGTTACGTCCCATTGAGTCAGTTCTGACCCACAGAGACTTCGTATAGCGTTTCTGATGCTGTTAATATTTTGGGGAGCAGAAAGCCTCATCTGTCTCCCTCAGAGCAGCTGGTGGGCTCAAACCACCAAGCTTTGTTTGGTTCACAGGCCAGTGCTTATCCTACAGAGTAACTGAGCTCCCAATTAAATTCTGAAATGTTGTTGCTGTTGTTGGTAAATGCGATCAAGTCAGTTCTAGACTCTCAAACCAAGTTCGCAGCAACTCCTTTATCCTTAATGTAGTCAATACATAATTTTTATGGTGAGATAAAAACTATTCTATCCCTTTTCTTAATTAACTAGAGCTGCCAACACAGAAATGCCACAAATGATTGGCCCTGTGTAGTGCTGGAGGATAAGCACTGGACGACTAACCACAAAGTTGGCAGTTCAAACCCACCAGCTGCCCTATGTAGGGCTGTTATGTATCAGAAGGGACTTGATGGCAATTAGCAATAAAACACCAAGTCCTTGTATTTTCTCACAGTTCAGGAGGCTAGAAGTGTAAACTCAGAGCATGGCTCTAAGAGAAGGTCCTGCCTTCTATTTCAGTTTCTAGTATCTGCCAGCAACTTGGTGTTCCTGAGCTTGTAGATGTATCTGTCTCTAGTGTCCGGCTTACCTTTTAACATAAAAAGGAAACTAAAAAAAGAGATAAGTAAAAAGCGATTACATCCAGTTTAGTTGGCTTGGAGTCATACAACTGTATGTGTGGCTATGTCTAGTCTGTTCTTTTGAGAATTAGATTTAGGATCCACCCTATGAGGTATGTCTCATTAACATAACAAATGAAATTATCTCCCAAAAAGGATCGCTTCCACCAGTACAAGAGTCAGGAATTCAATCTCTAGATACTTATCCCAAGAAGTCCTTTTGGGAAGCAACCCTGTGAATTCTAGAAAAGAGCTTTTTACTCACTTGCTGCCATGTTAGCTTCAGTCTTTCATACTGTTCCTTGCCATCTTCTGAACAATCACAGCAAGTAAATCTAAAAAAATTATCACCCTTAAGATAACTGATCTGTTCCCTCAGCTGACCTAGGAGAAAAACAAAAAGTTACACCATAAGTTTATCTAGGTAGCAGCAGTAACCCAGAGGCTTAATCAACTTATCACAATTTCTAAGTTTCCCATGCTGTATATTTTTTTTTCATCCAACTCACAATAGCAGAGGATGGGAGTGGGGGGCAAGGATTCAAAAGAAAAGGCTGAACTGGATTTTTCCAGCTATTGCCTTCCAGACCCCTACAGGAAGGTCTCTTCACACATCCTTTCCAAGCACTGGACTAGGAAGTAGGAATATAATGCACAAGACAGACACAGTGCCTGCTCTCCCTGGCTTCCAAATCCTATGAGGGCTACATGCATGCAGCGTTTCTCCATCCTCACCAAGTGTCTGTCACTGAGGGAGTTTCTTTTATATCTTTTCATTCCTAAGCTCACCTCAGGTATCTTGGTGTGGTGCTGTGGGATATAGCACTGGGCTACAAGGTTGGTCTGAACCACAAGGTCGGTGGTTCAAACTCACCAGCTGCTCCTTGGAGACCCTATACAGGGTTGCTGTGATTCAGAACTGACTCGCTGGCACTTAACAACAGCAACAACAAAGCTTACCTCAAATGAACTAAATCGATCTCTGGGAATGAGGTATGATGCCTCTGTAGTTTTAAAAGTTCCCCAGGTGATGCTGATATTCAGAGAACTAGAATGTGGTAAAGGACTTAAAACACTTAGATGGATGAAGATCAAAGACCATAGCCTTCCTTATGGGTTTACATCTCAATGTAAAGAAAACAAAAGTCCTCACCAATGGACCAATAAACAATGTTCATATAAATGGAAAAAAGACTGAAGTTGTCAAAACTTCACTTTGCTCAGATCAACTATCAACACTCATGGAAGACTCAGTCAAGAAATCAAATGACGTATTGCATGAGACAAATCTGCTGCACAAGACCTTTTTATAGTGTTGAAGAGCAAAGACGTCAGTTTGAAGACTAAGGTGCAACTGATCCAAGCCATAGTATTTTCAATAATCTCATATGCATGCAAAAGTTGGACAGACCATAGAAGAACTGATGCATTTGAGTTATGGTATTGGAGGAGAATATTGGAAGTACCATGGATTGCTAAAAGAACAAATAGATCTGTGTTGGAATAAGTACAGCCAGAGTGTCCCTTGGAAGCCAGGATGGCCAAACTTCATCTCTCATACTTTGGACATATTATCAGGAGGGCCCAGTCCCTAGAACAGGACATTATTTGGTAAAGTAAAGGGTCGGAAAAAAAGAGGAAGCCCCCCAACAAGATGGATTGGCACAGTGAAGGCAGCCACGGGCTCAAATGTAGCAATAATAGTGAGGTTGGCCCACGACTGGGCAGTGTTTCATTCTGTTGTGCACGGGGTTGCTATGAGTCGGTACCAACTTGTTGGCACCTAACAACAACAACAGAATGTGGTTATGTGTCATAGAGTAATGTGAGATACATAGTGGGGGTGCCCAAACTATACTACAGGAAAGCTTGGAAAAGTGAGGTTGTTGGGAAACTAAAGGATGACTAGGAACTGGCCAGATGAAGAGGGGTGTCTGTGTGGATGGAGTGGCATGAATGCTGTGGAGTTACCCAGTGAAGGAAATAAAAACATGCATGCAAAGACCAGGGGCCAAGAAAGAACTGTTTGTGGAGAATTACAAGCTTAGCCTGACTGCAATGTTCAGTTTATGTCTGGGGATGGGGAGAGTTTAAGAAGGTAGCAGGACCGAACACCCTATAAATTCAATACAGCACTTTAAAATGTATCCCATGAGGACAAGGGGAAAGTCATGGAAGTGTTTAGGCAAAACTTTTCATTAATAATCAAAGAGCTCAAAAGCAAAACTGAGCTAATAAGTAGTAAATTCTGGATTTGTTTTCCATGAAACTGTTACTATTAACAGTAACAGTTGAATTCACTTAACAAAAACATTTTCACGTACCAAGAAATGACCTACTTCAAAACACAACATATATAAATTTGTGTGACCCAGTTACAGAACCTACTACACAAAGGATTTCTCTAGCACATCTTTACCAGTCTCTGCCTGTTACAAAAATCCAATCTTGGTATGAATCAGAGATGGCAGGCAAGGTATGCTCTTGAGAGCCAGGATCTAGCAGATGAGCATCTCAAGCCAGAGCCATCAGGTGAGAGGAGGCATATCTCTTGTCAACAGATCAAGGCCAGCAAAAAAAGGAAAACAAGACTAGTTCTAGAAAATGGTCAAAGAACATCTTCAACCTACTAATCTGACCTAACTTCAGCATGCAATTAATACTAGCTAATCTAATATATGGAGTCCTAGTGTGGTGCTGTGGGTTAATGCGCCAGACTGCAAAGCCGTTTGAACTGCAAGGTCGGCGGTTCAAGCTCACCAGCTGCTCCTTGGAAACCCTATACAGGGTCGCTATGGGTTGGAATTGACTCGACGGCATTTAACAACAACAACAATCTAATATATAATTTAGATTAAATATTATATGAATTTGAACTTTAATTCAACACTGCAAGAAAATTGGCTCTAATTCTGCAACATGACATTAGAAAAATGTGCCTAATTTTTTAGGAACACAGGATTCCTAATTTCCTCATTTTTACTGGGTTACCATTAAGTGTACTAATTTAACAATGTAACAGAAATTGACTAATTTTTATAGTTACAGCTATGTCTATGTTATATATAAATTTATGGCTGGTCAACTAAATAAGCAATAATTGTCCTTTTATTAAGATTTATTTTATAGTTATGTTCCTTTCACAGGTTGGAACACAATAGGAATTGACAAATTAAAGGAATTGAGAAGTTGCTTACTGGCTGGAATCCACTTTTGGCACTTGTCACAGAAGTAGGACAGCTGCTCCTCCATCCAAGACACATCTCCTTCATCACTGTTGAGGGAATCCCCACTCTGATCATGAGATAAGTCCACCGATGCCTGGTCCTCGGACTCTACAATCAGAAGAGTCTCTCCTTCCACTTCCCCCTCCTCCAGACCTTCAGAGGTAGATGTTCTTGTGGCTTCATCATCATGTCGACTGATCAGGCTACCCAGGTGGATATTACTATCCATGCCTCCGCACTGATTCAAAAGTGCTTTTAAGTAACAATCCCAAGCTCTGGACACTGAGCTTAAAGAGATTTCTATCAGTATCATACAACTAGAAACCCTTTAGTAGAACATCTGCCTACAAACATAAGGGACTTTTAAAGCATTCATTTAAAAATATATAATCCTTTGTTCTTTATTCGGTCAATTTGGTCTAAAAGGATGGTGACGAAAAAAAGGTTGAAGATGTCACTAAAATATTCACTATCTGAACAGAACACACAGACACATTCAGGACCATCTGTCCCATCAATATTTCATACTCATTTCAAGTCATGGTTTTTGAGATCTTTTGTCAATAGCATCTTCTCTCCTTCAGCTTCAAGTTTCTCAGTCAAAATAATCTGTTCTCCCAAAAGACGGATGTTTTCCTTTTTCCGATTTTGCCTCTCAATATCTCTGATCACTCCATCACGAAGTCTCTAAAAGGAAAAATAAAAAATTACTTCTGTAACACCCTCAACAGGTGGCTTCCATTCTTGTGCCATTTTAATCAAAAATAACAGTGTTACCAAATACACTAAAACTTTCAGATTCTAAATACTAAGAGAACCCAATTTTCACTTTGTGTACAAATATAAAATATAATTAAAAAAAAAAATCAAAATTAATGCCTAGCAAAGCTGTCCCTCAAACACAACAGCAAAATTAGGATAACTCCAGATAAACAGAAATTAGAGGAATTTGTAGTAACAAGACCAACTTTACAGAAAATACTAAAAGGTGTTCTTTGGACTGAAAACCAACAAAAGCAGGCAATAATAACGTAAGACCAATATACATTACAACATCACCCAGAAGTCAATCCAGATATAGAAGTTTTTAAAGTAAAACAAACCTATAACAAAACAGGGAATCAGAGACAGCAATTCATAATGAAGTTAACTACAAAGCAAAAAAAGGGAATAGTAATGACTAGGAAGTCAAGTAGATTTCAAGATAAAACAGACTGCTTTAAGTGGGGGAAAAATTAATAAATACAGGGTAACCTCAAAGTAAATTAATACTTCACATCAAAATAAGAGAAAAATCATAAAGGTTTATAGCAAATGTTAACAGAAATGAAAATGAAAAGAAAAATGAACAAAATGACCCCAGCACAGAAAATTATGTGTTACAAAGAAACCAGCACCACCCCCACAAAAAACCACACAGCAAAATGACAGCAATCAATTCAAATCTATTAATTTCATTGAAAATAAATGGATTAAATGTGCCAGTCAATAGACAGAGAGAGCAGAATGGATAATAAAAACAGAATTCTTGAATATATTGTCTACAAGAGACACATTAAAGAAGCATGGAGACAGTCTAAATGCCCATCAACAGAAGAACAGTTAAACTTTGGTACATACACAAAATGGAATACTCTGCAGTGTTGAAGAATAATGATGAATCTGCAAAACACTTCTGGAGGACATTATGCTGAATGAATTTAGTCAATCACAAAAGGGCAAACATGGTATTAGAACACTGTTGTAAATAGTTAAGAAAAGGCTTTCATGATAAAAGAAACCTTATATGATGGTCCTGGTGTGGTGCTGCAGGGTAATACACGACCTTATTCACGAGCTAGAGGGTAGACACATGTTAACTTGGGTGACAGGGCAGGCAATATACAGCAAGAGGGAGGCTGACAGAGGAAAAATTAAAGGTAGTGGGAGACACAAGGAAGAATGCAATAGTTAATATTAAAAGAGGTAAATATTGCTAAATGATGGTACATGGAGGAGATTACAGCCATTATAATGAAGCAAAGTATCTGATTTGTTGAATGGAAAGCTGATGATCTGCTATGTAAACCTTCACTCAATTTACTATAAAAGGTTTGGGTTTTTTTTTACATCAAATTAATTTGGCAATGTCTTGTTATTAGTGAAATGACTTATCATATTTTAAGAAATGATTGAACACATAGTGCAGAAAATAGGAAATGACAAGAAAGAATAAAAACATCTGGTGTCCTGGTATCGGGTTTCAGGATAAGCTGCATTAACAACATGTCAGTAGTTCAAACCTACCAGCTGCTACTCAAAAATCTTACATAGGGCTGTTATGAGTCAGAACAAACTCCATTGCACTTCACCAACACCACCAATATCACAATATTAAAGTTTAAAATAATTTTATAGGATACTAGATGCTTTACACTGGTAGCGTAGTGGTTACAAATCGGGCTGCGAACCTTAAGGTCAGCGGTTCGAAACTACCAGCCGCTCCGCGGGAGAAAGATGAGGCTTTCTACTCCCGTAAAGATTTACACCCTCGGAAACCCTGTACAGGGTCGCTATGGGTCGGACCCGACTCGATGGCACTTAACAACAACAACAAGATGCTTTACACACTTGATGAAACTTACTACAGTAACTGTGAACTACTTTTCCTGTTAGCAATTAATAGTTGAATAATAAATATCTGCAGGAAAAAAAAAAAAAGATTAATAAAATCTGAACAAACTCTAAGGGTACAAGAAAGACCCTGGCTGCTTCTAATATGTAAAGAGAAAGTAAAAATTGTACAAAAATTACTAATTAATTTAACAGGGAGAGAAGAAGAAGAAAAGACAGCTACTACCAGAGGGAAACAAAAGCTCATCAATGTTCGTTATCTAGATAAGCATGCAAAAGGTAGGCACCAAAAATGACCCTTTAAAAAACACCAATTCAGTATTACTAACAACTAACACAGCATACAGTTTACAGAATACCAGTACAACTATTTAATAATAGTCTTGTAATGTAAGGAGTCCTGGTGTGATGCTGTAGGAGAAGCACTGGACCAAAAGTTTGTTTGAACTGCAAAGTCAGAAGTTCAAACTTACCAACTACTCCTCGGAACTGACTCTATGGCACTTAACAACAACAACAACAAAGGTAGAATTACTGGGAATTTGGCCCAGGTCCTGGATTTTTTTATTGTAAGCACTGGACTGCACACTACAAGGTTGGTGATTCAAGCCCGCAAGTCACTCTGCAAAAGAAAGATGAGGCTTTCTGCTCCTACAGAGATATAAAATCTCGGAAACCCTATACAGGGTCACTATGAGTTGGAACCGACTTAACAACAACACTTAACAACAAAGAACTTAACAACAAAGCACTTAACAACAAAGAACAACGTTTTAAAAACTTAACAAGTACTATGTTCCTGGACCTCTTCTACTGCTAAACTTCTTTTAAATTATGAAATAAGTGGGAAATTTAAGAATCTGAGATTGATATTTCAACTAAAAACTGATCTAAACCCTAAGAAAACAGTCAAATCCACGGCCACCAAGTCAATTCCGACTCAGAGTAACCCTGTAAGAGTTTCTAAGACTATGAATCTCTATAGGAGTAGACAGCCTTATCATTCTTCCTTGGAGTGGCTGGTGAGTTTCATCAGTCACCTAGCAGTTAGCATCTCAATGCCTACAGTTGACACAGTGCCACCAGGGTTCACCTTTGAATTATCTCCACTAACTGACATAGGAAATAGATCCAATTATTCCATCTGCCCCCACCCATACACAGTTCTTCATGCCCAGAACATGACACACGTATACACGCCAGCCCACCCCACCTACTGGAACCATTCTTTCCACATCTGCCTCAGAGGTCCTAGCATTCTTTTCTCTGAGACTAGCACGTGACGTTTGGTTCTGCTCTCAATGCCATCATTTGCAGCTTTCTCCAGATTTCCAGGTCTACGCTTACAGCATCACACATCCTTCCCTGGGCCTCTACCTCCTCCCTTTAAAAACACACAAAACAAAAAGAAACAGTTGGCTTCAGACAGATTCTGACAAATGGCAACCCCATTTGTGTCAGAGTACAACTGAGCTCCATAGGGTTTTCAATAGCCTTTCTCAAGTACATGGCCAAGCCTTTCTTCCAAGGTGCCTCTGGGGAGATTTGAACTGCTAACCTTTCAATTAGCAGCTATTTAAATATTTGTGTCACTCGGGGACCCTGTGAAGATTAAAGATGTGTCTAAAGTGCTAAGTATTGGTAGACAGCCAAACCCACTGCCAGTCAAGAAACACATTTTTTTTAAGGGCATAATAAAAAACAATATCCATTCTTAAGCCTTTGGACACACACACCTCGCCAACCACTTGTCCTAGTCTAATCAATGACTAGATGAGATATCAAAGAAACAAAGGTTAGTCTGGTTAATCTTATTTTTAACTCCCAAATAGTTCACAGGAGGGATTCTTAATATGAGGAGGCTTCAAAAAATTTGTGGGAAACTTCCACTATCTTTTCATTCCCTTTTCCATGAACTTTTTGAAGCTCCCCCGCATATTCTGCTCTTTCATTCCCTAACACAGTGGTTTCTCAACGCTGACTGAATATTAGAATCTCTTGGTTCACTTTTAAAACCTATCTTAACCAGGTTCCCATACCCATGAATTTGTCATTTATCAGGTCTACGTTGGGCTCCCAAGGCTCAGTTATATATACAGCAAAAAATTCCCAGGTACATCTGATATGTGTAGAACTAAGTTCGTATCCATTCTTGTTCTGAAAAACCACTGGCTTCACTGACCTTTGAACTATATCTGATATACCTGCAACACATCTTCTACTCCATCTCCTATTTCTTCTTGATCATCATCCTTTCCTTTGTAGAGAAGGGAGTCTCCTGACTCTACTCCAAAAGCTACCCCTCACATTGTTTTCATTCCAAATCTCCAAGTCTCTTCCCTGCTGTTTCATCATTTATCACCTTATCTCCCTTCCTCAGAATTCTTGTGCCATCACCCCCTTCCCCTTCAACTTCTACAGATGTAATCTCAGAGAACGACAAGCTTCTGTTTTATTTGTGTAAACCTAGAACATAAGTTTACAGGATTGCACACAGCAGCAATTCTAGAGAGGGCTGTTTATTCCTGATTCATTTCTTTACTTCCATCCTTGGTAAATACCTGCCAAGGTGTTATGTGAAAGTCTGCCAAAGACCTAGTCTCGGGTTCTCACAGTCAAATTTCTGCCCTGCTGCGATATTTGAGAAGCTGTTTTCTTATCGTTGTATTAAAAAAATGCCTAGTGGTGTCCTGGCACACCGCAGTCATTAAACGTTTACCAACTTGAATAAGGAAACATGAAGTAAGAGAAACAGACTGGAAGGTCAGTCCACCGGTCAACAAGTCACTATTTCCAGGAAAAAAGAAAATCTGGAAGGTGGTATTTCCATTGTTCCTACAATCTACAGTTTCCATAGCAAATTGACCTTTAGTGCGTCTGGGTGTGGAGAACATTAACTTAACACACCCCAAAGAAACCTTTTTCCCGCCCTCTGACGCTGTAGGATAAGCACTAGACTATTACCCACAAGGTCGGCAGTTTAAAACAACGAGCCGCTCCTCAGAAATCCTACGCAGGGTCACTATGAGTCCGACCTGACTCCACGGCACTATACAACAAATTTGTAGCGATGCGTTTCAATGCTTGCGTATGATTTGAAAACAGAACCGCTACGCATCCAAAAGCCCGCGTTCTGGGAACAAGGCAACTTTTGCCCAAAGGGCCAGATCCCAGGCGGAGGTCGGTACTAGGGTTACCCTAAGTTTCCAGGAGGCACAGGGGCCACGGCGGGGCGGGAAGCAAGGAGGACCAAGAGGAGGGTGCCATGGAGAGACTCGAGGAGGAGCAGGGGGATCACGCGAAAAGACCGGGAGAGGCCCACAGGCCGCCGCCACTAACTGGCCCCAGAAAAGCACGTGACACCGACCTGCTGGTCCTGCCGCTGCTTCAGATGCACGCCAGCCACGGTGGCCGCCGTCAGCAACACCGACAGGCCTAGCACCGCCTTGGAGGTCCTCGACATCCCCGCGCCAGCAGCCGGGGATCTTTCTCCCGGATTCCAAGACACCCGGGAAGCAGCCAATCGCACACCATTACCCGTTTGGGCCAGGCTCGATCCCTCGAGCGTAGAGCTCTAGCCGCTTAGTTTGTCGCCTCCGGCGCCAGGCCTGAACAATCGAGAGCCGAGCACCGTGCAGCGCCCTGCACTGGAAGATGAGCGGTTTCCTGAGAGCACGCAGGGACGAACTCACTCGGTTTCCTGGAAGGGTCCAGGAATAGGAGGGTCGCAGGATTGGAACACACCCTATCGTGTCCCCTCCCGTGAGCAACAGCACCTTGTCAGGTCGGAGGTCCGGGGCCTGAGCCGTTCTAGCCTCCAGCCCGGAACGGCGCGGGGTACCGGGCAGAGGCAGGACTCTCACTGAGGCACCCTGTTACGGGTCTCCTGTCCCATCGCTTTTGAGCGTCGGGCTGGCCTTTTGCTCCATACCAGCTTTTACTTACACGCAGTTGCTTTGTTTAGCAGCTTCTGACACGCGGGATGGGAGTCAAGTTTTGCTTCGAGAGCCATAATTACACATGTTCGACACGGTCGCCTGCGTTCACCCTGTCGCTGTCGTGTGGCTGGGTAGGCACTAGTATTCCTTAAAATGCTGGCAACTTTTCGCTAAAGAAGCGCCTTACTTGACATGGGGCACCTTGCCTGCTGAAGTGAAAAGCGTTGGGCCAGCATTTAGGAAACTTGCCTGCTCCGTCCTTGCCCTTGTAATCCTTAAAGATTACTTTTACACCCTGTGAGCCTCAGCTTCTATCAGTAAAACAAGATTACTAGTGCCCACATTACTAAAACAATAAATGACACAATGAATTAATGCGTTGGGACTAGGAAGGTACCATGCAAAGCATCATTTTTTACTTAGGCGCTGTAGGATAAACACTGGACTGCTTATCGTGAAAGCAACTGCCACTCCTCGGAAACCCTATACAAGGTCACTATGAGTTTGAATTGACTCTATGGCCCTTAACAACAGGGTAAAAAAACAGGTGTGGTTTCCCGAAAACATAAATCATTAAATCAAAAGCAAACCAAATCCACTGCTATGGATTCGTTATAGGAGCAGACAGTCTCATTTTTCTAGAATCACCCACAGACCTTGCAGTTAGCAGCCCACTCCTAACCCAAACCACTATCAGGGATCCTTACTAAATGCAGAGCAAATCATTAAATCACTGTTTACCTAGAATTCATAGAGACATCTAGTGTAACAGATAAGGACAATATTGATTATGACTAGGTCTTAACTGGTGTAACTCAAAGACTTCAACATTTATCTTTGTTAATTGTTGCTAGGTGTTGGAATCCGTTCCAACTCATTGACCTTATGTATAACAAAATGAAAGCGCCTTCCTTGCCTAACCTTTGGATCCTGGCTTTGAGGTGGGGTCAATCAACTTAGAGACCCACAAGCGCAGCCCAAAGCATCTCACTACAACTCAGTCACCCCTGCTGCATTTCTGCCTCTTGATTGACATTCGAGGACTGAAATCCCACCTTTGAGCCGGACTTAAGGGCCCTAGCACAAGGATATTCCTATTTAACAGCAACCACGCAACTGCCACTCGTTGGTCTGTCATGCTGTGGTGGTTTGAATTGCTGTGATTCTGAGGGCTATGCCACCAGTATTTTAAATAACCAGCAGGGTCACCCATGGTGGACAGGTTTCAGATGAGCTTACAAACAAAGAGAGACTAGGAAGAAAGAGTGACAAACTACTTCCGAATCGCTAGTCACTGAAAACTCTATGAATAGAGAGAAACACTGTCAGATACAGGACTGGAAGGTGGGAAGGCACTCAGAATGCGACTGGGAAAAAAAATGCCAACTCAAAGTAGAGTTGACCAAGTTGACCACGATGACGTGAATAGAGTTAAGCTTGGGGGAGAAATGCTCAGAGAAACTTCATTTGCTAATGGGCCACAAATCAAACTGAAGAGAAACAGCTGTAAACATCCATTGAAAATAGGAACATGGAATGTACGAAGTATGAATCTGGGAAAATTGGAAGTTGTCAAAAATGAAATGGAA
>NW_006408557.1:7069063-7092542 GCF_000296735.1 Chrysochloris asiatica | reverse complement strand
GTTGGAGAATACTGAAAGTGCCATGGACTGCCAAAAGAACCAATAGATCTGTTTTGGAAGAAGTGCAACCAGAGTGCTCCTTGGAGGGCCAAGCTGGCTAGGCTTTGTCTCTCATACTTTGGACACATTGTCCGGAGAGAACAGTCGCTGGAGAAGGATGTCATACTGGGTTCGGTGGAGCGTCAGAGAAAAAGAGGAAGACCCCTAACGAGATGGATCGGCCAGGTGGCATCATTGATGGCATCAAGTGTGGTGGCGGTAATGAGGTTGTCCTAGGATCGGACATTGTTTCGTTCTGCTGTGCATGGGGTCGCTATGAGTCGGTTCTGACTCGATGGCACCTGACAACAACAACAACATAACAAAATGAAACACTGCCCAGTCCTGTATCATCCTCACAATCCTGGTTAAGCTTGAGCCCATTGCTGCTGCCATTGTGCCAATCCATCTCATTAGAGCTCTTTCTCTTTTTCTTTGACCCTCCACTTTACCAAGCATGATGTCCTTCTTCAAGGACTGGTCCCTCCTGATAATATGTCCAAAATATGAAAGAAGTGTGACCATCCTGGCTTCTAAGGAACATTCTGGTTGTACTTCTTCCAACACAGATTTGTTTGTTCTTCTAGCAATCCATGGTATTTTAAATATTTTTTTTCAACACAATAATTCAAATGCATCAATTCTACAGCCCTCCTTATTCACTGTTCAACATTCACATGCTATGAATCTATTGAAGGTGCCATGACTTGGGTCAGGTGCACCTTAGTCCTCAAATTGACATCTTTGCACTTGAACACTTTGTAAAGAATTCTTGTGTAAGCAGATTTGCCTAATGCAATATGACATTGGATTTCTTGACTAGTGCTTCCATGAGTGTTGGTTGTGGATCCAAAGAAAATGAAGTCTTTGACAGCTTCAATCTTTTCTCAATTTATAATGCTATTTAGTAGTCTAGTGGTGAGGATTTTTGTTTTCTTTACATTGAGGTGCAACCCATACTGAAGGCTGTGGTCTTTGATCTTCATCATTAAGTATTTTAAATCCTATTTGCTTTCAGTAAGCAAGGCTGTATCACCTGCATATTGCAGGTTGTTAATGAGTCTTCCTCCAATCTTGATGCCACAATCTTCTTCATATAATCCAGCTTCTCAGATTATTTGCTCAGTGTACAGATTAAATAAGTATGGTAAAAGGATAAAACCCTGGCTCTTTATAAATAAATAAAACACCTTTACTGATGTTAAACCATTCAGTGTCCCTTGTTCTGTTCAAACAACAGCTTCTTGCTTATTGCCCGCAAAGTCTAAACGAAGAAATTGGGACCACCATTTTCTTTTTTAATCAAGGGACAGTTTTGTTTTGAAGGTCAAAACTGCTTAAGAGCAACAGAGCTGCCTCACAGCAAGGTTCCTCATGAGCACATTTAAGTGTTCCTGATTACTCATTCTCCACACCGCTGTCCATAGCTTGCCATGATTCACATAATCAGAAGCCTTCATGTAGTCAATAAAGCACAGGTAAACATCTTTCTGGTATTATCTGCTTTCAGTCAAGATCCATCTGATGTCAGCAATGATATTTCTCATCTGAATCTGGCTTGAGCCTCTGGTAGTTCCCTGTCAATGTGCTGTTACAGCCATTTTTTATCTTTAGCAAAATAGTTGTTGTTGTTGTCAGGTGCCATCGAGTCATAACCGACTCATAGCGACCCCATGCACAGCAGAACGAAACAATGTCCGATCCTGGGCCAACCTCACTACCACTGCCACACTTGATGCCGTCAATGATGCCACCTGGCTGATCCATCTCGTTGGGGGTCTTCCTCTTTTTCTCTGACCCTCCACCTTACCCAACATGACATCCTTCTCCAGCGACTGTTTCCTCTGGACAATATGTCCAAAGTATGAGAGACGAAGCTTAGCCATCCTGGCCTCCAAGGAGCACTCTGGTTGCACTTCTTCCAAAACAGATCTATTGGTTCTTTTGGCAGTCCATGGCATTTTCAGTATTCTCCTCCAACACCACAACTCAAAGGTATCAATTCTTCTATGATCTTCCTTATTCACTGTCCAGCTTTTGCATCCATATGAGGCTATTGAAAACACCATGGCTTGGGTCAGGCGCACATTAGTCCTCAAGCTGACATCTCTGCTCTTCAATACTTTAAAAAGTTCCTGTGCAGCAGATTTGCCCAGTGCAATACGTCGTCTGATCTCTTGACTGCTGCTTCCGCGAGTGTTGATAGTTGATCCAAGAAGAATGAAGTCCTTGACAACTTCAATCTTTTCTCCATTGATAAGAATGTTGTTTATTGGTCCAGTGGTGAGGATTTTTGTAAATAGTAAATAATACTAATAATACTTTTCAATAATTTCTGAATTCTGTTGGGTCACATCTCTTTGCAATAGGCACAAATATGAATCTCTTCCAAGCAGTTGGCCAGGTAGTTGTCTTCCAAATATCTTGGAATAGTTGAATGAGTGCCTCTAGTGCTACATCAGTTTGTTGAAACATTTCAATTTGTATTCCATCAAATTCTGGAGCCTTGTTCTTTGCCAATGCCTTCAGTGTACCTTGAACTTCTTCTTCAGTACCATTGGGTCTTGATTATGTACTATCTCTTGAAATGGTTGAACATCATCCATTTCCTTTTGGTACTCTGTATTCCTTCCATCTTCTTTTGATGTTTTCTGCATTATTCAATATTTTTACCATAGACTCTTTTAGTATTGAAAGTGGAGGAGTGAATTTTTTCTTCAGTTCTTCCCTTTTGTTCTCTTTTGATTTTCTAACTCCAGGTATTTGCATTTTTCATTTTAGTACTTATAATACAAGGAAGATCAGTTAATACCAGTATTATTCAAATTTATGCACCAACTACTACTAAAGTGAATGATGATAATTTTGAAGAATTCTACCAACTTCTTCCATCTGAAATTGATCAAACATGAAATCAAATGTATTGATAATTACTTATGATTGGTATGTAAAGGTTGAAACAAAGAAGAAGAACCAGTTGTTGAGAAATGATAGCGTTGGTGAAGAAATGATGCTTGAGATCTTATGATAGAATTTCTTTTCTTTTCTTTTTTTTTTTTAAAAAGAATGTTCCACAGTTGGCTGACTTTAATTTGGAAACAGCTTTGGGCTACAGATATTCATGTTTAAGGTACATTCCAAAACACAAAAATCCCGGTCACTAGCAAGGACTGGTTTCTCCTCATGCTTTTACATGGAAGTTGGAACAGAGACTTTCTGGTCTTTTTTCTGAAAGGAATGCGTTTGGCAATAACAAAACTCATGACACATACTCAGCAGATGCAAAGACTGCCCTTACAGGTTCTCTTTTTACTCCTCAGTGAGGACACAGCTTGTACCCACCCAATCTCGCTCACCAGAAATGTGTACGTAATCAACAGACTTACATGCATCAGTCTGACAATGAATGTGCAAAAATATGACTACAGATAAAATATAAAATGACATGACTAAAATGAAGGCAGGAGTCCTAGCCACAAGCAAAGGGAAAGGATCCTATAAGACAGGAAATAAAACATCTACTTCAGCAGTAGGAGGCTGTGAGGGGTGGAGGGTGAAAATGCTACCTGAGAGACTTCTAAACCAACCCAGGTCCTTCAGCAAGAAATATGTGTCAGGAGAGGAGGCACCTCAGAGGGTACTTTTTTTGGGGGGGGGAGGGGGCATTAGAAACAAACATTCTTTTGGCCTTTTCCTGACATTGCTGTTGCTGGCAGGTGGGCAAAAGTGACCCCCAAACCCCCCTCAGTCATTGCCACCACAGATCTTCATGAGAATCTTGTGGTAATTCTCTGAAGTATCTCCCGAGATGTCATGGTACAGCACCTTGCCATACATCCTCTTGTACTCCTCTCTGATGTCCAGGAGGTCAATCTCGCCTTGAGATACCATGATAAGAATCAGGGTCTCGTCCTTTGTCCCTGCTCCCTTCATGGACTTGTTCAGCCTTTCTGCAAAGAAAGCTGGGGTGTTCTTGAGACATTTCACTATGGCCAGCATGCCCTGCTCCAGGTCCCCGGACATCTCCCAGCAGATACTCTTCTCAATGTCCCGACCTGCCATTTGCTGGTACTCATTAAAATTACTACCAGGTGGGCCTAGCTATGGAAGCATAGAACTGCATTGAACTTGGACTTGTCTGTTCCAAGGCAGTTCTCCCCAGCCACATACAGCTCCTGCACATCTCTCTGGACAATTGAGAAATCCACATTTGTGCTATCATGCCGGTTTCCCTAAGAGAGGGAGATGAGGAGCCACTGGAACTGTCCCTGGTCTCCTCCAGGGTCTTTTTGAATTCTGCTTTGGAGGCTGTGTTCAGCTCCCGGATGTGCTAATTGTTGCAGGATGCCAGGATCTCAATCAGACAGGGTTCATCAGTGCCAGCCCCTTGATGGCTTCCTTTATCTCATACACATCAAAGAGAACCGGGGTATTCATCATAGCCAGGATTGTCTTCTCAGAGTTTCCTGTCAGTTCCGATTTCTGATCTTTAATCAAATCCTTCTTGTAAGCAGTCTTGAAGAACAGGAGAATCTGCTGCCCCTGCTTGTTGGAGCTACTTCCCAGGCAATCAACAATGGCCTGCTCCTTAGTCTCAAAGCTTTTCATTGCCTTCCGTAGGACCTCGGTTAACTTGTAAAGGATCAAATCCAGGAGCATCTTCAGTGGTGCCTCAATTCCCCGACTGGACAGGGGGTACAGTGGAGATAACAGTCCCAGATCCTGGGAATGCTGGGTAGCTTGGCACTGGCTGCAGCTGCTGCACAGGAGGGGACACTGACAGCTGCCCGGGTTAGACCATTGGTGGCCACCCAGGATAAGCCCCTGGGGGCTACTGCCCAGGGAATGGCATGGGCTGGCCTGGCACAGGTGCTCCTGGGTATGGTGGGTATGAAGGCAACCCGAAGAGTGGGTTTCCTCCAGGGGACAGATACATTCCATATGGAGGAATAGGCTGCTGGGCAGAGGGAGGCTGCCCAAAGCCCTCTGTAACTCCCAGGTGCAGGTTTGGTATGTTGGCTCCTTCAAATCTCCCTGACATATTGGCCACCATTCCTGCAAGGTGGTCCTGGTTGAACTGCCCTGTGTATTTGGCCATATTATCTAGTCCAATGGGGGACATACTGGGTGGGGGGTAGGGAGCACCCCCCCAGGCACCACCACTTGGTGCAGCTGGGGGTTAACTGCCAGCAGGTGTAGGATAGCCTGCATAGCTCATGATTGGATCTGGTCACTGGCCATGAGGCAGGGGTCACTCAGGGCAAGCACAAAGGTGCACAGGAGTGGCTCTGTCTGCGAGTGTCTTGGGAATAGCATCTTGGGTCTGCCTCCCACTAAGCTGGACTCCCACACAACACTCGGGTGATCAGGGGCCCTCTGGCACTCCGGGCCTAATGACAGAATATTGCAAGACCAATGACTTGTTGATTACAAATATCTTTTTCAAACAATATAAAAGATAACTATGCACACTGACCTCACCAGATGGCATACACAGAAATCAAATTAACTACATCTGTGAGAAGAGACAGTGGAAAACAAGGCCAAAACAAGGCTGGGACAGACTGTGGAACAGACGATCAATTGCTCATATGCAAGTTCAGGATGAAGTTGAAGAAAATTAAAACAAGTCTGAGACCTAGAATATGGCTTTGAACATATTTCATCTAAATTTAGAAATCATCTCAAGAATAGATTTGATGCATTAGACAATAATGACCAAAGATCAGAAAAGTTGTGAGATGACATCAAGAATATCATATAGGATGAAATCAAAAGGTCATTGAAAAGACAAAGAGGGAGAACAAACAAGATGGCAGATAGGGTAGAAGAGCAGTGAGGCGATCCGTCAGCAACAACACAGAATACCAGACCAAGCAGGCTAAGGGGATGGTGCCACAACTCTGAACCACATATAAAGGAATATTTAGAAGGTTGGAAGGCTTACAGCTAGGGGAATTTGTAGCAGAAGCAAGAAATCCATTGCTTTCTAATCCAAGACGCTCAGCTGCTTCCAGAGCTGCCATCTTGGGCAAGACCAAGCAGGGGATGGATCAGAGCAGCCATGGACACCTGACAGAATCACAGAGATAAAGGTGTAGACACTCTTTTTTTCTGTACCTGTTCATTGGTCTCTAGCTGGCTGCACACCTCCAATCTGGTGATTAAGGGGTGCCTGAACGAGTGGACACCCCACCCCTGGAGGCTTCTACTACACATATGCACAGATCTCCTCAAAATTTAAAGTGACAGTTTCCACTTAAAACCAAACGGCAGTGCAAAACAGCCACAACCAGCCCTGAATGATTTATCATTAGGAAAAAGGCCTGAACAGGGATTGTGGAGTGGGACAGGCAGACTAAAAAGGAAATAGACTGAAAATTAAATCCTGACTTACATCACAAAGACCAACAGTGGCATCTTGATATTTATCAGGAAGAAGAGTGAAAAGGGAAGCTCATCTCCTGATCACATCTACCTGGAGGCAATCAGAAAGCATACAAAATACCAAAATACACACCCATCTAAGTATTAAGGCCACAGATAACTCCTGAATATGCCCAAAACACAGAAACAGATGACCATATCAGCACATGTCCAGAAATAAGATAAAGTGACTGAGGCAAATGAACTGGAAGTAGACCTACACTCTATACTGGAAGATGGGCAGGCTTTGGAAATGCCTGGGAAGGAAATCAGAAAAATGTTTATAAATTGTATCAAAATACTATATAATGCAGTTGAGAAAAATAAGGAAGAAGTCAGGATAGCGCTACAGGGATAATTAAATAAGATAGATACAGCACTGGAAACAATTCAAAACCTACAGAAAGAGGTCCAAATGATTAATAATAGAATATCAGAAATGGACAATACACTGAAAGGGCAAAGAAGTAGAATTGAAGAGATGGTAGCCAGAACTAGTGAGCTAGAAGATAAATCTCTCAACACTACTAAGATAGAAAAGCAAGCACAAAAAAGGATAAAAAAGGTCTGAAGAAGACCTAAGATTCATGTTGGCCAACATGAAGAGGAATAATTTAAGAAATTATAGACATTCTGGAAAAGGAAGAATTACACAAGTCCACAGAGGAGTTGGTTGAAGACCTTCTGGAAGAAAAATTTCCTTACGTCCTGAAAAGCAAAAAGATAAGCATTCAAGAAGCTCAACGAACCCCAGGAAGGATAGACCCCAAAAGACAATCACCAAGACATATAATAATCAAGCTCTCCAAATTCAAAGATAAGGACAGAATCCTGAAAGTGGCTAGGGAAAAGAGAAGTGTAACATACAAAGTCAAGGAAATCAGATTAAGCTCGGCTCTCTCAACAGAAACCATGCAGGCACAAAGACAGTGGGGAGACATATAAAAACCCTGAAAGAAAAAAAACTGCCAACCAAGAATCCTTTATCCAGCAAAACTGTCAGTCAAATACGATGGTGTCATCAAAATATTCCAGCATAAACAGAAGCGAAAGGATTTTGCCAAAGCCAACTCTACACTGCAAAACATCCTAAAGGGAGTCCCGTGGACTGAGAACCAACAAGAACAGACAACAACCAGAGAATGACGTACGTGGCAGCATCACCCTAAACTCAATCAACAAATGGAAGAATTGAGAACACAATAAAATTATAAGAACAGAGGATCTGGAAGGTGAGTCTATGATCAAAACAATTACAATGTGAAAGAAGGTAAACACAGAGGAACAGAGATCCAGGTGGTGAGAAGGTCAGGTAGATGACAGGATAAAATTGTTGTTGTTAAGTGCCATCGAGTCAGTTCTGACCCATAGCGATCCTGTATAGGGTTTCCTAGGAGCAACAAGTGAGCTTGAACCGCCAACCTTGCAGTTCAAACGGGTCTGCAGTCTGGTGCATTAACCCATAGCGCCACAAGAAAAGTTAATGGAATATAAGGTAACCACAACAATGGGGTTGTGGTGGTGGGTTTAGTTTGGGTGTTGAGGAAGGCAATACAAGAAGGGGGAGGAGGTGGAAGGACAAGATAGATAGGGGAACACTGAGACAGGTTTGCATGGCCTAAGTGGGACAGAGGTAAATAGTGATGCATACTCAATCTTGGAACAACAGGGCTCTGTGATACAGGGATCTAGGCATAGTTTGAAGAGGAGAAATAATACTAAAATGCTTGACTGTCTTATGAATATTGGTTCCCTTGCCTACGATTGTAAAATAGACACTTAACTGGGATAGAAAGGAATGTCAGCAAACATGATTACAGAGAACTTGTAAGCCCATCTTGAGCCTATAACTGATTGGAATACCTAAAAGAGGTTCTAGAACTTGCCCAGTGAAATAGGCCTCTTGCAAAGCCTTTGCAGAGTATAGGACCTTAGGTGGAATCCTGAGTCCCATCCAGAACCTTCAGAGGTGGGATATTCTCACTAGAAAGGACAAGCAGACCAGCCTGGAACAACTAGAGCAACAGAAGATACATCTTCAAAGACAGATCATGAGGAAAAAAACAAAACAAAAATGTCAGCATGACTGGCTACTACAAGAATGAGAAAGCTGTTCTCTAGGAAGCCATCAAGGCAAGCAATGAAGTTCCTTCAGGACAAACTCCCCTCTAAGACTGAAACTCAAAGGGAACACATAAATAGACATGTAAGCTTGCTGGTGACCACATTGGTCTACTGGTGAGTGGAAGAGGGGAAAAGGCAGCAATGAAGATATGGGCTGAGTTCAACCACAGTCCATTGACTCCCGTTCACCTTGAGAGGAGACAGAAAAGAGGAAGGGCTGGTTTGTCCAAAGTGTTGTGCGACCTGGAGACACTTGAGCCCATGGACAAGGACATAGCCACAGAGGGCTAGAGCTGAGAGTGAAGCATCCAGCTGATATGAAGTGAGGGGAGAGGGACAAGAACACCCAAAATTGCAGACAGTACCCAGCCTCGATGGCTTGATAATCAGAACTCGACAAGAGGAAGATCACACACACACACACACACACACAGAAAAAAAATTGATAAAGGAAACAAGGATACATTGCTACAATTTGATGAACCTGACCTATACTCATGGAGGTAGTAACTCTAAATACCAACAGAGAGGGAAGGAGTCTTCATATCAAGTACCAATGCTATCCCCTTTGTACACAGGGTAGATAGGGATGAGCAAATTAGACACTGGCTACCTAAAATGAGGGGGCGATAAAGGCACGAAATGACTGGCTTACAAGGTTTCCATTGGGAGTTTAGTTTAAGAGTAGGGGTGGGGGATAAAGAGTCCCCTTCAATTGTTTTTACCTTGCCTAGATGGGTCTAGTGAAAAGAGATGGGGATAAGATTTGTATGATTCAATAGTGAATAATTGTTATCATGACTAATTGTGACTGTTAAAATTGTAAAGGTAGAAGTTTTGTAATAAAAACAGGGGAGTGGTTAATCTTACAGTCCAGAAACAGAGGACCCTAGGACCATCAAGGGAGAAGAGCATAAGCAGAATGCGGGACCTTATCCAGAGAAGCAGCAGAAGCCAGAAATGGAGGCAGAGATGGGGATGTTGAGAGAGGGAATGGCTGAGGACTCTAGATTCATGGGAACAGACGGACTAAGAGATAGTGGCCAGGAGGCAGACTTGCAGAATGTGCCCTTTGGAGGTGTAAATTATTATATATGCCTAAAGGACCCTGAGCCTAATCAGCTAAATGGCATTGCAACTACCCTCAATTAGTGCTGAATAAAGCCCTGCTTGAGCTTCTGGTTGGTCTCCGCAGGAAAGCTTAAGTCTTTATTACACCTGAACCATTGGAACTTCTACAGATGATTTTAAAGGTGGGAAGTACTCTCCAGTAATATTCTTTATTTGATAAACCAATCTGTTATTTACCTACAAGGTGACCTTAGGGAGTTGTTTCTGTGTGTCTATAGAATATCTTAGGGTGATAGTCTTGGAGAGTTGTATAGTCAAAACCAGTTTAGTAATTCAGGATTTTCTAAGAATTTGAATTCTGTTCCACATTTTCTGCTTTTCTATGAAGATTCTGACTAGAACAGCCATTAGTGGTAGCCCAGGCACCACCATATAGTTTTCCTGGTTCAGGGTAGATGAGGTTGGTAGACGTTTATCTCTGAGTTATTAATTTCCATTTTTGTCTTTTGTTTTGGATGAGAAGAGACTGGTAGTTGCTTTTTAAAAATACATTCTACTTTTTAAAAATTGGACAAATACAATAGTGGGTTATTTATATAATATACCTAAACAAAATATTTTGTATGATTCTTGTTTCAGATAGGTGCTGTAGAGTAAGTTCCTAGTCATAGGAGTATTATAAATACAGCAGAATAAAATACTGCAGGGCCCTGTATCCTCCTCACAATTGTGCTACGTTTGAGTCCATGGATGCAACCACGGTAGCAATTCATCTCATTGAGGGCCTCCCTCTTTGCATACTGGTTACGAATCGGGCTGCGAACCACAAGGTTAGCAGTTCAAAACTACCAGCTGTTCCATGGGAGAAAGATGAGTTTTTCTGCTCCCGTAAAGATTTACAGCCTCGGAAATCCTGTACAGGGTCGCTATGAGTCAGAACCGACTCCATGACACATAACTACCACCACCACTCTTTCACGCCAACCCTCTGCTTTACCAAGCATGAAGCCTTCTCCAGGGATTGGTTCTGCCTGAAAACATACTAAAGTTGCTGTTGCTGTTACTGTTAAGTGCCCTGGTGGGTTTGAGCCAACAACCTTACAGTTCGGAGTCCAGTGCTTATCCTATAACACCATACCAAGACTCCACATCTAAAGTATGAAAGACAAAATCTCACCATCTTCACTTTCAAAGAGCATGATGGCTGTACCTTTTCCAAGACATTTGTTTGTTCTGGCTGTTGTTGTTGTTAGGTGCTATCGAGTCAGTACCAATCCATCATGACCTTATGCACAGCAGAACCAATCACTGCCTGATCCTGGGCCAACCTCACTGCTGCTGCCATGCTTGAGTCCATCGATACTGCCACTTGGCCAATCCACCTCGTTGGGGATTTTCCTCTTTTTCTCTGACCCTTCACCTTACCAAACATGATACCTTCTCCAGCGACTGGTCCCTCCTGACCATATTTCCTGGTAGTTCATAGTATATCCAATATTCTTGGCCAACACCATAATTCAAATGTACAAATTCTTCTTCAATCTTCCTAATTATGCTCCCATATATTTATAAGGTGATCAAAAATACCATGACTTGGGTCAGACACATCTAAGTTCTCAAAGTGACATCTTTGCTCTTTAATACTTTAAAGAAAGCTTGAAGTTTTTCTACTAATAAATACATTTGCAAAATGGAAAGGCAAGACTTGTTGGCCAACTCTTTTCTGGCATTATTTATTTATTTATTTACTCATTCAAAGAATTGTTCCTAAATATACGAACAGCAGTGGATTCAAAGTAGGTGCCTCTCCTTAAGGCAGCTAAGTTCCCGGAAGTGTTGCAGCAACTGGGTGCATTCTGCATGGTGCAACTTGAAAGACCAGTCCTGAGACGCTGAGGTGAGAAAATAAAGTGTATTACTCTTACCAGGCAAAGGAACCAAGAGGGACGTCCTTAGATACTGTTCATTTGGGCACGCCAAGTGTCACTGTTTTATGAGGTGTAAACCAAGAAGTCATACATATGTATAAGATGTTCATACATCATTCATAATGTCTATGTAAAATTCTGGAAAAGTTACATCATTCAGTGGGGTTGGGAGTGGGGATGTACTGTCAGAGCAGATAAGCCCCACCTAGGGCAGAGTTCTTCATATGCAATGAGACTTTAATAGCCACATGTAAGGAACTCTCAAAGCACTGTAGGATAAGCACTGAGCAGCTACCCACAAGGTCAGCAGTTCAAACCCACCAGCCATTCCTTGGGAGAAAGCTGAGGCTGTCTACGTCTATAAAGATTTACAGTCTCAGAAACCCTACATGGTAGGTATGAGATTATCCCTACATATCTCTGGCCTTTACAGAGCTTGTTCACGACACTCAGCAATAAACCAGCAGTTTTACATCTGTTTTCACTCCTTTCAAACCCTGTCTCAGATGGAAGACAAATTGATATATAATCACAATTTAATAATTCAGCAGACCAAGTCCAATTGATGGAGAAATAATTGTCTCTTTAACAAAAGATACTGAAACAAGTGGATTTCCATGTGCAAAGGAATTAAAGTGGACCCCTGCCTCATACTATATGCAAAATTAACTAAAAATAGATGAATGATTTAAATGTAAGCAATAAAACCATATCATAGAAGAAAACATAGGGATAAGTGCTTTATAACCCTAAATGTGGCCATTGATTCTTAGATATGAAACTAAACGCAGGAGCAACAAAAGAAAAAAGATAAATTGGACTTCATCAAAATTAAAATTTTCTCTTCATGAAAGGATATTATCAAAAAGACAACTTATAGAATGGGAGAAAGTATTTGGAAGTCATATAGCTGAAAAGGTTTAATAACCAGGATATAAAGAACTCCTAAATTCAATAACAAAAAGATAAGCAACCTAATTTTTTTAATTGGTGAAGGTCTTGTATAGTATTTCACCAAAGAAGATAGACAAATGAAAAGACATTCATTAGTCACTGTTGTTGTCATTAAGTGCCCGTTGAGTCTTTCTGACTAGCAGTAATCCTGTGGAAACATTATGCAGGGTTACTATGAGTTGAAATCAACTTGTCTGCATTTAACAACAACAACATAGTATTTCTGAGGTTGTAAATCTTTGCAGGAGTAGAAAGCCTCAGCTTTCTCCTTTAGTAGCTGGTGGTCATATCCTATAGAACCACCACATTGCCCTCATTTGTCACTGTTGTTGTTAAGTGCTGGTCGAGTCCATTCTGACTCATAGGTACTTTGCATGGGGTTTACAAGGAGCAGCTGATGGGTTTGAACCACCAATCTTGCTGTTAGCAGTCCAGTGCTTATCTTACAGCATCACACAAGGACTCCACTAGTCACTGTTTGTTGTTATTCACTGCTATTGAGGCAGTCATAGCGACCCTGTATAGTGTTTCCAAGGAGCGCCTGGTGGATTTGAACAAACCAGTCCAGTGTGTATCTTACAGTGCCTTACCAGGACTCCCCATTAGTCACTTTGTTGTTAAGAACAGTCAAGTCGATTCTGACCCATAGCGACCCTGTATAGGGTTTCCAAGGGGCAGCTGGTGAGCTTAAACCACCGACCTTGCAGTTCAAACAACTTTGCAGTCTGATGCAGGACTCCTAGGAATACAAATCAAAGCCACTGCACACTCAGTAGAATGGCAATTATCAGAAAAAAAAAAAATGGACAATAAGTGTTGGCAAGAATATGGGGAAATTGAAACTTTCAGGCATTTCTAGTAGGAATGTAGCATATTGCAGCCTCTGTGGAGAACAGTTTGGCAGTTACTCAAAAAGTTAGAATTACCAGTATGCTCCAGGATGCCACAATTAGGTATACACACAAAAGAATTGAATACAGAAACTCACATAGATATATTACACCAATGTTCACTGTAACATTATACACAATAGGAAAAAGGTGAAAACATACCAAAGGCCCATCAACAAATGAAAGATAAATAAAATGTGATCTATTTATACAAAGGAATTTTATTACTGACGTTGTTGTTGGATGCCATGGAGTTGGTTCTGACTCATACAGACCCTATGAACAACAGAACGAAATACTGCCCTGTCCTGCACCATCCTCACAATTGTTGTTACATTTGAGTCCATTGCTGCTGCCACTATGTCAATCCATCCATCCATCTCTTTTTCACTGCACTTTACAAGGCATGTTTTCCTTCTCTAGAGACTGGTCCCTCCTAATAGCATGTCCGAAGTATGAGAGATGAAGTCTCACCATTCTGATTTCTAAGAAGTATTATGGCTGTACGTCTTCCAACACAGATTTGTTTGTTATTCTGGCAGTCATGGAAGTCCGTAGACCTTTTAATATTCTTCTCCAACACCAGAATTCAAATACATCAATTATTCTACAGTCTTCCTTATTCATTACCCAATTTACACTTGCATATGAGATTATTGAAAAAACCATGGCTTGGGTCAGGCACACATTAGTCTTCAAACTGATATCTTTGCTTTTGAATACTTCAATGAGGTCTTGTGGAGCAGATTTGCCTAAAGCAATGTTGTTGTTGCTGTTAAGTGCCTTGGAGTCAGTTCCAACTCATAGCGACCCTGTACAGGGTTTCCAAAGCTGTAAATCTTTACAGGAGCAGAAAGCCTCATCTTTCTCCCGCGGAACTGCTGATAGTTTTGAACTGCTGACCTTGCAGTTCGCAGCCCGATTTGTAACTACTACACTACCAGAGCTCTACATCAGTTACTTTCTTGACTACTGCTTCCACCAGTATTGAAAATTTTCTTCAGTTCTTATAGCTTAAGATATGCTGAACATACTCTTCCCTTTAGGTTTTCTAACTCCAGATCATTGTATATTTCATTATAATACTTGTCTTGTCTTCTTGAGCTTCCCTTTGAAATATTCTATTCAGCTTTTTACCTCTTCATTTCTTACAGTTGCGTTCGCTTCTCTATGTTCAAGAGCAAATTTCAGAGTTTCTTCTGACATCCATCTTGATCTTTTCTTTCTTTTCTATCTTTTTAAATGAGTATCCTAGGCTGAGTTTTCTAGAGAAGCAAAACCAATGAAACATATATATGTATATATACAGAGAGAGAAGTTTGTTGTCAAGGAAATGGCTTACAGTTATACAGTTCCAGGTCTCCAGTGGAAGAGAGAGAAGTCCCTCCTGTGTGTTCATTATTTTGGGAGCAGGTAACACCCCTAAGGAAACATCACTTCAGTTGATTGGCTAATCATAATCACTCATCATAGAGTTAACTATGCCTGTATTAGATTTCATCACCATGGGAATAAGCACATCCCAACTGCTTGACCTCTGGAAATCCTGGCCTAGTCAAGTTGACACAGAACCCTGTTACAGTGATCTTTTTCTTTCTTCCCGTATGATGTTCTTGATGTTATCTCACAGCTTTTCTGGTCTTCATTCATTAGTGTCTAATGCATTTAATCTATTCTTGAGAAAGTCTCTAAATTCAGGTGGGATGTATTCAAGGTTATATTTTGGCTCACGTGAACTTCTTCATTTTCTTCAACTTCAGCCTGAACTTCATGGTCTTTTTCTCAGTCTACCACTGGCTTTGTTTTGGTTGATGATTTGGAACTTTTCCACCACCTCTTCCCACAGATGTAGTCAATTTGATTCCTGTGTATTCCAACTGGTGAATCCAGATGTATAGTCCCCTTTTGTGTTGTTTTAAAAGTTATTTGCAATTAATAAGTCATCGGTCTTGCAAAATTCTACATGCGATCTCCAGCATCATTTCTTTCACCAAGGTCATATTTTTCACCTACTGATCCTTCTCTGCTTTCAACCTTCACATTTCAATCACCAGTAATTATCAATACATCTTGATTGCATATTTGATCAATTTCTGGGAAAAGATGTTGTATCATTCTTCCATTTCATCATCCCTGGCTTCAGTTGTTGGTGTGTAAATTTGAATAGTAGTGGTATTTGCTGGTCTTCCTTGTAGGCGTATGGATATTATCCTATCACTGACAGCACTGTATTTCAAGGTAGGTCTTGAAATGTTCTTTTTGCTAATGAATGTGATGCAATTCCTCTTGAATTTGTCATTACTGGAGTAGTAAACCATATGATTGTCAGATTCAAAATGGCCAATATCCATCCATTTCGGCTCACTGCTGCCTAGAATATGGATCTTAATGGTCTACATTTCATTTTAAACAACTTCCAATTTTCCTAGACTCATACTTTTACATTCAATGTTCTGATTATTAATGGATATTTATGACTGTTTCTCTTCATTTTGAGTTGTACTGCATCAGCAAATTAAGGTCTCAAAAGCTTTGCTCAATTCACATCATTATGGTCAACTCTACTTTGAGGAGGCAGCTTCCCCAGTCATATTTTGAATACCTTCCAACATGAGAGGCTCTTCTGATACTATATTTGACAATATTCCACTGCTACTCATAAGGTTTTCATTGGCTAAATATTCAGAAGTATTCTACCTCTCCTTCTTCCTAGTTTGTCTTAGTCTGGAAGCTCTCCTGAAACCTGTCCACCATGGGTGACCCTGCTGGTATTTAAAATGCTGGTGGCATAGCTTCTAGCACCACAGCAGCAAGCAAGTCACCACAGTATGACAAGCTGATAGATGAGTGGTGAAATGGAATATTATGCAGCCATAAAGAGAAATGAAGTTCAGATACATACTGCCACATGGATGAACCTTGAAGACATTATGCTGAGTAAAATAAGTTTGAGTCATAGGATAAGTATTATATGATCCCATTTATATTATATTTCTAAAATAGGCAAATAAAAAGATACCAAAGTTTCTTAGTGATTACCTGGAGCTGGGTAGAGTTGTTGTTGTTAAGTGCCATCAAGTTGTTTCTGACCCATAGAGACCCTGTATAGGGTTTCCAAGTCACTGCTTAACAAATAAATAGTTGATAAAAACTCACTATTTATCAAGCACTCAGTATTTATTGGGTAGCGTTAGTGCTTAATAAATACTGAGTTTCTGTTGGGTGATGAAAACCTTTTGGACATGGATAAGTGATGGTTGGACAACATGGTGAATGTCATTAATGTCATTGCATTCACATTCAAAATTGACCACTTAGAATGATTAAAATGTCAATTTATACATTATATTTTATCACATTAAAATATGTATGTTTATGTATATATTTGACAAGTTGTTGACAAGCAGTAATTAACTGTTTCCACAAATGTAAGTGTGGAATCTACTGTCCCAGGTTCAGTATCATTCAACACATTATAAGATAAATATCCAGATCTGAATCAGAACCTTCCAGCAACCCTCTCCCAGAAACTGGGGCTGACTGATCTTCAATTTCCCACTGCCTTCTTCATTAGTGCGATTGAATGGTGAAGTCCTACTTAACCATTGTAGACTTCAGGTGAGAGGTACCCCATAAATAATCACATAGGGGAATAGAGGCAGTTATCATTCAAGGTGAAAGACTTAAAATTAAGGCCTTCTCACTACAAGGAGGGGGAAAAATAATATTCACCACACTTAATAAGCACATCCAGATGTTGGGCATACTTTGGGCATATTTAAAAGTTGGTCTATTTAATCTTCACACACACATACCCATTTTACAGGTGAAGAAACTGAGGCATTATAAGGTTAGATAACATTCCCAAGTCTATAGTCAGGAAACTGGGCAATTTACTTGGTTGGGGTTTTATTTGTTTGTTTTTATTGTAGTAAATATATAGATAACAAAACATATGCCATTTTAATAATCTTCACATGTACAGTTAATTCGTTTTTAGTTTTGCCTTCAAAAGACATGAAAGATTCAATGTAAAACTTAGAAGTTTGAAACAAGGAACATGTAACTTATCAATAACTATATATCTAAAAACTTTCCATTCCAGAGGAAACAGAAAGGGCATGAGAAGGAGAAGGAAGAGAAACCTAACTAGACACAAAGATGAGAGAAAGGAGAGAGGAACACATAGAACAGAAACCTGAGAGAGGTATTCGGTGGGTGCTTCATGAAGCTGCTTCATGGAGATGCCTCATGGAGCTGCTCACTGGAAAATGGAGACATCTCCATTCATCCCAGCCCTTTGAAATAATCTTTTTTACAGCCTTGGATTCCTTTCTTCAAATAGGAGAATGCAATAACCCTCTAGTGGGACATGGTTCTCAGAAGTTGACCTCAGTGAGCGAAGCTCTGTAGCAATAGGTGGTGGGAAGCACAGCTTCTGGCTTCACCAAGCTGCTCACTTGCAACTTGATGTAGGATCAATCCACTACCTTTCAAAGTCTCAGTTTCCTCCTCTACATTACCTCCTTCATGTTCTGGTTGAAATCATTGATACATACCAAACTGAAACATGTAGCAATAACGCATGTCCAGAGGGCCCCCAGATGTATGCCCTGGAGACTGTGTACATGTGAGCACCAAAGGACAAAAGAGTGTACATAGACACAGGACCACAATAGACAAAAACTGGAAACCACTCTCAAATGTGGATCAGGCAAATGAACAGATAAATTGTGAACTTTTATACAATAAACTAGTACAAAGTACTGAGGGGGAATGAACTGTTGCTACACACAGCAATGTATGGATGAATCTCACCAACTTAATGTTGAGAGGAAGAAGTCAGGTACAAAAGAGTGTATCTATAGACATTCTACTTACAGAAGTCCGGGTGGCAGTTATCTTGGCAGGGGGCGGGGGGCGGCTGGGGGTTGGAGAGAGAGAGGGAGAATTCAGTGGAATAAGAGGTGTTTCTGTGGATCTGAGTACTGGGTATTTAAAAATAAAAGTAGAAAAAAAAATGGCTTTACATTTTATCATCACTTTTTGTGTCAAGAAAGTTTATTCTCCATGACGATGATCAAGAATTGAAATGCTTATCATTTAAAACATCTTGGTCAAGAAATGTGTGTAGACATCAAATATATATAGATGATATAGAAAATCAAGCTTTAGAAAAGCATGCTGTAGTTGTTCATTTAAAAGTTCAGAGATGAGCCCCTAAAACTATTGCCCTGAGATAGTCTTTAACCTTAAACCAAGACTATCCCTTGAAGTTATCTTAAAACCAAGCAACAGTTTAACCAAACTAGTAAAATAAAGTCTATCTAGAGAATTACGCTCTTGCAAGAACTACCTATATGGTATGAAATGGACAACAACTCAAAAGATTAAAGAGGACCCTTAAAAGGCAATGAGTTTTGGAAGGGGGTTTGCTCTGAGGGGACCTGACCACTTGCCTTGATGTCTCCTGGGCGAGCAACTTGCATATTCTTTTTTTTTTTTTTTTTTGGCTACAAAATCATAACAATCTTTAAAAGGCAATGAGTTTGTGTTAATAAGAGAGGCACACCTCAGAAAAGTAGAATGGTTACATAACTCAAAGAATTTACATGCAGAGACTACTGAATTAGTATATGTTCTACTATGTATATTCTCAACAACAACAACAAAAATAAATAAAATTTAGTGGAAAAAAAAATCCCAAGTGGAGGACCTCACTACCCTCAAGAAAAAAGAGCCAAGAGTGGAGTGTATCCTATGGACTCAGGGTCTTGTGCTGAGAACCTCCTAAACCCAGAAAGTTTTATATAGTTAGAAAGAGCTGTAACATTGGAGATGCCACACTACAGGGAGAAGCAGCAACAAACACAGCAGAGAACCACCAGCAGAAGAAGCAGGAGACCCTCATGAGATAGTGCAGTGGGCTTCTTGGCCCTGGAATGAGAGAGCTGAGCACTTTGGGGCAGAAGGCTTGCTGGCAGAGTAGGACGACGCTGGGCACTTGGTGGCCAGAGCTAGGCTTGCTGACCCAAGGAGTTAGAGAGCTGGGCACCTTCAGACTAATGCTTACTGGTATAGTGAGTGCCTCTGGACATTTATTGGTGAAACTAAAGAATTTTGTGATACTTACAAGAGAAGGCCCCAAGCAGGACTCAGCACCAGGGGGCATGAAGAGGCAGTCCTGATTGAAGAACTGTACCGTAAGTTGTTTCTGATCCTGATTATAACCTGTTACTTCCCTAAGAGGAGTCCTGGTGTGGCACTATAGAATAAGCTGGACTGCAAACTGCAAGGAAGTTCAAACCCCCCACCCATTCTTGGAAACCCTATACAGGGTTGTTATGGGTCAGAACTAATTCCACAGCACTTAACACCAACTTCCCTAATAAATCCCATAATTATGGGGGGTGGTGAAATCACAGACATATTATCAGGAGGTCTTGCACAAACTCAGTATCTTAGTCTACCCCAATACTTTATTCTTCTTACAAAATGTTATTGTTGTTGCTGTTCTGTGTTACTGGCTATTACACCGTCTGCCCCAATTCATGACAACCTGTGTATAACTGAACCACACTGGCTGCTCTTGCGCTATCCCTACGATCAGTTGTGGATTGTGACCCATAGAGTTTTCATTGATTGATTTTCAGAAAACCAGACTTTCTTCCTAGGCCATCTTAGTCTGGAAATTCTGGTGAACCCTGTTCAGCATCCTAGCAACATGCAAACCTCCCCTGGCAGACAGGTGATAGCTGTACATGAGATACATTGCCCAGGAATCAAACCTGGGTTTCCTGCACTTAAAGCAAGAACTCTACCACAAACCAGCATTGTCTCCCCATAATTATATGCTGTTGTTATTGTTAAGTGCCATTGAGTCAGTTCCTCCATTTAGCAACTCTGTATAAGCTTTCCAAGGAGTGGCTGGTGGGTTTGAATCATCAACCTTGTGATTAGAAGTCCAGTGCTTATCCTACAGTGCCACACCAGGATTCCCATAATTATATATTTTTGTCTTTTTTCAATAAGCATATCTCATATTTAAAAATATGTCCAATTATTTTTCACCAAACTCCATTTAGAATCACCCAAACTCCCTTCAATTGATGCCAGTGATCTATACAATTATCATCCTTTTTTATGTTTACCAGGATGGGATAAAGATTAGAACACATGACTTATTTAACATAATTTATTTTAGAGGCTAGAACTTCTAAACCAAACTTCTGCCTTTGTTCCAGTGTCTTGGAATCCTCCAATCATATCAGCTTCTGTCCCTCTCAGATCTGGACTGATCCAGTGTGCCCAAGTGATGGCTGCTCTCCTGAAAGGCACAAAGAAGAACAAGGGGTACTCCAACCTTAGCCACAAGCCTGTAATGTCAATTCTGATGGAAGCTCAAGAAGGACCAGTCGTGACATTAAATCAGGAAACGCCGCAGTAAAACTGCTCAAACTCAGTTCTATTGGAAGCCTGGGAGACCTCAGAATAATTCACCTTCACTGAGGTGCTTGAAAACCTTAAAGTCTTTTTAAAAAAACTTTGTTTGCAATGATAATTTTTCCTATGTAAAATCACTGCAAAACATAATCATTACATCAACATCAAAATGAATCTGATTTTTAAGATAAAAATATGAGTTTGTCCCCTTTAAAGCCTCTGAGGACCGTCCCATGTCTGTAAAATATAATCCTAAACTCTTTAGAATAGTATACTACCCCTGCCCTGTTAGTAAGAGGAAATATCAAAATGAAGTACTGTTAGGAATCAGATGCTTGGAGAAGACTCAAGAACATCAAATGGAGGTGCACACAGTACACCAAATAGAAAAGTACACAGTCATATCCCTGAGACTGAACTATGTGGTCATAAAACACTTGTTCCACCTTTACTAACACAAGGGCAGGGCCTTGAAAAAAATGCATTCACCACAGAATGTCGTGTAATTTTACTGTGCTATGCGGGCTTGAATCAGGGCCAGATCCTCTTCACTTTTGTGGGAAAACTGGGTTTCAAAGTTACTATTGTCTTAAGGAATATTAATCATTAAAACTCTAGTGTAAGGTATTAATTGGGAGGCATAAGTTTAAAGTAGAATGGGGGTCAGAAATATAGGCACCAGTAAGTAGAGTTGTATGGGCCGAGGCTGAGAAAGGAGAGGAGGCAGGGAAGGGAGGCTTATTTAGGTAGAAGGTGGATTTGTGTCCGCTGAATTGGCACCAATGATCAACTTTTGTGTAAATGTTTCAATCCTAGCACCAAATGACTGTGGAAACACCATACCACCTGGCACCCCATAAAGCACAGTAACACAAACACAGAGTTCTGCTTGTGTTGCCTGGTAGCAGGCTCTGCACACGGTCAATACATTGGTGTCCTTTCTTTTTCAGGGTCAGGGTCTAACATGAACTTGGAAGGTAAAAGTCAAGAACAATTCAAACTACCCCCAAAAGTCCCTGAGGAAATTGGCATGCTTGAGACAAATACACATTTTCTCAGTAAGTTCAACACAAGACAGTTTTCCTTCCTGGACATTAAAATCACATTTGAGTTACAGATGTCTTTTACAAGCTGGGTTCCCAGGACCTAAACTGTCTTATTCTTTTTACGCTATTGTGTGGCGGTGGTGGTAAGCCATGGAGTCGGTTCCCACTCATAGTGACCCTGTATTGGGTTTCTGAGGTTGTAAATCTTTATGGGAGCAGAAAGCCTCATCTTTCTCCTGTGGAACCACTGGTAGTTTCAAACTGCTGATTTTTGAGATTAGCAACCCAATTTATAACCACTACGCTATCAGAGCTCCTTTATGCAGGGCAGCAAATAATTTATTATGGCCCTTCTAGTCAAATGACTCCATTCTGTGATCGATTGTAAATTCTAGCCATCATGCCTGTGATTGTGGAACCATTTTGAAATGAGTTGCTAAGGAGTAAAGATTAAGGTGGTCCTGGTGTGGCGCAGTGAATGTGCCAGACTGCAATGCCGTTTGAACTGCAAGGTTGGTGGTTCAAGCTCACCAGCTGCTCCTTGGAAACCCTATACAGGGTCGTTATGGGTCGGAATCAACTTGACTGCACTTAACAACAATAACAACAAAGGAGCTCTGGTAGCGAGCGCAGTGGTTACAATCGGGCTGCTACCCTCAAGGTAGGCCATTTAAAACTACCAGCTGTTCAGCAGGAGAAAGATGAGGCTTCTGCTCCCTTAAAGATTTTTAGCCTCAGAAACTATGAGTTGGAACCGCCTCCACAGTATTCAACAACAACAACAGCAAGGAGGAAAGGTTATATGAAGAAAACATGGCATCAGGATTGGAGGAAGACTCATTAACCTGCGATATGCAGATGGTACAACCTTGCTTGCTGAAAATGAAGAGGACTTAAAACAATTACTGCTGAAGATCAAAGAGCAAGCTTTCGGTATGGATTACATCTCAATGTAAAGAAAACAAAAATCCTCACCACTGGACCAATAAACAACATTCTTATCAATGGAGAAAATATTGATTGAAGTTGTCAAGGACTTCATTCTTCTTGGATCAACTATCAACACTCACGGAAGTAGCAGTCAAGAAATCAAACGATGTATTGCATTAGGCAAATCTGCTGCACAAAACCTTTTTTTAATGTCATATTGTGAATTATGTGATAGTTTACATGGGAGAACATTAGTTTTACATTCATCCTATCCTATATCATTTCATTGTCATGGTTACAATCCCCTCCATGCATCATCAACCAACCAAAGTGTCCCCCCACCCCCATCCCGGTCGTCAGCACACAGCTCCTCTCCCTCTCTGGGTCTAAACCCCCAGCTGCTTCATCTCTCCACGTCATCGTCTCTGCCTCCATCTCTGGCATCACTGCTTCTCTGGGTAGGGTCCCGCTCTACGCTCTTCTCCCCGATGGTCCCAGGAACCTCCGCTACTAGACTGAAAAGTTAATCACTCCCCTCCTTGCTACAAAACTTCTACCTTTACATTTCCAACCCTCACAATCAGTCCTGATAACAATTGTTTACTACTGTATCACAAGAGACCTATCC
>NW_006408557.1:7057567-7064447 GCF_000296735.1 Chrysochloris asiatica | reverse complement strand
AATGAACAACTACCAAAAGAAAAGAACGTCTACACCTTTATCTCTGTGGTTCTGCCAGGCGTCTGTGGCCGCGCCGATCCTTCCCCCGCTTGGTCTTACCCAAGATGGCGGCTCCTGGAGAAGCTGAGCGTCCTGGACTAGAAAGCAATGGATTTCTTGCTTCTGCCACAAATTCACCAGCTGTAAGCCTTCCAACCTTCTAAATATTTCTTTACATGTGGTTCAGAGTTCTGGGATCATCCCCATAGTCTGTTTGTTCGTATATTCTGTGTTGTTGCTGGCAGAACTCTTACTGCCCTTCCACCAGATCTGCAATCTTGTTTGTTCTCCTTGTGTTGTTGATTTTTATAAAAGAAATCATGCAGCTACCATTATAAAATCTCACAAAGTGAGTGGCTTCATAGAAGAGAAGTTTATTATCTTACAGTTGCAGAAGCTATACATCCAAATTAGGTCTTTGCCAGGTGTATTCTTCCAGATGACTCTGAGGGTGGAACTGTTGCATACCTGTCTCCTAGTGTCTTCTGTTCCTTACTTGCAGCTGCCTTTGCTTCTGTCATCACAAGGTCTTTCTTCCTCTGTATAACTTTGTCTCCATATCTTTTCTACTCTTTAATAAGACATCACTCAGATGGGATTAGCACCCACTTGCTTTGGACTGATGTCTTGTTAACTGATAACATCTTTGATGACCCTATTTCCAAACAAGGTTAAGATCACAGGTACCAGGGCTTCGGACTTCAACATATCTTTTCAGAGGACACATTTCAATCCATAACACCAACCCTGGGATGAAGATCAGCATGTAGGCATTTCAGTGACAACACACTTAGGATACACAAATGTGTAAGGGGAGGAGAGGGGAAGAAGCAGAATAGTTAGAGAGAGGAGGTGGGCAGTCTCCACTGAAGCTTCAGGAATCCTGTGGGGAATTCTGAGGATAGGATGATCTTTCTTACCTGTCCTGAGTTGGAGTGGGCGGCTTGTCTTTTGTATCCCTATTCCATCAGTCACTGAATGAGGTTACCCTTTGAACCAGGGATGACTTTGAATGATAAATCTCTCTCTCTCTCCAGCAGCATGAGGCCTTTCCAGTAGGGCAGAGTTTTTCAACCTTTGCAACACGAATATTTAAAAAAAACAACAACCAAAAAACAACTTTTCACTGTGGATTGAGTGAAGATTTACAGACAAGATCATCAGTTTTACATTCAATAAAACATGCACTTTGTTTCATCTCAATGATTGTAATCCCCTCCATACAATAGCTATCCCACTTTCTCCCTGTGGTTCCTACTTCCGTTCCACCCATCTTCCTAGCCCTTCTCAACTTTGTCCTTAGGCAAATGTCCTTTTGAGTTTGAATGATCATTCCATAATGAGCATACCTTACTTGTGTTATTGTCCCCTCACCCATATTCCTGTGTACAACTTGAGTGGCAATTAGGACGACACAAGGGTGAGTTTCTTTATAGACCTGAAGGGTAGTCGAGGGCCATAGATTCCAGTCTCTTTCTGACCAGTAAGCCTGATCTTTTATATATATAATTTTTAGTTTTGTTCTATATTTTCTCTCATTCTATCAAGGGCCTTCTAATACGACCCCTTTCAGGATATACGTTAGTGGTGGCCAGGCACCATCTAGTTTTTCTGGTCTCAGAGTTGCGGAGACTGATGTTCATATTTCCCATTAGTAATTGTACTAATTAAGCCCAAGCATCTTCAATTCTTATCAGAGACCAATAGCTGCACCTTAGATGGCTACTCACCAAAATAGGATGTAAAACATTAGTTTGTGGACTGTGTTATGCCATTTGACCATGATGTCCCTGAGACTATGGTCCTCAGCCCCCAGGCCCAGCATCTCACTGCCTTGAGATGTTTGATAGTATCTAAGAAGTATTCATCATTTGCCTGCTGTATGCCATACCACATCCGTAGCTGTGTTTGCAGGAAAGATAAATACTCATGTAAAAATATCCTCTCTCAAACTCTTATGTATTTGTGGATATACTTGCACTCTTTGGGAGGAACAATTTGAGGAAGATGTTATCATTATGTTTTAGAGCCAAACAAAAAATCACCTTAGATTTAATTTAGAAATACAGGGGAAATTTTTAAAGAAATAACTACTACTTAAAAGTTCTTTATTTTATTTTTCTGATTTGTCTTTAAACGATTTTTAAATAAGTTGCTTGAAGAAAAGGATTATACTTTTACATTAAGATGAATTATATACATATTCAATTTATGTGACCTCAACATAATTTCAGTGCTAAGAGAAAAAGATATAAAGTGGTGCTGAATATAAATGTAAATATAAATATACTTATGCTTACATTTATAATTTAATGACATATTGGAGTTATGATAAACCACATTTATGACCAATTTTTTTTTTTGCTTTTGTTTTTGTATATCTTATTAGTTGCACTACATACGATGTTGTTAAGTTCTATTGAGTCAGTTCTGTCTCATAGCCACTGTGTAGCATTTCCAAGGAGCAGTTGGTGGGCTTGAACCACAGACCTCATGGTTAGCCATCCAGTGCTTATCCTAATACAGCAATTATTTGTTTATATTATCATTCTCAGCTGTTCACTTGCAGAATTTAATTTTATGATTTACTGTTCAAACAACTACTATATAAATGTATACTATAAAAAAGTCTGATTTCCAAACTAAATCAGAAACTTCGGCTACTTGAAAACATGGGCCCAAATCCTAATTGCTTTCCTAAAGTTCACTGATATATCTGGAAAGTTGGGAGATGATATTATGAAACATCTGAGTAAAAAAGAATAGGACCATACAGTCAACTCTCAGTAATTTCCTTACTAGAAATGACATTTACATCACCAGGCATAATCCAGATGATTCAGTACCTTCCACAGTGGACTTATTACCTCAATTGACAAAATGCCAACATCATCCAACTCGTCTTCATTGTCAGAGTAAGTTTTTATGATTTGTACACTTTTTAATGTATCTGTTATTGTTGTTAAGTTCTGTGAAGTAGATTCCAACTCATAGCAGTCCTATTTAGGGTTTCCATGGCTGTAAATCTTTGTGGGAGCAGAAAGCTTCATCTTTTTCCCAAGGAGCAGCTGGTGGGTTCAAACTGACAATCTTATGGTTTGAAGTCCAGTGCTTACCCTATCACACTCCCCTATTAGTGTATATATCTATATATTAAAATACATTTGTAAGGTTATATGTCTTGTTTTCCCCAGAGACAAATTAAGATAGGATTTATAAAGATACTGATAATAGGCAATAATAATGATTATAAAGGTGTTCGGCTTACATAAGAACTTATTTATAGAGAAGTCATTAAAACAGAGCACCATTATAACTTGGGGACTACCTGTAAATGATATTGAAAGTCCATTGTCCTTACTCTTAATGAAGTAAGTCCCCTGGTGGGCATGAGAGGGGAGGTAGGATCTGATGATTCTCAGATTCATTAACAACCTGCGATATGTAGATGATATAACTTTGCTTACTGAAAGCAAAGAGGACTTAAAATACTTACTGATGAAGAGCAAAGACCACAACCTTCCATATTGGTTGCATCTCAATGTAAAGAAAACAAAAATCCTCACCACTGGACCAATAAATAATACCAAGATAAATGGAGAAAAGATTGATGTTGTCAAAAACTTAATTTTGCTCAGATCAACCATCAACACTCATGGAAACAGCAGTCAAGAAATCAAACGACATATTGTATTGGGCAAATCTGCTGCACAAGACCTCTTTAAAGTATTGAAGAGCAAAGATGTCAGTTTGAGAATTAAGTGACATGGTATTTTTAATAACCGCATGGATGCAAAAGTTGGATAATAAATAAAGAAGACTGTAGAAGAACTAATGCATTTGCGTTATGGTGTGGGAGGACAATATTTAAAGTACCACAGACTGCCAAAAGAACAAACACATCTGTGTTAGAAGAACAGCCAAAGTGCTCCTTGGAAGCCATTCTACTATTCTATCCGTTCTACCTCCCCTTTCATTTTTCTGCTTCTCTTTTCCAGCCACTGCTTCTTTTTTATCCCACACCCCCTTTTTTCCCTACTCTCTAGTCAATTTCCCTTGACTCATTCCTCTCTCTCTAATTTAATTAATTCTCTTTCCTTTTATGATCTCTTTTTTATTGTTTTCTTTTCTTCTCCTTTTTCTCTCTCTTTGGTTTTTGTTTTCTTTTTCTAGCTTTGTTTTTATTTCAGTCTTTACTATTTTCTTTTTTTGCTGTTGTTTGCTGGTTTGTTTTCCTTTTTTCTTGTGTGTGTGTATGTTTCTCTTCTTGTCTCACCCAATAGGAGACAGAAACTATATTCATACATCCCAGGTATAATTATACCCTCTACAACACCACCCATTTGGCAAGAGGCAATACCAGATGCTATATTCCAGATCAATGACAACAACAGCATCAACTAAGTCCATCCTGAACTGAACTACGTAAATATAAACAGTGAACGGAGAATGGTACACAAGCTCATCTCCTGATCACACTTAGCAGGAGACAGTTGGTGAGTGCCTAAGAATGCACCAACAAACAATCACCAATTTAATACAAACATAACAATACCAGAATGTCTAAAAAGCAGCAGACAATTTCTGTTCATGTAAAGAAACAAGAAAAAGTGGCATAAATAAGTGACCAAGAGGAAGAGCTAAAAATATTATTGAGGAAGAAGGCATTGAAACAACCTGTTAACGAATCTAACAGGACGATATTATTATTTGTTGTTGTTGTAGTTTTTAAATGCTGTCAAGTCAGTCCCGACTCATAGCAACCCTCTATAGGGTTTCCAAGGAGCTGCTGTTGGATTTGAACTGCTGACATTATATTTTGCAGTCCAGTGCTGATGTTATTTGTTGTTGTTAGGTGTCATCGAGTTGGTACCCACCCATAGCAACCTTATAGCAGAACGAAACACTGCCCAATCCTGGGCCAACCTTACTACTGTTGCCACACTTGAGTCCACCGATGCTGCCACTTGGCAAACCATCTCATTGGGGGTCTTCCTCTTTTTCTCTGACCCTCCACCTAAACAAACATGATATCCTTCTCCAGCGACTGGTCCCCCCTGACAATATGTCTGAAGTATGACAGACATAGTTTGGCCATTCTGGCCTTCAAGGAGCACTCTGGCTGCACTTCTTATCTATTGATTCTTTTGGCAGCCCATGGCACTTTTAATATTCTCCTCCAACACCACAACTCAAAAGCATCAATTCTTCTATGGTCTTCCTTATTCACTGTCCAGCTTTCACATGCATACGAGGTTATTGAAAATACCATGGCTTGGGTCAGGCGCACCTTAGTCCTCAGGCAGACATCTTTGCTCTTCAACACTTTCTAAAGGTCTTGTGCAGCAGATTTGTCTAATGCAATATGTCGTTTGATCGCTTTACTGCTGCTTCCGTGAGTGTTGATAGTTGATCCAAGAAGAATGAAGTCTTTGACTTATTTTCTCCATTGATAAGAATGTTGTTTATTGGTCCAGAGGTGAGGATGTTTGTTTTCTTTACATTGAGATGTAATCCATACCGAAGGCTGTGCTCTTTGATCTTCACCAGAAATTGTTTTAAGTCCTCATCACTTTCAGCAAGCAAGGTTGTATTATCTGCATATCGCAGGTTGTTAATGAGTCTTCCTCCAATCCTGATGCCATGTTTTTCTTCATACAACCCAGCTTCTCAGATTATTTGCTCAGCATACAGGTTGAATAAGTATGGTGAAAGAATGCAACCTTGTCTCACACCTTTCTTAATTGTAAAACACTCAGTGTTCCCATTTTCTGTTCGAACAACTGCTACAGATTCCTCAAGAGCACAATTAAGTGTTCCTGAATACTCATACTTTGCAATGTTGTTCATAGCTTGTCATGATCCACACAATCAAAAGCCTTTGCATAGTCAATAAAGCACAGATAACCATCTTTCTGATATGTTCTGCTTTGAGCCAAGAGCCGTTGGACATCAGCAATGATATCCCTCATTCCATGGCCTCTTCTGTATCTACCTTGAACCTCTGGAAGTTCTCTGTTAATGTATGATTTTAGCCATTTCTGTATTACCTTTAGCAAAACTCTACTCACATGGGATATCAAAGAGATTGTCTGATGATTTCCACATTCTGTTGGGTCCCCTCTCTTTGGAATGGGCACAAATATAGATCTCTTCCAATCAGTTGGCCAGATAGTTGTCTTCCCAATTTCTTGGCATAGATGAGTGAGTACTTCCTGTGCCACCTCACTTTCTTGAAAGATTTCAACTTTTATTCCATCAATTCCTGGTGCCTTGTTCTTTGCCAAGTCTTTCAATGCACCTTGGACTTCCTCCTTCAGTATCAATGACTCTTGATCATATACTACCTCTTGAAATGGTTGAACATTAACCATTTCCTTTTGGTACAATGACTCTGTGTATTCCTTCCAAATCTTCTCTTGATGCTTTCTGCATCGTTCAATAATTTGTCCAGAGAATCTTTCAATAATGAGAGTTGAGGCTTGAATTTTTTCTTCAGTTACCCCAGCTTGAGAAATGCTGAGCGTGTACTTCCTTTTTGGTTTTCTGGTTCCAGATCTTTGCACATTTTGTTGTAATATTTAGCTTTATCTTCTCGAGCTGATCTTTGAAATTTTCTGTTCAGCTCTTGGACCTCCTCATTTTTTCCATTTGCTTTAGCATCTTTATGCTGGAGAGCAAGTTTCAGCGTCTCTTCTGACATCCATTTTGACCTTTTCCTTCTTTCTTATCTTCTCAATGACTTTTTGCTTTCTTCATATAAGATGTTCTTGATGTCATCCCACAACTCTTCTGGTCTTTGTTCTTTAGTGTTTAATGTATCAAATCTGTTCTTCAGATG
>NW_006408557.1:7055608-7057467 GCF_000296735.1 Chrysochloris asiatica | reverse complement strand
CCCAATGAGATGGATTTGCCAAGTGGCAGCATCTATGGACTTGAGCATGGCAACAGTAGTGAGGTTGGCCCAGAATCTGGCTGTGTTTTGTTCTGTTGTGCATAAGGTCGCTGTGGGTTGGTACCAACTTGATGGCACCTAACAACAACAACAAGGAGGAAAGATTACAGTGGAACTAAGTATTAAGTATGTCTCTACCTTAGCAGAGGGAGTGACTCAAATCACCACTCTTAGTTCTCTTTGGGGGCATGATTTGACTCCAGTTTATAAGACTGCTTGAGAAAAGCTTCCTCTCTTGCCCTGGATCTTGCATATGGCTCATTATGTCTGACCTCTATCACCTGACATGATTCACCGGCTCCTTGTGCATCAACAGTCTGTCGTCTGACTTGCCAATTTGGGTTCCTCAGCTCTGAGACTACGTAGAAGAGAAGATTCCTCCAGACTAATCTCCAAGCTACAGATTTGGGAGTTGCCAGCCTCCACAATTACATGAGCCATTTTGTTTGGCAATTGTAAGTTTTGTGAGGCATTGCAGCATGTTGCAGAACCCTGGAACTTGAGGGAAGGGAAGTGTTGTGATTGGTATCAAGGGCTATGAAGGGGCAGAACATGCTGTAAAAGTGGAACAGTTGGAATATCGTTAACCTCCAATCATACGGACAAATCTTGTGTTGAGTTTTTGTGTGTGTGTGTGTGTGGGGGGGGGTAATCAAACTTTCTCCCTTCTTCATTTATTTTATTTTATTTATTTAAGGTTTTTATTATGTAAGTTTACAGGGCATATCATCAGTTTTACACTCAACAAATCACATACCTTGTTTCATTACATTGATTATAATCCCTTCCATGTACCATCAGTTAACAGTATTTCTCACTATTCACTTTAGCTTTTTTAAAAAACACACAAACAAAAAACAAACCACTCAGGCATATATAATAATTTACATCTCCAAAGGGCACATTCTGCAAGTCTGCTCCTGGTCACCAGCTCTTAGTCCTTCTCTTCTTAGTCCATGAATCTAGAGTCCTCAGCCGAGCTTCCCCTCTCCATGCCCCCATCTCTGCCTCCATCTATGGCGCTGCTGCTTCTCTGGATAAGGTCCCGCATTCTGTTTGTGCTCTTCTCTCGTAATGGTCTTAGGATCCTCTGTTTCTGGACTGTAAGTTTAACCATTCCCCTTTTTTTGTTACAAAACTTCTGCCTTTATAATTGTGACAGTCACGATTAGTCATGATAACAGTTATTCACTATTGAATCTTACAAATCTTATCCCCATCTCTTTTCACCAGACCCATCTAGACAAGATGATAGCTATTCAATGGGGACTCTTTCTTTCCCCCCATACTCTTAAACTAAACTCCCTCTTGAAACCTTGTAAGCCAGTCACTTTGTGCCTTTATTGCCACCTCATTTTAGGGAGCCAATGTCTAAATTGCCTGTCTCTGTTTACCCTGTGTACAGAGTGGATAGCACTGATACTTGTTGGTATTTCCCTCTCTGTTGGTATATAGAGTAACTACCGCTCAGAGCATAGGTCAGGTTCATCATGAAGATGTATCTTCTGTCACTGTAGCTGTTCCGGTCTGCTTGTCCTTTCTACTGGGAATGTCTCACCTCATAAGATTCTGGATGGGAGTCAGGATTCCACCTAAGGTTCTATACTTTGTAAAGGCTTAGCATGAGGCCTATTCTACTGGGCAAGTTCTAGAACCCCTTTTAGGTATTCCAATCAGTTATAGGCTGAAGGTGGGTTTACAAGTGTTCTCTAATCATGTTTCCCAACATTCCTTTCTATCCCACTCAAGTGTCTATTTTACAATAGTAGGCAAGGAAAAGTAATATTCATAAGGCAGTC
>NW_006408557.1:7037727-7048457 GCF_000296735.1 Chrysochloris asiatica | reverse complement strand
CCAAAAGAACCAACAGATCCGTGTTGGAAGATGTGCAGCCAGAGTGCTCCTTGGAGGCCAGGATGGCCAAATTTCGTCTCTTATACTTCAAACATATTGTCAGGCAGGACCAGTCGCTGGAGAAGGATATCATGTTTGGTAGACTAGAGGGTCAGAGAAAAAGAGGAAAACCCCCAACGAGATGGATTGGCCAAGTAGCAGCATCGATAGACTCAAGCATGGCAACAATAGTGAGGTTGGCCCAGGATACGGCAGTGTTTTGTTCTGCTGTGCATAAGGTCACTATGATTCGGTACCAATTCAATGACACCTAACAACAACAACAATAATATTAAGCTCTGATTTCTCAGCAGAAACCAATAAGGCACAAGGGCAATGGAGAGACATAAACAAAACTCTGAAGGAAAAAAAGCTTGCCAACAGAGAATCATATACCCAGCAAAACTGTGCCTCATATATGATTAAAAAAAATTAGAACACCTCCAGATAAATAGAAATAAAGGAATTTGTAAAAACCACGCTAATTTTTCAAAAAACACTAATGGGAGTCATTTGGACTGAGAATCAGCAACAGAACGAAGAAACCAGCTTGCTGTTGTAAGTTAGGTGCAGTCAAGTTGGTTGCAAACAAAACAAACCTATGTACAACAGAATGAAACACCAACCGATCCTGCTCCATCCTCACACTTGTTCCTATGCTTGAGCCCATTGCTGCTGCCATTGTGCCGATCCATCTCATTGGGAGTGTATCTCTTTTTTGCTGAACCTCCACTTTACCAAGCATGATGTCCTTCTCCAGTGATGGGTCTCTCCTGAAAACATGTCTGAAGTATGAGAAACCAAGTCTGGTCGTCTTTGTTTTGAAGGAGCATTCTGGTTGTACTTCTTCTAACACAGATTTGTTTGATCTTCTGGCAGTACATGATACCTTTGCCAACACCATAATTCAAATGCATCAATTCTTCTATGGTCTTTTTAATTCACTGTCCAACTTTCACATGCATATGAAGTTATTGGATACACCATGGCTTGGGTCAGGTGCACCTTAGTCCTCAACCTGACACGTTTGCCAATTTGACTAATGCAATACGTCATTTGATTTCTTGACTGCTGCTTCCATGTGTGTTGATGGGGGAATCCAAACAAAATGAAATCTTTGACAACTTCAATTTTTTCCCCATTTATCACGACGCTACTTGTTAATCCAGTGGTGAGGATTTTTGTTTTCTTTACATTGAGGCGCAACCCATACTGAAGGCTGTAGTCTTTGATCTTCATCAATAAGTATTTTAAGTCCTCTGTGCTTTTAACAAGCAATATTACACCATTTGCATATTGTAGGTTGTTAATGAGTCTTCCTCCAATCCTGAGGCCATGTTCTTCTTCATGTAATCCAGTTTCTCAGATTATTTCCTCAACATGCAGACTGAAAAAGCATGTTAAAAGAATACAACCCTGACACACACCTTTCCTGATTTTAAACTATTCAGTGTTCCCTTGATCTGTTTGAACGACTGCCTCTTGGTCTATGTACAGGCTCCTCATGAGCACAATTAAATGCTGTGGAGTACTCATTCTCTGCAATATTGCCCATAGCTTGTCATGATCCATACAGTCTAAGTGCTTTGCTTGATCAATAAAGCACAGGTAAATGAGGCAGTCGTTTCAATGTAAAGAAAACAAAATTCCTCACCACTGGACCAATATAAATGGAGAAAAGATAAATGGAGAAAAGATTGAAGGTGTAAAGGACTTCATTTTACTTGGATCAATCATCAATACTCATGGAAGTAAGATTCAAGCAATCAAACGACATATTGCATTGGGCAAATCTGCTGCACAAGACCTCTTAAAAGTATTCAAGAGCAGACATATCAGGTTAAGAACTAAGGTGACCCAAACCATGGTGTTTTCAATAGCCTCATATGCTTATGAAAGTTGGGCAGTAAAGAAGTAAGACCATAGTCGAATGGATGCATTCGAGTTATGGTGTTGGAAGAATAACAAATCTGTGTTAGAAGAAGTACAGCCAAAATGTTCCTTAGAAGCCAGGATGCCATATTTCATCTCTCATACTTCACACATATAATCAGGAGGAACTAGACCATAAAAAAGGACATCATGCTTGGTAAAGTGTAGGGTAAGTGAAAAACAGGAAGACCTCCAATGAGGTGGCTTGGCACAGTGGCAGTAGCAATGGGCTCAAGTGTATCAACGATTATGAGATCGGCACAGAACTGGGCAGTGTTTCATTTTGATGTGTATAAAGTCACTATAAGTTGGTACTGACTTGATGGCACCTAACTACAACAGTGTGGTGCTGTGGGCTAATGCATCAGACTCCAAAGTCATTTGAACTGCAAGGTTGGTGTTTCAAACTCCCCAGCTGCTCCTTGGAAACCCTATACAGGGTCGCTATGGGTCAAAATCAACTCGACAGCACCTAACAACAACAACAACAACAAACGTCTTTCTGGTATTACCTGCTTTCAGCCATGATCCAGCTGAAGTCAGTAATGATATCCCTGGCTCTACGTCCTCGTCTGAATCTGACTTGAACTTCTGGTAGTTCCCTGTCAATGTACTGTTGCAGCTGTTTTTTTTTAATTATCTTTAGTAACATTTTACTTGTTTGTGATATTGATGATATTTTCTGATGATTTTTGCATTCTGTTGGGCCACCTCTCTATGGGATGGACATAAATATGGATCTCTGCCAATCAGTTGTCCAGGTGGCAGTCTTCAAGATTTCTTGAATGAATGTACCAGTGCTGCACTAATTTTTTGAAAGATTTTAATTTATATTAAACCAATTCCCAGAGTCTAGTTCTTTGCCAATACCTTCAGTGCACCTTGGACTTCTTCCTTCAGTACCATTGCTATATCTTGAAATGGTTGAACATTTCAAGAGATGTTCTTCCTTTTCGTTTTCTAACTCTAGAATTTGCACATTTCATTATAATGTTTGACTTTCTCTTGTTGAGCTGCCCTGTGAAATGCTCTGTTCAGCACTTTTACCTCTTCAATTATTAATTTGATTTAGCATCTGCATGCTGGAGAGCAAATTTTAAAGTCTCTCTTGACATACGTTTTGGTCTTTTCTTTCTTCCTTGTCTTCTTAATGATCTTTTGCTTTCATTCTGTATAATGTTCTTGATATCATGCCATAACTCTTCTGGTTTTCCATCATTAGTGTCTAGTGCATAAAATCTGTTCTAGAGATGATCTCTAAATTCAGATGGGATATATTCAGGGTCATATTTTGCTTCCCATGGACTTATTTTAATTTTCTTCATCTTCAGTCTGAACTTGCATATGAGAAATTGATATCTATCCCACACTCTGATGATATGGAGCTATTCCACCATCTCTTTCCACAGACGTAGTCAATTTGATTTTGTGTATTCCATCTGGTGAGGTCTATGTGTATTTGCAATGAAGTAGCCATTGGTCTTGCAAAATTCTACTATGCAATCTCCATCATCATTTCTATCACCAAGACCATATTTTCCAACTACTAAACACCACTCATTTGTCAGTTTGTCATACTGTGGTGGTTTGTGTGTTGCTGTGGTTCTGGAAGCTATGCTATGGGTATCTTAAAGGGTCACTCACAGCTGAGTGTCCAGTTGAAGACAGACTAGTAAGAAGGAGAGATGGTCTACTTATGAATCTTAAGTCACTGAAAACCTTATTAATAGCAGTGAAACAGTGTTAGCAACAAATTGAATATTGCAACATGATGAAGAGCATGAGAATATTGTCAGATATAGTGTCAGAAGATGAGCCCCTCAGGTTGGAAGGCACTCAAAATACGACTGGGAAAGAGCTACCTCCTCAAAGTAGAGTTGACTGTGATGATGCAAATGAAGTAAAACCCTCGGAACTTTTGTTTGCAGATGGGGCACAACTTACAATGAAGAGAAACAGCTGTAAACATCCATTAATAATTGGAACATGAATGTATGAAGTATGAATCTGGGAACAATGAAATTGTCAAAAATGAAGTGGAATGCATAAGCATCAATATCCTAGGCATTAGTGAGCTGAAATGGACTGCTGTACGACATTTTGAATTAGACAATCACATGGTTTACTGTCTGTGTTGGAAGAAGTATATATAGCCAGAATATTCCTTAAAAGCCAGGATGGCCAGACTTCATCTCTCATACTTTGGACATATTATCAGGAGGGACCAGTCACTGGAGAAGGATATCATGTCTGGTAAAGTGGAGGGTGAGAGAAAAAGAGGAAAACTCCCAATGAGATGGATTGGCACAGTGGTGGCAACGATGGGCTCAGGCTTAGCTATGATTGTGAGGTTGGCCCAGGACTGGGCAGTGTTTTATTCTGTTGTGCATAGAGTTGCTATGAGTCAGTACCAACTCGATGAAACCTGACAACAACAACAGCAATCCTTCCTCTCTGTTTCCAACCTTTGCATTCCAATCACCAGTAATTATCAATACATCTTGATGGCATGTTAGATCAATTTAAGACTGAAGAAGCCGGTAGAATTCATCAATTTCATCAGCCCAGGCTTTAATGGTTGATGCATAAATTTGAATAATAGAGAGGTATTAACTGGTATTCCTTGTCAGCCCATGGATATTATCCTGTCACAGATACTTCAAGACAGATCTTAAAATGTTCTTTTTGAGGACGAATGCGCCACCTTTTCTCTTCAATTTGTCATTAACAGCATAGTAAGCCATGTCATTGTCAGATTCAAAATGGCCAATACCAATCCATTTCAGCTCACTAGGGAGTCCTGGTGTGGTGCCATAGGATAAGCACTTGACCTCAAGGTCGGTTCGAACTGCAAGGTTGGTGGTTCAAACTCCCCAGCCGCTCCTCGGAAACCCTATACAGGGTTGCTATGAGTCGGAACCGACTCGATGGCACACAAAAACAACAATGCCTAGGATATTGACGTTTATGTATTCTATTTCATTTTTTATTACTTCCAATTTTCCTAGATTCATATTTTGTTCCAATTACTAATGGATGTTTGCAGCTGTTTCTCCTCATTTTGAGTTGTGCCCCATTAGCAATTGAAGGTTTTGATTGTTCCATTTGCATCATCATAATCAACTCTACTTTGAGGAGGCAGCTCTTTTCCAGTTGTATTTGAGTGCCTTCCAACTTGAGGGGATCACCTTCAGGCACTATATCTGACAGCATTCTGATGTTAGTCAGCATGTCTCAATATATAATATTCTGGTGCTGAAAGTGCTTCACTGTTATTCAAAATGTTTTAAGCAGCTAAACATTCATAACTAGTCCACTTCTTTTTCTTCAGAGTCTGTCTTTATCTGGAAGCTTAACTGTAACCTGTCCACCATGAGTATCCCTGCCGGCATTCAAAATACCAGGGACATAAATTCCAGCATCACAACACGCAAGCCACCACAGTGCGACAAACTGACAGATGAGTGGTGGAAAGAAACCAGCAGCACTACAAAAAGCCAGACAGCAAAATAACTGCAATAAATTCATACCTATCGATAATTACACTGAACGTCAATGGATTAAATGCACCAGTTAAGAGACAGAAATTAACTGAATGGATAAGAAAACAATTGCCTTTCAATATGCTGTCTACAAGAGACACACATTACGCACACAGACAAAGATACATTAAAAATCAAAGGATAGAAAAGATATATCAGCAAATGGCAATACAAATGAGCAGGAGTGGCACTGTTAATTTCTGGTAAAATAGACTTAAGGTTAAAAACCAGCATAAGAGACAAAGAAGGACATTATCTCATGTTTATAGGGTCAATTGAACAAGAGAATATTAACTATAACAAATCTCTATGTTCCCAATGAAAGAAAAAATTACATAAATCAAACTAATAGAATTGAAGAAAGAATAGACTGTATATTTTATCATATTGGGTCCATACAATATTTGTCTTTTTGTGATGGATTTATTTCACTAAGCATAATGTCTTCAAATGGAAGTGCAGTGGCTCTGTAGGATAAGTAATAGACTGTGAACAAGTATGTCAGTGGTTCAAGTTCACCAGCCTATCAATGGGAGAAAGATGAGATTTTCTGCTCTCACAAAGATTTAGTCTTGGAAACCCTGTACAGGGTTGCTATGAGTCAAAATTAACGTGACAGCACTCAACAACAACAATGTTCTCAAAATTCATCTATATTACAAGATGTTTCACAGACTTCTCATTCTATTGTATGTATATATGTATCATAACTTATTTACCCATATTAATTAAGTCCATCTTTTTCCATTTCCATCTTTTCATTACTGTGAACGGCACTGCAATGAACATCTTCTGCTATTGTTGTTAACTGATGTCGAGTCAGTTCCAACTCATAGTGATCCTGTGTATAACAGAATGAAACAATGTGTGGTCCTTCACCTCCTCACAATCTTTAAGCTTAAGTCCGTTGTTGCAGCCACTCTGTCAGTCCATCTCATTGAGGATCTTCTTCTTTTTCACTGACCCTCTACTTCATCAAGTCCTTTTCCAGGGACTGGTGCCTCCTGATAACATGCCCAAAGCACATGAGATAGTGTCTTGCCATCCTTACTTCCAAGGAACGTTCTGGCTGTACTTCTTCCAGTGCAGATTTGTTTGTTCTTTTGGCAGTCCACAGTACAATCAATATTCTTTGCTAACACCATAATTTAAATGCATCAGTTCTTCTTTGGTCTTGCTTATTCAGTGTCCAATATTCACATGCATATGAGGTGACTGAAAACACCATGGCTTGGGTCAGGTGCACCTTAGTCCTCATGGTGACATCTTTGCTTTGTAATATGTATATACCTATTCATGTCACTGCTCTTATAGCTCTAGGATACTTATCTTGTTGTTGGTGTTGTTGTTGTTGTTGTTAAGTGCCTTCGAGTCGGAGCCGACCCATAGCGACCCTGTACAGGGTTTCCGAGGGTGTAAATCCTTACGGGAGTAGAAAGCCTCATCTTTCTCCCGCGAAGCGGCTGGTAGTTTCGAACCACTGACCTTAAGGTTTGCAGCCCGATTCGTAACCACTACGCTGGTGTTAGGTGCTGTTAAATAGGTTCCAAATCATAGTGATCTTATACACAACTGAATGAAACTGCCTAGTCCTGTGCCATCCTCACAATTGTTCTTACATTTGAGTTCATTGCTGCTGCCACGGTATCATTCCATCCCGTTGGGGATCTAGGAGTGAGCTATTGTAGGTGGAGTCTTCGTATGTTGCTGTAGGATAGGCACTTGACTGCTAACCACAAGGTTGGCAGTTCAAATCCACTAGCCACTCCTAGGAAACCCTACACAGGGCCACTCTGAGTCGAAACTGATTTGACAGCACTTATCAACAACAACTGTGAAATATTTAATAGGGTCCTTCTTTGTAACTTCTACAAAATGGTATGCAAATGCAAAGTCCTTGTGGCCTACCAAGAGGATAGGATACTTGCTAATAATGTAAGTAAGGTGCATGGCATGTTTGTGGGGGTGGGGCCATGTAAATATGATGTATGAAACCTTAATGGGGAAATTAGTTGGTTTTGCTCTCCTGCTAGGCTTAAATTAGCCATCCCAGAGGCGGGAAGTAGATCTCACTACCATCAAGAAAGAAGAGCCAAGAGAGGAGCATGTCCTTTGGACCTGAAATCCTTGTGCTGAACCTCCTCAATCCAGAGACAGAGGGCTATGACACGAGAGAGAACAAGAAGTGGCAAGAAGCAGTGGCAGAGAGGCAGTGGCAGCAGAAGCAGCGGAACCAGTAGCGTGAGAAAATTGCATGCCTTCTGGTAGGAGGCTTGTTAGGTGAGTCTAGGCACCTACTGGCAATTTTAAAAGATTTGTAACACTTGCTTGAACAGGGCGGGAGTGAAGCCAAGATGCTGCTGAACATGGGTGTGCCTGCCGTCACAGCTGAAAAGAAACTATCCTGATCAAAGAGTTGTATCTTAATGTAACTAAAAGAGGGGAGCAGTCAATCTGTCATTTCAGGAACAGAGGACCCTAGCATCATCAAGAAGGACAAGCATGAGAGAAGCAAGGGATCCTAACTAGAAAAGTGGAGACAACAGAAATGGTGGCAGAGGTGATGGCATAGAGAGATAGAGCAGCAGAGGACTCTAGGCCTATGGACTGAGAAAGGCAGTGTGCCTGTAGGCAGGAGGCTAGCTTGAAGCCCTAATGGGAAAATTGGTTGGTTTTGCTCTCCTGCTAAGCTTAAAGTAGCCATGTATTTTTTTGGTGGTGGTGGCGGCGGATATGTTGTTGAATTCTGTTGGCTATAATTTTGTTGAAAATTTTTGCATCTATGCAGGAGGGATATTGGTGTGTAATTTTTTTTTTTTTTTAAAGTGGTGTCTAGTAACGAGGTTAAGCTGGTTTCATAGAATGAATTAGAGACTAATCCTTCCTTTTCTATGTTCTGGAATAGTTTGAGTAGAATTGGTTCTGTTCTCAGAATGTTTGGTAGAATTCTCCAGTGAAGCCCTCTGGGCCAGATTTTGTTGTTGGGAGTTTCTGTTTTGTTTTGTTTCTGTTTCAAATGATGTCTATGTCTATTTTCAATGCCTGGTGTAGTGCTATAGGTTAATGCGCCTGGCTGCAAAGCTGTTTGAACTGCAAGGTTGGCAGTTCAAGCTCACCAGCTGCTCCTCAGACCTATATAGGGTCGCTATGGGTCGGGACCGACTTGACAGCACTTCACAACATGTGTACGTCAAAAAAAGGGGGGAGGGGAATAATAGAGGTAAATACTGTTAGCTGATGGTGCATGGAGGGGATTGTAATCATTACAGTGATTGGCTGAATGTAAAACTGATGATCTGTCCTGAAGACCTTCACTCAATTCACAATAAAAGCTTTTTTTTTTTTTAATCAAAAAGAGCTGTGTCTGGAGCATTCCTGATCCTGAATTGTAACATGATTTCCCTAACAAGCCCCATAACTGTGCATATGGTCCATGTGGCCACTGCAATGAGTACTGAATCCAGCTGAGAAGTAGAGTGCTGAGGGATACTTGAAAGGAGAATCAGCCTTGGCTTGGTGCTGTTGGTGATTCTTCTCCTTCACATTTATGAAGTTAGACGAGGTCACATGTTCCTTCACACCATTTTCACCAAAGGCATTTCTATTTATAGCTTTTTGAGGAAGCCCCAAACTGTTTTCCATAGGGGTTGTACCATTTTACAATCCCACCAGTAATTATAAGGGTTCCAATCCCCCAATAACCTCACTAGCATTTGTTATTTTCTGGATTTTGTTTTGTTTTTTACCATTGCCACTTTTGCAGGGATGATATGGTATGTCTCATTGGAGCTTTTATTTGCATCTTCCTAATGGAGTCCTGGTGTGGCACTGTGGGTTAATGCACCAGACTACAAAGCCATTTGAACTGCAAGTTCAGTGGTTCAAGCTCACCAGCTGCTCCTCGGAAACCCTATACAGGGTCGCTATGGGTCGAAATCGACTCGACGGCACTTAACAACAACAATGGCTACTGGAGTCCTGGTATGGAGCTGTGGGCTAATGTGTCAGACTGCAAAGTCATTTGAACTGCAAGGTCAGTGGTTCAAGCTCACCAGCTGCTCCTTGGAAACCTAAACATGGTTGCTGTGGGTCAGAAGCGACTCAACAGCACTTAACAACAATGGCTAATGGAGTGGCACTGTAGAATAAGCACTGGATTGCTAAGCAAAAAATTGGCGGTTCAAACCCACCAACTTTTTTTTTTATTTAATGTTTTATTGTATATTGAGTGATAGTTTACATGGAGGAACATTAGTTTTACATTCATTCTATCCTATATCGTTTCATTGCCTTAGTTACCATCCCATCCATGCATCATCCCCCAACAAAAGGGTATACCTTGCATGTCCCCCCGCCCCCTCCACCCCTCCAGTCCTCAGCACCCAGCCCCTTTTCCTCTCTGGATCTCAACTCCCCAGGCACTCCATCTCTTCACGTTGTCCTCTCTGTCTTCATCTCAGGCCTCACTGCTTCTCTGGGTGGGGTCGCGCTCTCCATTCTTCCCTGTTGATGGTCCCAGGGCCCTCCGCTCCTAGACTGAAAGGTTAGTCACTCCCCTCCTTGCTACAAAATATCCACCCTTACATTTCCAGGGCTCACATTCAGTCCTGGTAACAATTTTCACCATTGCATCACATGAGACCAGTCTGCATTTCTTTTCATCAATCCTTCCTAGACAGGTTGGGTACTATTCATTGCAGACTCCACTGTCCTCCCCACCCTGTGGATCTAGGTTCCCTCTTGAAAGCTTGTAAGCCAGTCACTTCTTACCTTTGCATCCCTCCCCCTATTTTGGGTAGCCAATGTTCACATTGCCCATCCCTTTCCACTCTTTGTGTGAAGGGAGAGAGGAGAATTCTTGTAGCCGGGAATTTTTTCCTCTTTTGAGCTACTGCAGTTATATTGAGTCAGAACTGATACAGCGACAAAAAACAACAGCAGCAACGGCTAATGAGCATGAACATCTCTTTTCATGTATTTGTTGGCCTCCTGAACATTCTCTTTGGTGAAGTCCTTTGTCAGGTTTTTGATTGGATTGTTTGTCTTTCTGTTGTTTAACATTGTTAAAATGTTCTACATATTTAAAGATTAAATATATATTTTATCTCCCTAGTAAGGTTTGTTGTTGTTGTTGTTATGTGCCGTAGAGTCAGTTCCAACCCATAGCGACCCTGTACAGGGTTTCCGAGGCTGTAAATCTTTACAGGAGCAGAAAGC
>NW_006408557.1:7000944-7032157 GCF_000296735.1 Chrysochloris asiatica | reverse complement strand
TGGTTATTTCATTTTGTTCAATTGTCCCTTTAATCATGAGATAATGTCCATCTTTATCTATTATGCTGGCTTTTGCCTTAAAGTTTATTTTATCCGAGATTAGCACTGCCACTCGTGTTCGCTTTTTATTGCAATTAGGTTGGTACATTTTTTCCTATCCTTTCACTTTTAATCTGTTTCTGTCTCTGTGTGTGAGATGCGTCTCTTGCAGACAGCATATTGAAGGATCTTGTTTTCTTATCCATTGTGCCACCCTCCGTCTCTTAGCAGGTGCATTCAATCCATTTACATTCAGTGTAATTATCGATAGGTATTGATTATTTGTTGGCATTATATTCGTTTTTTTTTTGTGGTGTTGCTACTTCTTTGTTCTGTTTGTCTTTCTCTGTTGAATTCATTATTTTTGTGTTCTTTCTTGTGCGTTTCCTCATAGTTTTAATGTTTTCATATTCTTCTTGGATTCTCATCCTCTTGGTATGCTGTGAAGTGTTAATTTTCTTTGAGGTTGCCTTATGGTGCATTGAATTCTCTGTCCATTTAGTGCAGTCTATTTTATCCTGTAATCTACCTGACCTTCTCATTGTCTGGATCTCTGTTCCTACGTGTTCATCTTCTTTTGCATTGTGCTTGTTTTAGTCATAGACTGCCCTCCCAGAGTCTCTGAGTTTGTTCTTATAGTTTTGTTTTGTTAACATTTCTTCTTTCTGTTGACTTAATTCAGGGAGGTGCTGCCACGTATGTCAATCAAAACATTCCAGGATAAACAGAAGCTATGGGACTTCACCAAAGCCAAACCTGTGCTACAAAACATCCTAAAACAAGCAGCACCACAAAAAACAAACAACAAAATGACAGCAATCAATCTATACTTATCAAAAATTACATTGACTATCAATGGATTAAGGGCACCATTTTACAGAGAGTAGTAGTAGGATGGGTAAGAAAACAGGATTCTTCAATATGCTGTCTAAAAAAGACATATCTTACACACAAAGACAAAAACACATTAAAAAATAAAGGATGGAAAAAAATATACCAACCTAATTGCAATAAAAAATGAACAGGAGTGGCAGTATTAATCTCTGATAAGATAGACGTTAAGGCAAAACCAATATAAGTGGTAAAAAAGGACATTATCTTATGATTAAAGTTTCAATTGAAAAACAGGATATATCCATAATAAATACGTATGTTACCAATGAAAGGAGTCCTGGTGTGGCACTGTGGGTTAATGCGACAGACTGCAAAGTCATTTGAATTTCAAGGTTGGCAGTTCAAGCTCACCAGCTGCTCTTTGGAAACACTATACAGGGCTGCTCTGGGTCGAAACTGATTCGACGGCACTTAACAACAACAACAACCAATGAAAGAGCCACAAAATACATAAATCAAACCCTGATAGAACTGAAAAAAGAAATAGATAACCCTACAATAGTAGTGAGAGTTTCAATAAACCACTTTCAAAACAACCGGAAAGAGACTCAACTAAGACACAGAGGAGCTAAACACAATCAACTAATTTGACCTCATAGGTTTGTACAGAGCATTCAACCCAACAACAGCACAATATGCCTTCTTTTTCAGTGTAACTGGAGAATTCTCCAGAATAGACCATGTGTTAGGCTACAAAGCAAGTCTCAATAAATTTCAAAACATTAAAATACTACAAAGTATCTTCTCAGATCACAATGTTATAAAATTAGAAATCAACAACAGGAAGATCAAGGAAATAAAGTAAAATACATGGAAACTGAATAACATACTGCACTGAAACAAAATGCAATTGGTTGAGTGCAAAACTGATGTTCTGCCATGTAAACTATCACTCAATTCACAATAAAAACATTAAAAAAAAACAAACTAGGGCTGAAAAACCTGCTGTGTAGTATAACAAATAAAATATGAAATTAAAAAAACTCCTAGAAACAAATTAGAATGAAAACACAACCTTTAGGATACAGTGAAAGTAATGTTGAGAGGGCAATTTGTAGCAATAAATGCATACATCAAAAAAGAAGAAAGAACCAAAATTAATACTTTAACACAACATCTCCAATAATTAGAAAAAGACTACCAAATTAAGCCTACAGTACCAGAATGAAAGAAGTAATAAAGATAAGAGCAGAAATAAATGAGATAGAAAACAGAAAAACTATAGACAGAATCAAGGCAGAAGCTGGTTTTAAAATATATATAAACAAATATATATTTTCTGTGGGGTATGTGTACATCAGAAAAAAGAGGGGAGGGAATAGAGGTAAATACTTCTAACAGATGGTACATTCAGGGGATTGTAATCATTGCAGTGAAACAAAATATGATATGTTGAATGTAAAATTTACAATCTACCCTGTAAACTTTCACTCAATCCACAATAAAAACTTCAAAAAATAAAAAGAAAGAACTGGTTGATGTTCAGTCATTTCAAGGGAATAGCACGTGATCAAGAAATGATGGTACTGAAGAAAGAAGTCTAAACTGCTCTGAACACAATGGTGAAAAACAAGATTCCAAGAATTGACAGAATACTAATTGCGTTCTTTTGACACACTAGTGAAGCGCTAGAGGCACTCACTCATCTATGCCAAGGGCTTTTGAGGATAGCTACATGGTTAACCCAATGGAAGAGACCCTTTTGTGTCCATTCCAAAGAAAGGTGACCCAACAGAATGCGGAAATCACTGAATGATATTAGTAATATCACATGCAAGTAAAATTTTGCTAAAGATAATTTGTTAAATGGCTGCAACTGTACATGAACAAGGAACTTCCAGAAATTCAAGTCAGATTCAGAAAAGGACATGGAAAAAGGGATATCATTGCGGACATCACATGGATCTTGGCTGAAAGCATTGAGCGTGAGAAAGATGTTTACTTGTGCTTTATTGACTATGCAATGACTTTCAACTATGTGGATCATGACAAGCTCAGAATAACATTGTGAAGAATGGGTATTCCAGAACACTTAATTGTGTTCATGAAGAATCTGTTCATAAACCAAGTGGCAGTTATTCAAAGGAAAAATGGGCATACTGAATAGTTTAAAAACAGGAAAGGTGTGTGCCAGGGTTGTATTCTTTCACCATACTTATTCAGTCTGTAGGAGCTCTGATAGTATAGTGGTTATGAGTTGGGCTGCACAAGACCTCCTTAAAGTGTTCAGGAGCAAAGATACCAGTTTGAGGACTAAGTTGTGCTTGACCCAAGTCATATTATTTTCAATAGCCTCATATACATGTGAAAGTTGGACAATGAATAAGGAAGATCAGAGAAGTTATGGTATTGGAGAAGAATATTGAAAATGCCATGGACTGCCAGAAAAACAAACAAATCTGTGTGGTACCTCCAGAATACTCATTAGAAGCTAGGATGGTAAGACTTTGTCTATCATACATCCCATCAAGAGGGACCAGTCACTGGAGAAGGACATTATGCTTGGTAAAGTGAAGGATCAACATACAGGGTTTCTATGAGTCAGATCCAATTTGATAGCACTTAACAACAATAGTCATAAGAAAAACAAATCTGTCTTGGAAGAGGTGCAGCCAGAATGATCCTTAGAAGTGAAGATGGCATGAATTTGTCTAATGTACTTTGGACCTGTTATCAGGAGGGATCAATTCCAGGAAAAGGACATGCTTGATAAGTAGATCAGCAAAAAAGAGTAAGACCCTTAGTGAGATGGTTTGACACAGTGACTAAAAACATCAAAAAAAAGAAGACTCCCAACAAGATGGTTTGGCACATTGGCAACAGCAATGTCCTCAAGCATAACAGCCATTATGAGTATGGCACAAGATCACAGTGTTTTATCCTGTTTTATTTCTATTCTTCCTTCTTTCCTAAATATTCTCACCTTTGTCCTTGGATAAATGTTGTTCTTTGATCTCAAATGATTGGTTAGTCTAAGGAGTGCATACCTCACTAGTGTTATTGTTCCCCTTATAGTTCTATCTATTATTTGACTGAAAATTGAGCTAGGGGTGGGGACGAGTTCAGTTCCCAACCTGAAGGGTGACCAAGGGCCATAGTCTTAGTCTCTATCTGGCCAGTAATCCTAATCTTTTTTATGATTTTGAGTTTTGTTCCACACTTTCTTCCATGCTATCCAGGACTTTCTAATATGACAACTTTCAAAGCAGTTTGTAGTGGTAAATGGGTACATTTTGTTCTCACTAGTCCATTGTACCAATTGTTTCCAAGCATCTTCAATTTAATCACTCTTCTTTCCTCTGGACAGGGAAAGACCAATAGTTCCCACTCATGATTTTTTTTTTTTTTTTTTTTTTTTAAGATTCCGGATCACTGTCTTTGTGGACTATATTATGACAATTAACCATGGTGTCCTCCAAGACTACAGTTCTGAGCACCAGGTCCACCAACAAATTTCTCAAGATGTTTGGTATTGTCTAAGAACTGTTCATAATTATACTCCCTGTATGCTCCACCACATTCATGGATATGTTGGCAACAAAGGTAAATACCAATGTACAAATAACCTCTGTCAAACCTTTAATGTTTATTTGTGGGTATGCTCCCATCTTCCTTCCACACCCATTCAGCCTGTGTATCTATTCAAGTAACTATCCATAGATCACTGTTATTGTATTATTATGTATATAGCAGTATTTAATTCTGTTCCTTTAACTTTTGTACCTTTTCATCTGTCTTCCCCTGCCTTCAGCATTCTTCTTCCAACCTCCTTCATGTTGTATATTGCCTCATGCATTACCCAAGTAAACATGTGTCTAACCTTTAGCTAATGACTTACTCCCTTTTCCCTTCCACCCTGTTAACCATCAAAGAATATTTCTTTTAAACATTTCCTTGACAATAGTGGTACCATATAATAATTGTTCTTTTGTACACCTGTGCCCTTAGGACACTTTCTGGATCCAATGCTTCTTGCAAAGATTCAAAATGGCCTACTGAGTCGAGTCAGGCTGTCTCCTTTCCACCACCCCTGTTCAGCTTCTTCACTTAGTCAGTATTCCATCTACTTCTGGATCCTATCCTCTGAAGCTCAGGGTTCCAGGATTATCATCTATATCTGTTTCATTTGGTCTCATGTCTTTCTTGTAGAGGGTCTGTGTAATGTGTTTGCCTAGTCCACCATCTTGCTGGAAGTTCTCCATTATCTTTATTATTATTATTATTTTAAAAATATGACTTTTATTTTACTAAATATCAAACATTGATTCTTATTAACAGGAAGGGAGCTAATACCACATTCTCTTTTGAATTTAAGACTTTTATTTTCTTGTCCAATGTAAGGTATTATAGTCTAGATTAGTTTCTTTTTTAAAATTACAAATTTCAAGAATCTCTCATTCTACTTCTTTATCCTTTTCTAGATTTTTCATGTTTCTAAAAATGCTCAACATATCAGTTGAGATGACATTTGGATATAACAGAGTCGCATCATGGAGAGAGAGGTTTATTTCTCTCCCACATAAAAGGTGGCCAGGGGTAGGCAGTGACAATGTTCTCTCTGGCTGAGCAGCAGCAAGAGTCACCAGTTTGGAATGACAGTCACACTCTCAGGACACAATACGCTTTGTTGAACGGGATCTGACACCAGGCTCACTGAACATTGTGGGATACAGAGTAAACGCAGCTTGGCAGCCCAGCAGCATCAGGCTTGTTTTCTGCTCGAGGAGCTGCTACTCTGGTCTCTCAACACTCGCACCGTGTGTCAGAAGCCAACTCCATGGCAGCTACCAACAGAAGTACGTTGCAATTTGTGGCGCCTGTGATTGAACGCTGATGCACTTAGTTTAGTAAAACATCCAAATGTAAAGGACTCATTAGAGAAGTGTCTCTGATTATTTAAACTGGCTTTTGTTTCGTTTTTGAATTCTATTAATTCTGGTCTTAATATTGCATAACTGCTATATTAACTTATGCTATATTTGGGAAATGCCAACAAAAATAACAAAATAGATGAACAACTAGAAGCTACAGAGCCAAATATTTGACTTAAAAACTAAGTAAGTTCATAATTAGATATGAGAGACATTTCATCTCGGAGTAGATTCTAAGGCAGCATCCTGAGTTTCCATAAAAACAAAACCTTCTGTATCAAAAGAATGGATCTCCATAAGAGGATCAGAGTCCTGTGTTTCCAAGTGCAGTGAGTTCCCCTGTTCATAACTCAGGTCTGAGTTATCTTTCATTTGAACCTCTTGCTCCTTCAACTCCAAAGGTTTATCTGAGGCTGGAGCTACAACTTCTTCATTATCATGTAGAAAACTACAAATTGTGTTGAGTCTACTGGAGGAATCAGTATCATTGATTTGCAGCCACTCCATGCCACCTATGGTTTCTTCTTTCTTTTCTGTCAGAAGAGTTCTTGTCATGCTGAATTTCTTCATTGTATGGCATTTGTATTTTAGCACTGTTTTATTGTTGCCTTCTGCATCCACATGTTCCTCCACATCTTCTTCAAATATATAACACAGTTCCCAAGAGTGTCTTCATATTCCTCAGCAAAGACATAGTTGTCCACTTGCATAATAGGCCTCTCGGTGTCAATGCCCCAAATCTTGCATTTATTTTCACATTCTGAGAGAAAGTCTGAATCAATAATTCCTGATAATTCCACCAGAACCAACTGCAATTCTTCCTCTTTCCACTCTTCATGCCTCCAATCCTAGATCCTCGGTCGCTGCCATAATCCCGCGGCTTCTGTGCCTCCCACTCTAATCCTGCCCTCTCACTGCCTCCATCTTGAGTACTAGCAACAGCTCCGAGACTGTGCTCCTCTTTCCTCCATTATCTTTTAATTCTATTTGTCCATGAACTCTTTGAATCACCCTCATAAAAATTTTTTTCTATTCTATTCCATTTTCTTCAGACATCACCCTCATAAAAATTTTTTTCTATTCTATTCCATGTCTCTGCCTGTGCTTAACGTCTCTTGTTTTTTGTCTAATCCTTTTTAATTTTTGGTCATATTTATTTAATTTTACCTACTTTTTTCAACTCTATTATCTCCGGTCTCTCGTTTTCTTTTCAATGTCTTTCTACTTTTTTGAATTTCATATAGCATCATCTTTGTGGATTTTTCCAATTCCACTTTTTTTCCCCAAAACTACTAGCTCATGTTTTGTTTTACTTTTAATTTTATTATAGCTTTCATAATCTCTTACAGCTCTAATTTGTGTTCTTGTTTTATAGAGGATATTATTTCATTGTTTTTTTTTTAATTATGGGAATAAGTTTGGTCAAACTTTCATCTTTTACTGAGCAACATTTTTCTGTTGAGGGCTCTTCACCTTCCATTTTTTCTTGTTATTTTCCTCTTTGTTTCTTCTTGTAGATAGTTTTATAGACCTTTGTAATTTCTTTTTTAAAAAAATATCACTCATATTTGAAGGAAATAAGTTCTGTCTGGGAATTTTTGCAGGTGAAAAGTATGAAAAAGAGGTAAGAACCTAATCTAGTATATCAGGAATTCTACCTATTACATAAGGTTCATGGTTCATGAATTATCTTATCCTTTACTTGTCCTCAGTCAACCAAGGTTGGCACTGTTCATATCTCTTCATCCTCATTCTCCTTAACCTTCCTGATAGATTACTTCTGAAAATAAGAACCTAAGACTATGGTCCTAGACCACCTTTCAGGTCTGGAATGGAACTCACCCTCATGGCCTAATTTTCAGCCAAGCAGTAGATAGGTATATAGAGGGGTCAACAACACTAGTAAGGCATTCTCACCTTGGAATGGTCAAGCATTCAAGATCAAAAGCTCAAAATGTATCTAAGGACAAAGTAGAAAAAGGATGGGAATGAAAGTGGAATGGAAATAGGAACCACAGGGAGAAGTGGGATAACTGTTGTTGCATGAAGGGGATTGAACTGAAACAAAGTGTATGATTTGTTGAATGTAAAACTGATGATCTTGTCTGTAAACCTTTACTCACTTCACAATAAAAAGTTAAAAGAAAACTTAAAAAAAAAAAAAAGTCAGAGGACTTAAACAGACATTTCATCAAAAAAGAAATTCAGGCAACCAACAACCATATGAAGAAATGCTCATCATCACTAGCCATTAGAGAGATGCAAATCAAAACAACAGTGGGATATCCTCTTATCCCAGCATTAATAATGAAACTAAAAAAACAGAAAATACCAAATACTGGAGATAGTGTGGAGAGTCTGGAACTTTCCTATACCACTGGTTACTGTTAGTGTTATAGTTAAGTGCTGTTGAGTCAGTTCTGACCCACAGAGACCCTGTATAGAGTTTCCAAGGAGCTGCTAGTGAGCTTGAACTGCCAACCCAATATTGTGGTTCAAGCCGACTTTGCAGTCCAACACATTAACTCACAGCACCACACCACTACTGGTGGGACTGTAAAATATACAACAGCTGTGGGAAACGGTATGGCTTTTTCTCACACAGTTGGAAATAGAAATACCATATGGCCCAGAAATCTGTCTACTTAGAATATATCCACAAGAAATAAGAGCCATAGCACGAATAGATATTTGCAAACCCATGTTAATTGTGGCATTATTGTCAATAGAAAAAAGATGGAGACAACTTAGATGCCCATCAGCAGAGCAATGGTTGTACAAACTTTGGAACATACACACAATAGAATGTTATTTAACATTAAAGAATAATGACGAATTGGCAGAATACCACATAACATGGAGGAACCTGGAGATCATTATGCTGAATGAAATTAGTCAATTGCAAAAGACAAATATTGCATGAGATCACTAATGTAAAAAGTCAAGAATAAGTTTTCATTCTCTAATAAGCTTTCTGTGATGGTTACCAAAGGTAGGAGGGAAGAGAGAATTACTCATTAGATAGAGTGTAGACATGTGCTGACTTGGGTAATGGGGAAGGCAGTTATAAAGAAAAGGAAGGAAGAGAGAAGGTGAAAAAAATAAATTGCTTTCTTTTTTTTCATGTACTGGAAGGGAAACAATGTATATTTATTTTCTCATAAAAAAGAGCTTATACATTATTTTTGTTTGAAATATGAAGGTCAGGTTACTATGACAACATCTTCTGTGTTGTTATGACATGTTTAATACAGGATAGTCTGACCTCTTATTCCATCTTAATAATGCTATTTTCTCTAATAATGGCGAATTATAATATTCAGGTATGTTTTTGAAGATTTCTTTGTACAATAAAGTAAAAAAATAATAATACTTTTTAAAAAGAAAGAGTTGAACAGAAAATTTCAAAAGGCAGATCAAGAAGACAAAAAAAAGATATATTCCACTGTCCATTTATAGTCAAAGGACTGTTAACAAGACACTCGGAAGAATTGTTTACTTTTGTGTTATATGTTACATTTTGTCAAAACGCTAAGTTCATTTATTTCATTCCATTTATGTTTAAAGTCTTGAATTTTCTGAGAAGTTTAGAAATTGGAAAACATATTTGATGATTTAACTATACAACACTGTTGTCTTAATTTTTTTAGGTTCTACTTCAGTTTCCTATTTATTTTGTTTAAAAATATGTTTGAAGGGGTGGGTGGGATGGGATGGGGTATATAGGATTAAGGAGTTAGGACTATGGATAGGTTTAGGCAAGGCCTAAGACTTCATTTAGTGTTAGAATTAAACTTGGTGGTGGTGGTGATGTGCTGTGGAGTTGGTTCTGACTCATAGTGACCCTGCATAGGATCTTGGAGGCTATAAATCTTTACAGGAGCAGAAAGCCTTATCTTTCTCCTCCTGGTAGTTTCAAACTGCTGACCTTGAGGTTAGCAGCCCGACTCTTAATCACTGTGCTAGCAGAGCTCCTTACGGTTATACTTAGGACTAGGGTTATTGTTAGAGGTCGGGGCTGGGCTAGGTCCAGGAAAAAATCTTGGTCTAGTTTTAAGATTACAGTTAGGTTTATTTATTTTGTTTAATTTTTTCTTGAACTCTACTTGATTTCTACTTCATCTGGAAGTTTGGTAACTAAATTTCCCCTCTTTTTACTTTTATTTTTGTTGTTGTTGTTAATGTTGTTACAAACTGGTATCTCTGGTACTCTGTCTTCAGTCCTGTAGGTTTGTATAACTTTGAATACTTGAGTATTTGGGTTGCTCTGGGAGATATTGTCATTATCATGTCTCTGGTTGTTGTTTGCTGTTGTTGGTTCTCTGTTCAAAGAATCCCTTTAGTTGTTTTTACAAGGTTGGTCTGGTTTTTGCAAATTCCTTTAACTTCTGTTTATCTGGAAATGCAATTTTCCCATAGCATTTAATGAGTAATTTTGCTGCATATACTATTCTTGGTTGGCAATGTTTTTCTTTTAGAGTTTTATATATGTCATCTTACTGTCTTCTTGTCTGCATGGCTTCTGCTGAGAAACCAGCTCTTATTCTTATTAGTTCTCATTTGTCGGCAAATTTTCTTTTATTGAATTGCTCTCAAGATTCTTTCCTTGCTTTTGGTATTGAAAAGTTTGATTATAATGTCTTGATGGTTAGTTTTGTTTTGTTTTGTTTTGTTTTGGGGGGGTGTCTATCCTGTTTAGGGAGTTGTGGAGTGGCTCTGTGGGTTAATGCTCTGGACTGCAAAGTTGTTTGAACTGCAAGGTCAACAGGGTCACTATGGGTTGGAGCCAACTAGATAGTTTAGAGTTAGTTTACTTCTTGAATGAATATCTTCTCAGCTTTTATGTTAGGGAAGTTTTCTTCCAACAACTCTCAGACAATATTCTGTATCAGAACAAAGGCTAAAATGGTTAATAAAGAAGGAGGCAGAAAGAGAGAGAGTGGCTGAACAACAAGGACTGGTTTATTGGATAAACCTGGGAGGGGTCCCTGACCTGAGTCAAAGGCACTCTTCCCATACAGGCTAGGTGCTTTTATCCTGTAGAGTGGGTAAAGGGGAGGGGGAGGAGCACATGGTCATCTTGGCTAGGTTACTGAGCAGTGGTGAGGAGGTGCCTGGGTGGATAAGGTGATTGCTTTCTTTTAGGGAGGAACATGAACCTTAACAGCTAAGAACAATGGAAACTTATGTTGCAACAGCCTAGGAACTTGGGAAACATATACTTAGGCTACGAGAATTTGGGGAATGGAAACTTACATTACAACAGTGCCATGCTTTCTCTCATTCTGTTTTTTGTATTTTTGTCTCTTCCTGTTTTGGAATTCTAAGTACATGTAAGTTATTTCTCTTGATAGTGTCCCACATAAATCTTAGACTTTATTTGGAGTTTTAAATTTTTATTTCTGATTGTTCCAGTTGAATATGAGTATAGAGAGATTTTTTAAAATGTATGTTGAGATTATTGTCTTCAACCTCACTAATTCAGTCTTCCACTAGTTCAATTCTACTTTGCCTTTTCAATGTACTCTTTCTGAAATGTTAGTATTAATCTTCTGGCTTTCTAATTGCTGTTTTCTGTGGTTTCCAATCTTGTCTTTATTTTGTCAGATCGTTCTTGTAATGTTTTCCTGAATTCTTCTAAAGTTTCATTTTTATGTTCTTATAGCTTTTGGCAATCTTTCTCTCAATCCATTGAAGGTATCTATATAACATTCTTTTAAATTCCTTACCAAATATTTCGGATACCATTTCTTGTTGGGAGCAACTGAGTGGAAGGTCCTTGACTTGGGGGTAGTTTAACCGAAGGATTGCAACTGAAGCAGTCATGGTCCAAAAACTCGGACTGCACCCAAGTCGGGCTAACCCCCGAGAGTCTGCAAAGCAGGCCCTGGGAACAAGGAACTTGCAAAGCATGTCTTTGTACACAGCCATGACTTTTAACTCAGTCTGCACAAACATCTAGCTGTACTAATCTCTGTTTCCTTAGCTACCACAAATTACTTTCTTCTGATTAAGTCCTACTTACTGCATACACAAACAACACCAGATGTCCTTGCACTCTTTTCCCTGCTCCAAGCACCTCCCTTTGTTATGTGTATAAAATAAATTTGCTGCACTTGGTTTGGGTCACAGTATCTCTATCAGAGTGCTGTGTCCCACCTGGTCCCAACTTTACTAAATTCATTTGTGTCTTGTGTCTTCCTTTTCTTTCTAATCTCCTGTTGCCCTACTTGAGTGTAGTCTTTCCGCGCTGGACACAGAGAATAGCTGATGCCGGACATGACAATTTCTGATATTTCATTTTCTGACTCTGTATTTTGTTCACTTGTTTGAGGCACTCTGTCTTGTTTCTTCATGTAAGCTGACAGGCACTCACCACCTGTCTCCTAGTGGATGTGGTAGAGACTAGAAGTGTGAACACAGTTCTCTGCCAGTGTTTGTGTAGCATAGTTCAGAGTGGGTTCACACACCTCCAGAAGCAGGGATGCTATACCAGGCAGGCCACAAGCAGAGCAGAAGCTGTATAGGTGGGCATGCCTCCAGTTACCAGTAGGGCACAAGAACAAGGGAAAACTGTACTCCCTTACTTCCAACCTCCAACTGCATCCTGTTTCCACATTCCACTGTATCTGCAACCACTTGACAAAGCTCGCGATGGGTTCACCACTCCATGCCAATGAACAGCCTGCCTGTTTTTGTTTCTCTCACTATTCCTGTTCAGCTTTTTCTAGTCTGCACTCTACCTACTTCTCTGTCCTATACTCTAATGCTCAGGGTTCCAGGATCATCAACTGTATCTGTTTCACTTAGTCTCTCATGATCTGTTGAAGAGGGTCAGTTCAGTACATTGCCTGCTCTGTCGTCTTGCTCTGGAAGTCCCAACATTGCTTTCTTTCATGTATTAATTTAATTTTTAAATTAAAATAATAACATTTTTTAAAACAAGATAAAATGAAATTTAAAAGTAACTCTGGAACTTGCTCTTGAACATTGTTGTTGTTGTTATGTGCAGTGGAGTCAGGTCTGACTCATAGCGACCCTGTACAGGGTTTCGGAGGCTGGAAATCTTTATAGGAGCAGAAAGCCTCATCTTTCTCCCACGGAACGGCTGGTAATTTTGAACTGCTGACCTTGAGGTTAGCAGCCCGAACATAGAGTAACTAAAATGAATGGATGAAATCATGACACAAAAGAGAGGAACAGAAGACAACATAAAGTATTACAATGAAACATGGAAAGGCCTGGAGTTGGAAAACCAAGTGGAAAGAGCACACTCAGTATTTCTCAAACTTAAAGAACTGAAGAAAACTTTCAAGCCTCAAGTTACAATATTGAAGGATTCTTGTTGTTGTTGTTGTCAGGTGCCATCAAGTCAGAACCGACTCATAGCGACCCCATGTACAGCAGAACAAAACAATATCGGATCCTGGGCCAACCTCACTACCACTGCGATACTTGACGCCATCAATGATGCCACCTGGCTGATCCATCTCATTGGGGGTCTTCCTCTTTTTCTCTGACCCTCCATCTTACCCAGCATGACATCCTTCTCCAGTGACTGTTCCCTCCTGACAATATGTCCAAAGTATGAGAGATGGAGCTTAGTCATCCTGGCCTCCAAGGAGCAGTGTGGCTGTACTTCTTCCAAAACAGATCTATTGGTTCTTTTAGCTGTCCATGGCACTTTCAGTATTTTCCTCCAACACCACAACTCAAAGGCATCAATTCTTCTATGATCTTCCTTATTCACTGTCCAGCTTTCACATCCATATGAGGTTATTGAAAATACCATGGCTTGGGTCAGGCGCACCTTAGTCCTCAAGCTGACATCTCTGCTCTTCAACACTTTAAAAAGTTCCTGTGCAGCAGATTTGCTACGGGAAAGTAAATGGAAAAAATATTTAGACATTCAATCAAAAAGAGTTAGTCAACATTCAATCATTTCAGGAAGTAGTGTATGATTAAGAACCACTGGTATTGAAGGAAGAAATCAAATCTGTACTGAAGACGCAGTAAAAAACAAGTCTCCAAGAAATGATGGAATGAAGATATTTCAATAAATGAATGCAATGCTGGAAGTACTCACTCACCTGGCTAATCAACTGGAAGAAATATATATTTCTGTACATTCCAAAGAAACATGATCCAATAGAATGCATAAATTATCAAACCATATCATTCATATCACAGGCAAGTAAAATTTTGCTGAAGATAATTTAAAAATGTTTGCAGCAGGGGTCTGCCAGAAATTTAAGCTCGAGTAAGAGGAGGATGTTATTGTTGTTAGGTGCGATCAAGACAGCCTCTGACTCTTAGTGACCCTATGTACAACAGAACAAAGCATTGCCCAGTTCTGCACCACTCTCACAATTGTTTTCACATTTGCGTCCTTTACTACAGTCACTGTGTCAATCCCTTTAATTGAGGGTCTTTCTCTGTTTTTTGCATTCTCTGTTTTACTGACCATGATGTCCTTCTACAGGAACTGGTGACAAATGTCTGAAGTATGAGAGACAAAGTCTTGCCATCCTAGCTTTTAAGGAACATTCTGCTGTACTTCCTCCAACACAGATTTGTTTGTTCTTCTGGCAATCCAGGGTACTTTTAATATTCTTCTCCAACACTGTAATTCAAATGCATTAATTCTTCCCTTATTGAATTGTACAACTTATACATGCTTATGAGGTTATTGAAAATACCATAGCTTGGGCCAGGTGCATCTTAGTTCTCAAACTGATGTCTTTGCTCTTTAACACTTTAAAGAGGTTTTGTACAGCAAGTTCGCCTAATGTAATATGTTGTTTGATTTCTTGACTACTGCTGAGTGTAGATCCAAGCAAAATGAAATCTTTTGACAACTTCAATCTTTTCTCCATTTATCACAATGTTATTTATTGGTCCAGTTGTGAGGATTTTTGTTTTCTTTAGATTGAGGTACAGACTTTGATCTTCTGCTGAAGGCTGATATTCATCAGTATGTATTTTAAGTTCTTGGCTTTCAACAAGCAAGATTGTATCATCTGCATATAGCAGGTTGTTCGTGAACAACCTCCAGTCTTGACGCCACATTCTTCTTCATATAATCCTACTTCTTGGATTATTTGCTCAGCATACAACTGAATAAGTATGGTGGAGGGATACAACCATAGTGAACACCTTTCTTAACTTTAAACCATTCAGTATTCCTTTGTCCTGTTCTAACAATGAACTCTTCTAGGTTCCTCATGAGCACAATGAAGTGTTCTGGAATACCCATTCTTTACAATGCTATCCATAGTTTGTTATGATTCACACAATGGAATGCCTTTGCACAGTCAATAAAGCACAAGTAAACATTCTCTGGTATTTTCTGCTTTCAGTCAAGATCCATTTGACGTCAGCAGTGATATCCCTCATTCCATGTCCTCTTTTGAATCCAGCTTGAATTTCTGGTAGTTCCCTGTTGAAGAACTGTTGCAGTCATTTTTAAGTTATCTTCAGCAAAATTTTACCTGTATATAATGTTAATGATATTGTTCGGTGATTTCCACATTCTATTGGGTCACCTCTATTTGAAATCGACATAAACAGTGTTCAATCAGTTGGAAAGTGACTGTCTTCCAAATTTCATGGCATAGATGAGTGAGTGCCTCCAGTCTTGCATCAGTTTTCTGAAAGATTCCAATTCGTATTCTGTCAATTCCTTGAGACTTGTTTTTTTCCAGTGCCTTCAGTACAGCTTGAACTTCTTCAGGATCATCTGCTCTTGATCATATGTTACTTTGAAAAATGGTTGAACATTTACCACCTGTTTTTGGTACAGTGATGCTGCACATTCCTTCCATAATCAATATTTTGCCCATGGAATCCATCAAAAAAGTCAAGGTTTGAATTTTTCCTTCAGTTCTTTCAGCTTGAGAAATGCTGAGCATGTTCTTCCATTTTGGCTTACTTACCCTCGGAAACCCTGTACAGGGTCGCTATGGGTCGGAACCGACTCGACGGCACTTAACAACAACAACAACTCTCTTAGTTGTCTAGTGTTATTATAATAAAATATCACAGAGATGATGATAGTAAACAGAATCTTCTTTCACAGTTTTTGAGGCTACAAGTCTGAATTCAGAGCACCAACATCTGTAGGCCCAGCACTCCTTGGAGATCTCCAGGCTTTGTGGTATAGTCTTTCCTAGATCAAGGAGTCTCACAGTGCGTTGAACCCAAGTCTTAATGATGCACTCCACTCCTGGTTCTTCTTTCTTAATGGTAGTAATTTCCTCGCTTTCTGCTCATTTCTCTCTCCTTTTAGGCCTCAAAAGAGATCGACTCAAGATACAACATAATCTTGTAGATTGTATCCAACCTCATTAACATCATAGATATGAGGATTTATAACACATAGGATAATTACATAAATTCAGAGTTGATCACATCAGATCACATCATGGATTTAATACCATCATATTACATCTCATCAGGGAGATCTAATTACATCTTAACTGCTAAACCACTGTAAATCCTGGCCCAACCAAGTTAACACATAACCTTAACTAAAACACAAACTACAGGTATTTACACATTTCATTATAATACTTTACTTTGTCTTCTCAAGCAGCCCTTTGAAATTTTCTTTTCAACTTTTTTACTTCCTCATTTCTTCCATTTGCTTTAGCTTCTCTACACTCAATAGCAAGTTTCAGAGTCTCTTCTGACATTCATTTTTGTCTGTTTTAGTTCCTGTCTTTTTAATGACCTTTTCTTCCTGTATGATGTTCTTGATGTCATCCCACAACTCTTCTGGTCTCCAATCATTAATATTTAATGCATCAAATCTGTTCTTGAGATGATCTCTAAATTCAAGTGAGACATATTCAAGGTCATATTTTGGCTGTTGTTGACTTGTTTTAATTTTCTTCAGCTTTAACTCGAGTAATTGATGATCTGTTCCACAGTTACCCTGGTCTTGTTTTGGCTGATGATGTTGAATTTTTCTATCAGTTCTTTCCACAGATATAGTCAATTTGATTCCTATGTATTCAATCTGTTGAGGTCCATGTGTGTAGTCACTTTTTACACTGTTGGGAAAGGGTATTTGCAATAAATAAATCATTGATCTTGCAAAATTCTATCATGAGATCTCCAGCATCATTTCTATCTCCAAGGCCATATTTTTCAACTATTAACCCTCTTTGTTTCCAAGCTTTGTATTTCAATCAACAGTAATTATCTTGATTGTATATTTGATCAATTTCAGATTAAAGAAGTTGGTAGAATTCTTCCATTTTATCATCAATGACTTCAGTGGTTGATGTGTACATTTGAATATTAGTGGTATTAACTAATCTTCCCTGCAGACATATGGATAGTATCCTATCACAAGCAATATTGTACTTCAAGATAGATCTTGAAATGCTCTTTTTGATGATGAATGTGACACCATTTATCTTCAATTTGAAGTTCCCAGCATAGATTATCTGATTCAAAATGGCCAATATCAATCCATTTCAGGTTACTAATCCCTAAGACATCTATCTTTATATGTTCCATTCATTTTTGACAACTTCCCATTTTCTTCAAGTCATACATAATATATTTCGTGTTCTGATTATTAATGGATATTTGCAGCTGTTTCTTCTCATTTTGAGTTGTGCCTCATTAGCAAATGAAGGTCCTGAAAGCTTTGCTCTATTCAGGTCATTATGGTCAACTCTGCTTTGAGAAGGCAGCCCTTCCCAGTCATTTTTCAGTCCTTTCCAACTTGAGTGGCTCAGCTTCTAACACTATACCTGACAAGGTTCTACTGCTTTTCATAAGTTTTTCAATGATTACACATTCAGAAGTAGTCTACCTTTCCTTCTTCCTAGTCTGTCTTAGTTTGGAAGCTCTGCTGAAACCTGTCCACCAAAGGGGACCCTGCTGGTATTTAAAATACTAATAGCATAGCTTCTAGCATCACAGTAACACACAAGCCACAACAGTACAACAAACTGACAAATGAGGGGTGGAAGAAGAGGATGTGAAATGAAGGATATCACTGCTGATGTCAGATGGCTAAAGAGGATGTGGAATGAAGGATATGGCTGCTGATGTCAGATGGCTAAAAGCAGGACTATAAAAAGACATTCAACTCTGTGGATCATAACAAATTATAGATAAAATAAAAAAGAATAGAATTGAAGAACACTTAATTGTGCTCATGCACAACCTCTACTAGACTAAAAGACAGTTGTTTGAGCAGAACAAAGGACTACTTCCTGGCTTAAAATCAGGAAAACTTATTTACAACCTGTGATGTGAAAATGACATCATTTTGACTGTTGAAAGTAAAGAGATCTAGAAGCCTTTACTGGTGAAGAGTAGCATGGATTAAACCTCAGCATAAAGAAAACAAAAATCCTTACATCTGGACCAATAAGCAATATTGTGATAAATTGAAATTGTGAAGGATTTCACTTTACTTAGATCCACAATCAATATCCATGGAAGCAGGACTCAAGAAATCAAATAAAATTTGCATTGAGCAAATCTGCAAAAGACTTCTCTGAAATGTTAAAAAGCAAAGATATCACCTTGAAGACTAAAGTATGCCTGCCCAAACCATGGTATTTTTAATTGCCTCATGTGCATGTGAAACCTGGACAATAAATAAGGAAGACCAAATAATTGATGCATTTGAACCCACCCGTGAGGAAGCCTAGGTCTTGCACATACACACACACACACACACACACACACACACACACACACATTCTGTCTGAGATTTTCACAGAATTGAAGGAATAGTTGAATGACAAAGACATGGCAAAGGAGGGAAGCAGAAAATTTTTACTGAGTGTTTAGACATCATTTTTGTTTAGAGCTGTGTCCAAGAGATACAACATTAGCCACATATGTCATTTTCAATTTCCTAGTAGGCAAATAAAAGGAGATCTGGTGGTGCTATGGGATTAGTATTAGACTGCTAATTCCAAAACTGGAAGTTCAAGCCTACCAGCTTCTCTTCAAGAGAAAGATGAGGTACCCTTAAAGATTTCATTTTAGCAACCCTATATATTCTGGTAGCATAGTGGTAATGAGTTGGGCTGCTAACCTCAAGGTCAGCAGTTCAAAACATCAGCCATTCCGCAAGAGAAAGATGAGGCTTTCTGCTTCTGCAAAGATTTACAGCCTTGGAAACCTTATACGGGGTCGGGGTTGCTTTGAGTCACAACTGACTTGACAGCACAGGACCACCACCACCATATATGATTGCTATGAGTCAGAATCTACTTGATGACGATAGGTTTGCATTTGAAATAGTCACATCAGAAGTCCCTGGGTGGTACAAATGATTAAGCACTTGATTACCTGCTTAAAGGTTAAAGGTTTGAATGTAACTAACAGCTCCTCATTAGACAGGCTTCATGATCTGCTTCCTAAAGGTCATAGCCTTGAAAACTCCTGTGGAAAACTAGAACAACCAGAATGTAATTAAAGAGGATGTTGATACATTGTGAAAAATATAATTCATGACGCTGAAAAATATGTGTTGTTGTTAAGTGCCATTGAGTTAGTTCCAACCCATAGCGACCCTATATAGGGTTTCCAAGGCATGGCTGGTGGATTTGAACCACCAAGCTTGTGGTTAGCAATCCAGTGCTTATCCTAAGTACCACACCAGGACTCTGATCAATGAGTATAGGAGTTTTCAATTAGGAACCTAATTTGCTGGCCAAACTTTCACTGAAAACATAGTAAAATATTATTTTAAAGCAAAAATCCTATGGATCAGTCCTACTTTGCACATAGGAGTTGCCATAAGTCAGAATCTACTTAGTAGCAAATAACAACAATAACAGCAAAAGCCACATCAAGAAAAAAAAGAAACAGGTGACATTTTAATGTATTTATTTGACCCACTAGATCTAAATACGATCCTTTCAACATGTAATCCATATAAAAAGTTATTAATGACTTATTATTTTACATTCTGTTTTTTATATTTAGTCTTTGACGCCTACACTTAGACTTACAGTGCATTTCAATTTGAACTAGCCACATTCAAGTACTCAATAACTACCTGTGGCTAATGGTTACCATAGTGGATGTTGTTGTCATTGTTAAGTGCCATTGAATTGATCCCGACCCTATATAGGGTTTCTGAGGAGTTGTTGGTGAGCTTGAACTGCTGACCTTGCAGTCCAGCACATTAACCCACAGCACCATACCAGGATAGTCAGGTATATATCATAATCACTATTGCTCTTGAGAAAACAGCTCCAGAAAATTTATGTTGGAATTTCTATCTTCTAAATATCAGATTTTCAGGAGAGAATATTGTGTTGGCTCATCTTGGGCCCAACCCTGAATCACCCAGGGGTCATGGTGTAATATTGAAGACCTGGTCACTGAGAGCCATCGTGGATCTCTGTAAGTCAGGCAGCCACCTCCAGAAAGGATCTCAACTATACTCTTATGAATAGTTCATCATTTCATATGCACCACTGTGCATTTCGTAAGTTTTTAAAATCAGAAAGTACAAGATGATACTCAGTGAAAACTTCCCCTCTTGTTTGCCCAGTTCATCCTCATGCTCATGGGTTACCTCTGTCTTGGTTCTCCATGAATCTTTCTGCCCTGGAGGAGCAATGGGTGAAGTGTTTGACTGCTAACTAAAAGGCCTATAATTAGAACCAACCAGCTACTCTATGGGAGAAATCCCTGACAGTATGCTCCCATAAAGATCTCAGACTAGGAAACTCTATGGGATAATTGTATTCTGTTATATAGGGTCACAATGACTCAGAATGGATTCGGTGGCAATATATATATTTCCTTTCTTTTTTTTTTTTTTTTACCAAAAAGACAACATCATCTTGTATAGCCACTGACTGCAATCACTTTTAGTGTTTTCATGTCTACTGTTGTCACTTCTGTTCTTGGTGTCCTTGTAAAAAAATTATAAATTCTTACATAGAAAACTTCTGGCAAGATGGTGGACTATGCAGACACGCTACACAGACTCTCTACAACAAAGATATAGGAGACCAAATGAAGTAGACACAGCTGAAGATCCTTGAATCCTGAACTTTGGATGAAAGTTTCAAAAAGTTGGCTGAATACTTACTGGGAGGGGAAGCTGAGCAGGGGTCACAAAAGAAGACTGACTAGCGAGCCATCAACTGGCCAGATGTGGCGTGGCCATCTTGAACTTTGTGAGCAGCTTTGGTGATGGAAGGCAGCCTGGCAGAGCAGAGTCACACAGGCAACTGGAAAGGTGTGATTCATTCTTTCTTCCCATGTTCCCCTGGTGATCAGAAATGTGGCTGGCCCTCATCTTTAACCACCCCTAGCATAAACTCTGCTCTTTGGGAGTATGGAGCTGCATAGTTGTGAGTCACACCAGCATGAGGTGGGTGCTGGCTGTACCATTTTAGTACCTGGATTCAGGTGGTTTAGCTCCAGACCTACAGAACCCACAGAGCCATTACACCAGCATTGTTGTTGCTGTTGTTAAGAGCCTACGAGTCACTTCTGACTCATAGTGATCCTGTATAGGATTTCCAAGGAGTGGCTGGTAGATTTGAACCATTGACTTTGTGATTAGCAGTCCATTGTTTATCCCAGAACACCACACAAGGAGTCCACAGACCAGCATTAGTCTAGCAGAACCCTCATAACCGGCTACCCTGCTCCCAGCTGTCCTGTGGCCCTAACAGTGAAACCAGTTCTATTAAGGGCCACCACAAACTACTTCTGGATTGAGTGCCCTGAACAAAGATAACACTAGTTGTATAGGAACTCCATCTAGGGCAAGGGACTCAGCTGTCACTTCCCTTCTGAACACACCTCAGGAATTTCTTAGCTGTCAGAAGCCAACCAGAGTTTTCTCTTCTCAGGGTCCAGCAGCTACGCTGTTTTGATTTGGTTTTTTCCTTTTGTTGTTTTGTTATTTTTTTTTTTGTTTATTTTTTCTTCTCCTCTTCTTCTCTTTCCCTCCCCTTGAATTTTGTCCTTTCCAGCTCCAGTTTCATTTTTTTCTGTTTTCCATTTTGTTATTTTCTTTTTTTCCATTTGATCTTTCTTTACTACTGTACTCTCTTTCTCTTTATCATCTTGCCTATTCCTGGTTTACTTAAGTTTTGGGGTTTTTTTTTTAATTCCTTTTATTTTCTCTCTTATTTTTCTATTCTATATCTCGATTTTCCTATCCTTTGCTCTTTTTAAATTACTGTATATTTTTTCTTATTGCTGCCTGTTTTTTCTTGTGTTTTCTCCTTTATTATTTGCTCTTTTTGCTGTTGTTTGTTTGTTCTGTTGTGACTTCTTGTGTGTGTGTGTGGAGGGGGAGGTTCTTCTCTTGCCCCATCCAACTGAAGATAGCAATTGTACCCACACAACTTAGCCATATCAGTATTCTCTATAACTGTACCCACTGGTAAAAGCCAATACTATCTCCTATACCACCTGATGGACTCCTGGTATGGTGCTGGATATTAAGCACTGAAGTGCTAATCACAAGGTTAGCAGTTCAAACCCACTGACTACTCCTTGGAAACCCTGTATGGGTCATGACACTTAACAACAACAAAAGCCACTTGATTAATGATAGACAGCAGCCAATACCACTCAAACCCATCCTAAACTGAGTTACATGAACAGTCAATGGAGAATGGTGTACATGCTTCCATTGTCTAACTACACCCACAGGGGACAGTTGATGAGAACTTAAGAACATACCAGCATTGTTGTTTTAGGGGCCATTGAGTCAGTATTGACTCATAGTGATCCTATGCACAACATAACAAAACATTGCTGGGTCCTGTGCCAACCTCACAACCGTTGTTACACTTGAGCCCATTGCTGCTGCCACTGTGCTAATCCATCTCATTGAGTGTCTTCTACCTTTTTTGCTGAACCTCCCACTTTACCAACCATGATGTCCTTCTTCAAAGATTGGTCCCTGCAATAATACGTCTTGAGTATAAGAGCCATCCTGGCTTCTAATGAGCATTCTGACTATGCTTCTTCCAACACAGATTTGTTTGTTCTTTTGGCAGTCAATGGTACTTTTAATATTCTCCTCCAACACCATAAATCAATTCTTCTACAGCCTTATTTATTCATTGTCCAACTTTCATATGCATATGGCTTCTATCAGGTACACCTAAATTCTCAAACTGACATCTTTGTTCTCGAACACTTTACAGAGGTCTTGTGCAGCAGATTTGACTAATATCATTTGATATTTAATATTGTTTGCTGCTTTCATGAATGTTGATGGTTGATCCAAGCAAAATGAAGCCTTCAACAACTTCAATCTTTTCAACATTTATCCTGATGTTATTTATTGTTTCAATGGTGAGGATTTTTGTTTTCTTTATATTGAGTTGCAGCCATGATCTTCATGTTTAAATATTTTAAGTCCTGTTCATTTTCAGCAAACAAGATGATATGTATCATCTACGTATCACAAGTTGCTAATGAGTCTTCCTCCAATCCTGATGGCACACTTTTCTTCATATAATTCAGCTTCTCAGATTATCTACTTGGCATATAGACTGAATAAGTATGGTGAAAGAATACAACCCTGGCACACACCTTTCTTGATTTTAAATCATTCAATAACCCTTTGTCTTGTTCGAACGACTGCCTCTTGGTCTATGTGAAAGTTCCTTGAGAACACAATTAAGTGTTGCAGAATACTCATTCTCCACAATACTGTATATAGCTTGTCATGACAAGCTACAGTTTAAAGCCTTTGGGTAGTCAATAAAGCTCAGGTAAATGGGTTTCTAGTATTCTCTGCTTTCAGCCAAGATCTATCTGATATCAGCACTTATATCTTTTGCTCCATGTCCTCTTCTAAATCCAGTTTGAACCTCTGGCAGTTCCCTGTCAATGTGCTGTTGCAGCCATGTTTGAATTATCTTTAACAAAATTTCACTTGCATGAGATATTAATGATATTGTCCTATGATTTCTGAATTCTGTTGGGTCACCTCTCTTCAGAATGTACACAAATATGGATCTCTTCCAATCAATTGGCCAAGTAGTTGTCTTCCAAATTTATTGGCATAAATGAATGAGTGGCTCCAGTACTGCATCTGTTTGTTCAACGGTTTCAATTTGTATTCCATTAATTCCTGGAGCCTTGTTCCTTGCCAATGCCTTAAATGCACCTTGGACTTCTTCCTTTAGTATCATGGATTCTGGATCATATGCTACCTCTTGAAATGGCTGAATATTGACCATTTTCCTTTTGGTACAGTGACTCTGTGTACTCCTTCCACCTTTTTTTGATGTTTTCTGCATCATTCAATATTTTGCCCATATTGTTGTTGTTGTTAAGTGCTGTTGAGTCTGTTCTGACCCATAACAAACCTGTATAGGGTTTCTGAGGAGTGATTGGTGGTGGTGGTGGTTATGTGCTGTGGAGTCGGTTCTGACTCATAGTGACCCTGTACAGGGTTTCCAAGGCTGTAAATCTTTATGGGAACAGAAAGCATCATCTTTATCCCATGGAATAGCTGGTTTTTTTGAACAGCTGACCTTGCATTTCACAGCCTGATTTGTAACCACTATGCTACCAGAGCTGAATTGCTGACCTTCAGGCTCAAACAGACTTTGCAATCCAGCGCATTAACCCACAGTACCAAACAATTGCAAGTTGAGGCACTTCCCTCAGCTTGAGAATGCTAAGCATGATCTTCACTTTCAGTTTTCTAACTCCAGATCTTTGCACATTTCATGATAATATTTGACTTTGTCTTCTCAAACTGACTTTTGAAATTTTCTACTCAGCTCTTCTACCTCCTCATTTCTTCCATTTGCTTTGGCATCTCTACACTGGAGAAAAAGTTTCAGAATCTCTTCTGACATCCATTGTGGTCTTTTTCTTCTTTCTTGTCTTCTTAACGACCTTTTGCTTTCTTCCTGCATGATGTTCTTGACGTAATCCCACAACTCTTCTGGTCTTCGGTTTTATTAGTGTCTAATTTATCAAATCTGTTCTTGAGATGATTTCTAAATTCAGATGGGATATGTCCAAGGTTATATCTTGGCTCTAATAGACTTATTTTAATTTTCTTCAGCTTTAGACTGAACTTGCATATGAGTAATTGACGGTCTGTTCCATAGTCTGCTCCTGGCCTTGTTTTGACTGATGATATGGAAGTTTTCCACTACCTATTCATACAGAAGTCATCACTTTGATTCCTGTATATTCCATCTGGTGAGTTCCATTTATATAGTCATCTTTTATGTTGTTTAAAAAAGGTATTTTCAATGAACAAGTTATTGGTCTTGCAAAATTCTATGACATGCTCTCCAGCATCATTTCTATCACCACCACCCTCTTTTCCAACTACTGGTCCTTCTTCTTTGTTTCCAACCTTTGCATTCCAGTCACCAGTAACTATCAATACAGCTTGATTACCTGTTTGATCAGTTTCAGACTGAAGAAATTGGCAGAATTCTTCAGTTTCATCATCACTGGCCTTAGCGGTTGGTGTGTAAATTTGAAAAATAGTAATATTATCTGGTCTTCCTTGCAAAAAGATAGATACAGCCTAAATACCCATCAACAGAAGAATAGTTAAACAATCTTTGTCACATACCACAGTGGAATACTATGCAATGTTAAAGAATAATGATAATTTATAAAACAGTTCATAACATGGATGAACCTGGAGGACATTATGCAGAGTGAAATTAGTCAATCACAAAAGGACAAATATTATATGAGACCATGGTTGTAAAAAGTTAAAATATTTTCTTGATAAAAGAAACATTCTGTAATAGTTACCAGGTATGGGAAGGAAGGGAAAAGTATTCATGGGCTAGAGGGTAGACACCTGTTAACATGGATGACAGACAAGAGGGAAGTTGGTAGAGGAAAGATGAAAGTAGCAAGACACAGGGAGGAATGCAAGAGTTAAGGTGAATAGAGGTAAGCACTGTTACATGATTGTACATGGAGGGGATTGCAATCATTATAATGAAACAAAGCATATGATTTGTTGAATGCAAAACTGATTATCTGCTCTGTAAACCTTCACTCAATTGTAATAAAAAGTTATAAAAAATCATATGTGGTCATGTGTGATGTATTTAATTCTTATATTATTATTGGTACTATTTAATTGATCACATCTTGGGTCTCTTAGCTGCTGTCATATCTGAAACTCCTAGAAGCTAAAACTGTGTTTCATTCATCTTTCACAGTACTTCATCTACATGGTCAGTAAGTCTGTGGAATTAAAAAAAAGATAGTGAATAGATTTTTGTTGAATGAGTTGGAATTTTCAAAATGCATAAACCACATACCCTTTTCTAATAGTAATCAGCTCATAATCCCTAGGCTCTTATAAAGTATAGTTGTACCCATTTCTTTCTGCTTGGAGTAATTATTATATTTTAAGGTGTTGAAGAGCAAAGATATCAGCTTGAGGACTAAGGTACGCCTGACCCAAGCCATGGTATTTTCAATACTTCATATGCATGTGAAAGCTGGACAGTGAATAAGGAAGATCATAGAAGAATTGATGATTCTGAGTTATGGTGTTGGAGGAGAATATTGAAAGTGCCATGGGCTGCCAAAAGAACCAATAGATCCATTTTGGAAGAAGTGGAGCCAGAGTGCTCCTTGGAGGCCAAGATGGCCAAACTTCGTCTCTCATACTTTGGACCTATTGTCAGGAGAGACCAGTCATTGGAGAATGAGATCATGTTTGGTAAGGTGGAGGGTCAGAAAAAAAAAAAGGAATACCCCCAACGAGATGGATTGGCCAAGTGGCAGCATTGATGGACTCAAGCGTAGCAACAGTAATGAGGTTGGCCCAGGATCGGGCAGTGTTTCGTTCTGCTGTGCATAAGGTCTCTATGGGTCAATACTGACTCGATGACACCTAACAACAACAACAAGGATACCAAAATGAACCTCACTGCCATTGAGTCGATTCCAACTCTTTGAGACCCTGTATACAGCTTCCAAGGCTATAAATCTTTACTGGAGCAGACAGCGTCATCTTTTTCCCTTGGAGCACCTGGTAGGTTTGAACTGCCAACCTTGTATTTAGCAGTGCAGTGCTTACCCAGAAGTACCACCAGCGCTTCTATTTTAATGATTGTTGTTGTTGTTGTTAAGTGTGTCAGGTTGGTTCTGACTCATAGCGACCCTGTATAGGATTACTGATGGATTTGAACCTCCAACCTTGTGGTTAATAGTTCAGTGTTTACCATATCGCACAAGAGGACTCCTTTGTAAGGCTTTAAAAATACCAGGAAAAGATGTTGTTGTTAGTTGTCATTGAGACTACTCCACTTTATGGCATTATGTATCTCACATAATGAAAGACTGCCTGGTCCTACGCCATCTGTATAATCAGTGTTATGCTTGAGTCCATTGTTTGGGCCACTGTGTATTTTGATGCTTTCCAATCTAGGAGGCTCATCTTTCAGCCCTGTATTGGAAAATATTCTATTGTGTTTCACAGGGTTTTCATTGACAAAATTTCAGAAGTACATTTCCAGGTCTTTCTTCCTAGTCTGTCTTAGTCTGGAGACGCCACTGAAATCTGTCCACCAGTTAACCCTGGTGCTATTTGAAATACCGTTTGCATCGCTCCCAGCATCACAGCTATACAAACACCATCATGTATGTCAAACAGAGAGGCAGGTGGTGGTGGAAAAGATAAGACGTGTAAAAATCACATCAGAAGTCCATTCAAAACTAACATTTGTAAGCAACTTCCTCAAATAAATTAGTCAAGGTTTGCTAATTTTCTTACAAGGAATGGACTTAAATTTGTATTTGGAAACTCTGTGTGAGAAACATGAAAGTATAAAATAAAGCAAGCATAAACCTGATAAACATGGGAGCCCCCCAAAAAGTACACTTTCTACCCAGAAAGCTCTATTAGAAACTAAATGGCACACACTTAAAAATCCCTCCTCCTTTGATCATTCTGGTATGAATTCGAATCCATGCTTTTTTATAGTTCAAAAGCAAAATTTTTTCTTTAGAAGTAGTCTGAAGTAAGAAAAGCCTACTGCAATCCCACAGAGATTGAAGGACCTCACTACCATCAAGAAGAACCTGGAGTAGAATGTGCCCTTTGGACCACGCGGAGTTCCTGTGGTAAGAATCTCTTCGTTCCCAAAGAGAAAGAAGCTGTAGCTGTGAAGACAGCAAGAAACAACCCAAGAAAGCAAGAAGTGGGCTGAGAGGGAGCAAAGGCAAAAGCAAAGGGGCTGCCTGTGGTCATGGTCAAGAAGGAATTGAGAGTTGAGAGCTCTCCTAGCTGGAATCTGTCCTGATTGAAGAAATGTATCCTGTCTCCTAAATCCTATCCTGCTAATTCCAAGTTGATCCTAATCCTGAGTTGTATCCTGTTACTTCGCTAATAAACTACATAATCATGATAAAAACAAAACAAACAAAAAGCCCTCTCTTTGTGATACAAATACTTCTTCCAACCCCACTGGGATATTTGTTGTTGTTGTTAATCGAGTCGGTTCTGACCCATAGCGACCCTGTATAGGGTTTCCGAGGAGCAGCTGGTGAGCTTGAATTGCCAACCTTGCAGTTCAAATGGCTTTGCAGTCCAGTGCATTAACCCACAGCGCCACACCAGGACTCCATTACCGGGATATTACAGGTACTTTAAAAAACCTTTTTCTCTTAAAAAGGAGGATCACTATTCTTCTCATACAATTGCATTCTATCAAGCTGGACAAAGCATCATACTATACTGAATATGGTAAATTCCCAATCCTCATCCCCTCAGTTACCAACAGCAAACATTTACTAAGGGCAGGGACTGTGTCTTTGTTCCTTGCTTGTCTCCAGAGCCTAGCTCAATCTTGTCCATCTGTGTGAGCGGAGATAGAGTCTGCTCCCGAGGAGCTAATAATCTGCAATAGATTTCAGCACTTTCTACAACATCACATAGACATGTACCAATCAGATTTAAATTACTTTTTAGATTTTTGAGCATTTTTAAACACTGGGATATTACTTATATTCAGGTACAAATCTTAAATGCACAGTTCAATGGGCTTTCACAAAGAAGCACCTAGATCAAGATATTTCTAGCACATTTCAGCATGCTCCTTCACACCTGCTTTCAGTCACAATCTTGACTTGCATCATTTTAGATCCATTTTTCCTATTTCTGGACACTATGCAAGTGGAACCATACAATATGTGCTCTGTTGTGTCTGGTCTCTTTCACTTGGTATCATGTGTGTGAGATTCTTCCTTGCCATTGCACATCTTGGTGGCTTGTCCTTTCTTAATGCTGAGTAGTGTTTTGTAGTATGAATGTACCACAGTTTATTTATCCATCCTCCTGTAAACAAGCACTGTGGTAGCTCACAGTTAAGGCTGTCATGATTAAAGTTATGAGCACTTTTATACAAGTCTTTTTTTTTTTTAAGTTTCTTTTTATTTATTCTATTGCTCTGTGTGCTGTTTTATAAAGTTTAACACATATGCAGGTTTGTGTATATGGCTTCTATCATGCAACGAATGCCTTTGATATACGTCAATAGTATGCTTTCTTTGGTTGCTGAGTGATAGACACATGCTTGTTTGATGGACATAGGCATATTTGCAGCAGTGGAATTGCCTGATTGTGGGGTTTAGCTTTAGTAGGTACAGCCACATATTTTCCAAAGCAACTCAGCCAGCAATTTAAAAGGGTTCCAATTACTCTCCCTCTTCTCCAAAATTTGGGAGCCATCTTGATCAGTGTGTATGTAGTATTTTAGCCATTTTGGTAGGTGTGTGTGTAAATTAGGATTTCAAGTTTGTTTGGAATCATGGAAAGAATTAGTCACCTTCTGTAGCAGATGCTGTGGGTCCCTGCCCAGATCCCCTAACATCCCGTTTTCTGTTGGGCAGCCATCCTATAGTTGTTGCAGATGCGGTTGCTAACTAGGCATACCTGGAGCGTCTCCAGAGCTTGCCTGTGGGCAATTAGAGCTGCTCGGTCGTTTTCATGTCCTCCCTCCTCTCCACCCCACCCCTACACATCCGCACTGGGCTGGTGGCAGCTAATTAATGACTGTTCCAGGTATTAAAATTCAGATCCCTTGCCCTAAGGCAGATAGAATCAGAACACTTCAACCAGGTTGCAACTTCACCTGAACTCACTTGAGCTCAGCTACCCCCCTCCACCTCCCCACCCCACCTGCAAACCTTGTTCCCTTCACTTCCTTACAAGATTCCCTAATCAATCAACTACACAGAAATCCCTGTGTTCATCTCTGCTTCTAGGGAACATGATCCAGGACACTTTTCTCGGTCCTCCTTACCCAAAGCAGGGATTCCAACTGGTTCATTTTGGCTCTAACCCCTGCTGAGAATTTGCTTTTCACCCCATTATATTCTGGGGATCTAGAAGAATCACCTGAGAGTCTTATTAAAATGTAGATTCTGAAACAATATATGTGGGGAGAATAGCCAATTCTCAACAGGGAATGAGACCAGCATGAACCAGTTCAAAGCCCTCATCCTAAAGATTCCACCTTCTGTGTCTAGACTGTCTAATTATAAAAACTGACTGCATCCAACAGAAAACTGATTTGTGCAATAACTCAAGATATTTTTATTTAATTTCCTATTTTCGCGTAATTGTATCTAAGGGAGGAGGGTTTTTAAACAAATCGAGGTCCTTTCGCCAGCTGCATTTTCTAAGTTGGATTCATCGTGTTGCTGGTGGTCTGAGGAGCATCGTTCTGAATTCCACAGTGGCGTGTACTTGGACGTCTTTCCTTCTGACTGGACACACCGCGTCGGCGCGTTCGCCGACTGGAGACAGGGACAGCTGAGTTCTAAAGGTTCTGGTTTTTGGTGCGTTCTGTGAAATACGACATGCCCAGGATTTGTAGTGCCAGCAATTTGTTACACTGTGAAACCATTCAGAGAAAACAGTGTGAACTTTGGAATGCTCCCAGCTGCCCGGCTCACAAAAGCTGTACCGAAGGGTCTGTGGAACATAGTGATGGAAAACGGGGCCCAGATTTAGGAATGTGGAGAAAGGAGTTACGTTGATTCGGTTGAGGGATCTCTCCAGCACTGTGCATTTGTTCTGTTGAGAGCAGCTATACAGGTGGGGAGTATTCTAGTGTGTTGTGGGGCCTGGGAGGCCGGCCTGCCCTCAGATGCATACAGGTAGGTATGCAAGTGTATTCTGCCACCACAACCGTGTTCTCACCTGTGTTTGAACAAGAGCGTTACCATCATGCCCAGTCCTGAGTTTCCAGAGCACCACAGTTGCCCTCGGGCTCAGCCATGTTTTCCAGGCCTTGTCCCTGTGGGAGGATGGGGGACCCTGGCCCCACCCACTGCACAGGTGGTTGGGGTCTGGAGTCTATAGCAAACAGCATTGAGACGACTGTGCCACCTAGCTGAATTGCGGAGCAGGCCACAGGATCCCATGCCCA
>NW_006408557.1:6996118-7000844 GCF_000296735.1 Chrysochloris asiatica | reverse complement strand
CCCCCGCCCTTAGCCGTCTGGGATAAAGGAGCACATTCCCACAGCCGGCCACGGGAAGTTACCCACCATATTTAAATATTTCAATTGTGAACCTATCGATACCGGATACTGAAATATTTATATACACTGACTCGTAGGCCTGTACTAATCTCTACGAATTAGCAATGTTGAGCAGCCCACAGCCAAGAGACCACCGTGGGGGTCTGCATGGCAGCTCGAGGGTGATCCCAGGGCAGGGCCAGACTCCACCCCACCGTGGGAGCCCCATGAATTGGTCAGGGTCACCCGCTGCAGGCTTTTAGAGAAGAGACCATGTTTGATGTTTTGTGTGGACACACGTGGGAGCTAAAATTGACATATTTTTATGTAAAGTTTTCTATTCTTTGATTTTTAATAAACTTTGGAAAGCATAAAAAAAAAAAAGCAATGATTTAAACAAGAGATGTTTTTTTTTTTCCTTTTCTCCCAAACAGCTTTAGTCTCAACATGTGTGGTACCAGTACAAGTTTCCCGGCAGAACTATGAGAGAAATGAGACTTCTCTTAGCCATCTGTTATGGATTGAGTTGTAAATATGTGTTGGAATCCTACCCTCTGTACCATGAGTATAATCCTGTTTGGAATAGCGTTTTCTTTGCCGTGTTAATTAGCCCATACCCCATGAGGTGAGTTCCAAATGTAATAATGTAAATATATAATAAATGTAAGTATCTATTATGTAGATAGGGCAAGAACAGATTGTTGTTATGAAGTGCCGTCGAGTAGGTTTGGACCCATAGTGACCCTGTATAGGGTTTCCAAGGAGCAGCTGGTGAGCTTGAACTGTTGACCTTGCAGTTCAAAAAGTGACTTTGCAGTCCAGTACATTAACCCACAGCGCCACACCAGAACTCCTTACATTAAGATGCCACGCAATGATCACCAGGGAAACAAGAAACAAATGGAACTACAGACAAGGACAAAATAGAGACAGCTGTGGTCCAAATCAGGTCCTCCAGAACTGTGAGCAAATCAATCTGTTCCTTAAAACCACCTGCTTGTATCTGTGTTACAGCAACACTAGGTAACAGAGACACCTTTTCACTAGTTTTTCAAGACCTTCTGCTGAGGTGGTCCCTCCTTTTAAGTACTTTTCCCCTGTGGCCCAGTGATTTTTGCAGCAAATTTGCCTAATGCAGTATGTTGTTCTGTTTCTTGACTGCTGCTTCCATTAGTATTGATTATGGGTTCAAGTAAAATGAAGTGTTTGTTAACTTCAATATGTTCTCCATTCCTCATGACGATATTTACTAGTCCAGTTGTGAGGATTTTTGTTTTCTTTACATTGAGGTACAATTCATTCTGAAAGCTGTAGTCTTTGATCTTCCTCAGTAAGCATTTAAAGCCCTCTTTGCTTCCAGCAAACTAGATTGTATCACAGGTTGTTGATGAGTTTTCTTTCATTCCTGATGCCATGTTCTTCATATAATCCAATTTCTCAAATTATTTGTTCCGCATATAGATTAAATAAGTATGGTGAAAGGATACAACCTAGGCACACACCTTTCCCGATTTTGAATCATCCAATATCCCCATTTTCTGTTAAAATGACTACCTCTTGGTCTATGTACAGGTTCATTATGAGCACCATTTTATTCCATCAATTCCTGGAGCCTTGTTTTTTGCCAGTACCTTCAGTATACTTTAGACTTCTTCCTTCAGTACCAAGTATCTTTGGTTCTTGATTATATGCTACCCCTTGAAATGGTTGATAATTGACCAATTCTTTTTGGTACAATGACTATTTTTTCCATCTTCTTTTGATGCTTCCTGTGTCATTTAATATTTTGCCCATGTTGTTGTTAAGTGCTCCATTCAGTCAGTTCTGACTCATAGTAACCCTGTAGAGGGTTTCCCAGGAGCAGCTGGTAGGTTTGAACTGCCAACCTTGTGGTTCACAGTCCAGATCTGATCCTACAGCACAATTCCTTTAATATAACAAAACATAAGATTGTCCGGTTCCAAATGGTCAATCCTAGTCCATTTCAGCTGCCTAGGATATTGATTTTTATGAGTTGCACTTCACTTTTGATGACTTCTAAGATAAGCACTGGATCGAAAGGTCAGTTGACCTGCAGTATCGATGGTTCAAACTTACCAGCTGCTCCTTGGAAACCCTTTATGGGGTTGCTACGAGTAGAACTGACACGATGGCACTTACCAACAACAATAACAGCAATTTTTCAAGAGTCATACTTTGTACATTCTATGTTCCAATTATTATTTAATGTTTACATCTTTTCTTCTCATCTTGAGTTGTGCCCCATCAGCAAATGAAAATCTTGAAAATTTTATTCCATTCACGTCATCATGGTCAACTCTACTTTGAGGAGGCAGCTAGTCGTGTTTTGCATGCCTTCTGACTTGAAGGGTCCATCTACTAGCAGTATATCTGACAATGTTCTGCTAGTCATAAAGGTTTTCAGTGGCTAACTATTCAGTCTGCCTCTCCTACTTCCTAGTCTGTCTTAGTCTGGAAGTTCTGCTAAAATCTGTCCACCATGGGTGACCCTGCTGGTATTTAAAATACTGGTGGCATAGCTTCCAGCATCACATCAACACAAGCCAACACAGTATGACAAGCTGACAGATGATTGGTTGTTGCTGTTACGTGCCATCAAGTCAGTTCCGACCCATAGCAACCCTGTATAGGTTTCTGAGGAAGCAGTTGGTGAACTTTAATTGCCGACTTTGTGCTTCAAACCGACTTTGCAGTCTAGCGCATTAGCCCACAGGGCCACACCAGGACTCCAGATGATTGGTAGTGCTGAACAATAGATTTTTTTTAATTCTGAGATTTTATTTTTATTTTAAGTGTTGCTGAGTTAGTTCCAACCCATAGTGACTCTATGTATAAGAGAATAAAACAATGCAGTGTCTTGGCTATGTTTGAGCCCACTGTTGAACTCACTGTATCAATCATCTCAATGAAGGTCTTCCTCTTTTTTGCTGACTCTCTACTTTACCAGACTTGTCCAACTTCAAGAACTGGTCCCGACTGACAACATGTCCAAAGCAAAAGAGATGAAGTCTCAACATTCTTACATCTAGAAGACATTCTTACTGTACTTCTTCTAACATAGATTTGTTCATTCTTCCAGAAGTCCATGGTATATTTAATATTCTTCACCATCATTCAATGCTTCAATTCTGCTTAGCTTTTCTTTATTAGATGTCTAGTTTTCACATGCACATGAGGCAGTTGAAAATACTGTGGCTTTTGGGCCAGGCACTTTAGTCTTCAAAGTGACATCTTTTATTTTTAACACTTTAAAGTGGTCTTTTCAGTAGATTTGCTCAATGGAATTTTCCACCTGATTCTCTAATGTCTGCTTCCGTGGCTACTGATTGTGGATCCAAGTAAACTGAAATCTTTGACAACTTCAATCTTTTCTCCGTTGGTCATGATGTTGTTAATTTGTCCAGTTATAAGGATTTTTGTCTTCTTTATATTGAGGTGTAATCCATACTGAAGCCGTAGTCTTTGATCTACATCAATAAGTACTTCAAGTTCTCTTTACGTCCAACAAGCAAGGTTGTGTCATCTACATGTCACAGATTGCTAATGAGTCTTCCTCCAATCCTGATGCCATGTTCTTCTCTATATAGTCTAACTTCTCAGATTATATGATCAGCATAGAGATTGAATAAATATGGTGAAAGGATACAACCCTGATATATATCTTTCTGGTGTAAGATAAGCACTCAACCGCAAGTTCGGTTTGAACTACAAGGTCAGCGGTTCAAGCTCACCAGCTGCTCCTCAGAAATCCTATACAGGATTGCTATGAGTCGGAACAGGCTCCACGGCACTTAACAACAATAGAATCCTCTTGTTCTGTTCAAACAATTGCCTTTTGATGTATGTACAGGTTCTACATGAGCACAATTAAGTGTTCTGAAATTCCCATTCTTCTTAATATTATCCATAATTAGTTAAGACGGTCAAATTATGTGTTTGCACAGTCAATGAAACACAAGCAAACATCTTTCTGGTATTCTCTGCTTTCAGTCAAGATTATTACTGGGTAAATTAATAACTAGATAGTTAATTTCATTAAACTTTTCAAGACCTCACTCTAGTTATTTCTCTTCATAAGTAATTAAATACACTCATTCATGCTCAAGTGTTAATTACATTCATTGATTCAATTAGTGTTTCTGAATTAGGTGTGAAGGATGCAAAAACAAATAACTTATGGATCTCTCATTGAAAGAAACTTGTGTGCACCTGGCATTAGCATTTTCACACTACTGCGACCATTGGTTTGCTTATGTCTCATTGTATCTTATGTCTTATATTTATCTTATATCTACATTGTAATCTTCTTGAGAGTAGGACCTGTGTTCTATTTCCATGCTCCTGTAAGGAGGAGCACAGTGACTGGAATATACCATATATGCTTGTGGAAAACAGAATGACAGAAAGCAGTGAGGGAAGATAAAGGTAGAGAGGCAGGAAGAGAGGAAAGGTAGTTTGGGGATGGTTTGTTACACAGTAATAAATATCAAGAAAAAGAGATATTGGTTATCAAAAGGAAAATTTATTGTTTGATTACTTCCAACAGCTTTCATCCTAGTAAGATATATCTATTGTTGTTGTTGTCAGGTGCCATCAAGTCGGAACCGACTCATAGCGACCCCATGCACAGCAGAACGAAACAATGCTCGATCCTGGGCCAACCTCA
>NW_006408557.1:6991171-6991775 GCF_000296735.1 Chrysochloris asiatica | reverse complement strand
TTACCTTTAGCAAAACTCTACTCACATGGGATATCAAAGAGATTGTCTGATGATTTCCACATTCTGTTGGGTCACCTCTCTTTGGAATGGGCACATTTATGGAACTCTTCCAATCAGTCGGCCAGATAGTTATCTTCCAAATTTCTTGGCAGAGATGAGTGAGTGCCTCCTGTGCCGCCTCACTTTCTTGAAAGATTTCCATTTTTATTCCATCAACTCCTGGTGCCTTATTCTTTGCCAATTCCTGCAATGCACCTTGGGCTTCCTCCCTAACTATCATTGGCTCTTGATCATATGCTACCTTTTGAAACAATTGAACATTAACTATTTCCTTTTGGTACAGTGATTCTGTGTATTCCTTCCATCTTCTCTCTTTTTTTTTTTTTTTAATGTTTTATTGTGAATTGTGTGATAGTTTACATGGGAGAACATTAGTTTTACATTCATTCTGTCGTATATTGTCTCATTGCCATGGTTACAATCCCCTCCATGCAATCTTTCCTCTGTACTCCCCAGGTCTTCAGCACACAGTCGCTCTCCCTCTCTGGATCTAAAGTCTCCAGCTGCTCCATCGCTCCACGTCATCATCTCTGGTTCCATTTCA
>NW_006408557.1:6979489-6991071 GCF_000296735.1 Chrysochloris asiatica | reverse complement strand
AAGTGTTCTGGAATACTCATACTTCTCAATGTTGTCCATAGCTTGTCATGATCCACACAATCGAAAGCCTTTGCGTAGTCAATAAAGCACAGGTAAACATATATCTATAGGAAGACAGAAATTCTTAATGCAAAGTAAACATTGTAATAGAGGAGGCATAGAAAATATTTCTGACATGTTCCTCAAATCCTACCAAGATGATAAGCCTTGATCAGAGCAAGGGGGGAATACTTGGCATGTGTTGAAACACAATTATCTACTGTAGTTGGGGAACTCAAGTAAAATAATTAAATGGATAGGTCATAGACCCAAGTAATAGTGGGGATCGAAGGATTGGGAGGTACCACCATTAAACTTTGGTTCCTTATAGTCATATGGGGACATGAGCACTGTGGTTGACAGATTTTTCATTTTTTTCCAGAATCCAAACAAACAGATTTTTATATGGAATCTTCAAAATTTTATGTCTGGATGGTTGGGTTGCAAATTTGAGCTCCCTGATCCATAAATGTGAGTATTAGATGAGACATCTTACTTATCATAAATTGCATGCTTGTTTCTCTAGGCATCCTGTGACTTTTTTGAGTGAAAGTTGGTCTATGTACTTTCCAGCACAGTCTAGCTATATTAGACTAAGTGCTTGAAGTCCTAAGTGTTGGTGAGCATATGGTGAGCACATGGTGCTTATGGTGCTTACCAACACTTGTATACACTGCTGATGGGTGCTGACTGGATATAACCATTTGGAAAATTGTTTGACAATAACTACTAAGGTTGATCCTACCCTACATATTATCTCTATGACCCAGGTTGCCACTCTAAGATGAATACACCAGAGAAATGCAAATATATGTTCACCAGAAGACAGATATGTATTAGAATGCTCCTGGAGGCACTACTAGTAATAGTCAAAGACGGGAAACATCCAGAACTCTGTCAGTGGTACAGTCATTAATGGAATGTTACACAGCAATGAGAGAAGCAACCACAATAGCAAAAATGCAACAGCACAGATACATCTCACAAATGAAATGTTGAATTAAAGAATCAGACGCAGAAACATCCATATGGTGTGATACACAGTGAGAATTCTGATTTCCCACATCTCTACCAACACTTGGTATATGAATATAACTAGGCTAAAGTAACCTATAGAGATGAGGAGGTATAATAGTGGTCACTCTTGAAAGAAAGAGGATGCCTGGATGGGGTCCAAGAGCCTTATGCAACCTGATTGTGCTCTGTTCCTTACTTGTAAGGGGGTCACAACTTTGTGAACATTCACTGAGCCATATGTTGTTGCTGCTGTTAAGTGCCATTGAGTTGGTTCTAACTCATAGCCACCCTGTATAGATTTCTGAGGAGCTGCTGGTGAGTTTGAGCCGCCAACCTTGTGATTAAAATGACCTTGTGGTCCAGTGCTTACTTTTCCTAAAGCGACACAACAGCACTCCAAGTTATATGAGGGGACTTCAAAAAGTTCATGGAAAAATGGAATTTAAAGATAATGGACTTTGTTTGTTTTAGAATTTTTATTATGATTTGAGTTTACAGGGCAGATCATTAGTTCTACATTCAACAAACCATATACTTTGCTTCATTACAATGATTATAATTCCCTCCATTACCCCATCAGTTAACAGTATTTCTCTCTATTCATTTTAGCTTTTTTTTTTTTGAACATTCAGACATATTTAATAATTTAAACAACCAAAGGGCATATTCTGCAAGCCTGGCTCCTGGCCACCAGCTCTCAGTCCCTCTCTGGCTATGAGTCTGGAGTCCTCAGCTGCTCCCTCTCTCCTTATGTCCTCATCTCTGCCTCCGTCTCTGGTGTAGCTGCTTCTCTGGATAAGGTCCTGCATTCCACTTGTACTCTTCTCACTTGATTGTCCTAGGGTCCTCTTTTTCTGCTCTGTAAGATTAGCTACTCCCCCATTTTTGTTACAAAACTTTTACCTTTACAAATGTGACAGTCACAATTAATCATGTTAACAATTCCTCACCATTGAATCATAAGAATCTTACCCCATAGCTTTTTTTTTTTTAAGTTTTTATTGTGAATTGAGTGATAGTTTACATGGGAGAACATGAGCTTTACATTCATCCTATCATATTTAGTTTCATTGCAATGATTACAACCCCTGCATGCATCAGCATTCAACATCATTTGCTTCCATTCACCCTTTTTATTTTTTTAGATGTACACCAAAATACTCAGGAATATATAACCATTCAAACAACCAAAGGGCATACCCTGCAAGTCTGCGCCCCCAGCCACCAGCACACAGCCCCTCTCCCTCCTTGAGTCTAGCTTCTCCAGCTGCTCCAGCTCTACACATCATTGTCTCTGCTTCCATCTCTGGCATTGCAGCTTCTCTGGATAGTGTCCGCACTCCACTCTTCTCCTTTGATGGTACCAGGGTCCTCTGCTCCTGGACTGCAAGATCAACCACTCCTCTCCTTTTGTTACAAAACATCTACCTTTACATTTTTAACATTCACAATCAGTCCTTATAGCAATAATTCACTATTGAACCACAAGAAACTTATCCCCATCTGTTTTTACCAGTCCCACCTAAACAGGTTGGAAACCACTCAGTGAAGATTCTACCTTTCCCCACATCCTCTGAAACTAGGCTCCCTCTTGAAAACTTGTAAGCCAGCCACTTTGTGCCTTTGTAGCCCCCCCATTTTGGATAGCCAATGTCTAAGTTGCCCATCCCTGTCAACCCTGTGTACAGTGGAGGTGGGAATGATCCTTGCTATAAAGATTCGTTGCCTCTTTTAAGGTACTACATCCACAAGTATTGGTTAAATTCATCAAATTGTAGCAATTACACTTTTTTTCCTCTTCTTTCTTCCTCTATTCAAGTTCTGAACATCCAGCTATTGAAGCTAGGTCAAAAGGGTACTATCTGCAAGTATGGCGTTCTTGTGCATCTCCCTTCACTTCATATCAGCTGGACGTTTCATTCTCTGCTCTAGTCCTCTGTGGCCATGTCCCTGTCCATGAGCTCAGGAGTCCCCAGGTCACGCCATATTGCTGGCCGACCAGATCTCAATCCAGGTTGATAGGAGTCTATTGAACGTGGTCTGACTTAGCTCACAGCTTCATTGCTGTTTTTTCCCCCACTTCCTATTATCAGTAGACCAACATGGTCACCAGCAAGATTATATGCCTGCTCATATATTGATAATGGAGCTTTTTTAAAGCCTCTTCATATATATTGTTATGTACTTTTCTGCATGTTGTTGTTGTTGTTAAGTGCCAGAGAGTTGGTTCCAACTAATAGTGACCTTGTATAGAGTCTCCAAGGAGCAACTGGTGACCTTGAACCACCGACCTTGCAGTTTAAACTGACCTTGCATTCCAGTGCATTAAACCACAGCGCCACACCCAGGCTTTTCTGCATACATGTTATATTTTGTTTTAGTTACATAGTGCTGCTATAACAGAAATATCACAAGTGGATACCTTTTACAAACAGAAATTTATTCTTTCATATTTTCAGAGGCTAGAAGTCCAATTCAGAGTGCCCACTCTAGGCAGCTCTCTCTCTCTCTCTGGTTAGGGAAGGTCTTTGTCTCCTTACAACATTCCAGGGAAATTCTCCTTTATAGGATCAGGGCTGTGACTTGATTAAGGATGTTGCTTATCACCTTAATCCCTTTACAATTGACTGACTGATCACACCAATTTACATAACATAATTACCACAGCACTGAGAATCATGGCCCAGCTAAATTGACACATCTTTTTGGGAGACACGATTCAATCCATGACATATTTCAGTACAAAAACAAAACAAAACCAACTGCCATGGAGTTTATTGTAATTCACAGCTATCCTGTATAGGGTTTCTGAGGCAGAAATCTTTGTTGTTGTTAAATACTGCCAAATCAGTTCTGACTCATAGTGACCCTGTACAGGATTTCCAAGGAGCGGCTGGTGAGCTTGAACTGCCGACCTTGCAGTTCAAATTGACCTTGCAGTCCAGTGCATTAACCCACAGTGTCAGACCTTTACCAGAGCAGAAAGTCTCATCGTTCTCCAATGAACAGCCAGTAGTTGGGTGTATGGGCTGAAGCAAGTCAGCATCTCCATGTAATCTGGAGTCTTGATTATAAAATGGAGCATTGAAAGAATTGTCATTACTTCAAATATTGATGAAGTGTGGGTTAAAGCCATAGACCTTAAAGTGGGGTCCTCAGGATAGCAGCAGCAGCACCCGAGAGTTAATTAGAAATGCAAACTTTGGGGCCCCATCCCAGAAGAATGAATTACAGATTCTGGTGATGGGCCTCTGCAATTTGTGTGTTAACAAGTTCTCCAGGAGATTCCAAACCAGTTTCTGTCTGGTATTTCTCCCAAGATGCCTCAGGGTTGAAGTGAACCACCAGCCAGGGGCTCTGTGGCTTAGAGTCCCTAGCAAACTTTTTCTGTAAAGCTTCAGAGAATAAACATTTAAGACTTTGTGGGTCATAAAGTCTCTGCCATTGTTGTGTAAAACTAGCCATAAATATTATGTAAATCATGGGCGTGACCAGATTCATCTTAAAGTTGTTGTTTGTTGTTGTTAAGAGGAGTGGCTGATGGATCTGAGCTGATGACCTTGTGGGTAGTAGTACTGTGCTTATCCTACAGAGCCTCACCTGTACTCCTGTCTAAAAGTAGGCCTTAGATTCTGGGAAAAGCTTAAACAATAAGATAAAGATCAGGTAGAACAATTTTCTTATTTTCCAGGAAGATGATGTTCTCTGGTCCTCTCCCTCTGGTCAGCTTTAAGGTCCACACTAGACACACCCTGCTTCCAGTTCTGAGTACTCAACTTCTGTGGCTGACTCCCCCTCCAAATTTCCTAGCTTTTCTAGTTGATTTCATTCCCTATTTCTCCTCCCCCTTCAAAGCCTGTTCTCTGTGAAATCTGTAATAGATATAGAACCCTCACTTGGTATGAAAGTCTAATAACAGTAGTGCCACTGCTCCCACAGGCATTTACACTGATAACTGATCCTGCATTGGATAATACTTGAAGGGAGGAGGGAATGGTATCCCAATATGGAATCCAGGTGTGGTGCTGTAGGATCAGCACTGGGACTGCTAACCACAAGACCGGCAGTTCCAACATACCAGCTGCTCCTTGGAAACCTTATACAGGGTCAAACCTGACAGCACTTAACAACAACATTGGCATGAGCCAATCTGTGGGAGGTGTTTAAGGAATAGGGAAAGACTTCTGGTTTCATTAAATCACCTTGTGTGCTAAAGCAATGTGGTTGACTCCATTGGCAAGAACAAACAAGCTGTGATAGAGACAACTCGACTTGAACTTGTGGACCAGGACTGAGGGGGTGGTGATGGGAGGATGGACCTCCAAGCTGAACACAGAGCTGTTCCTGAAAGTGGAATGGATAGATGCTGTTGTTGTTGTTAAGTGCTTTAGAGTCGGTTCTGTATAGGGTTTCAGAAGAGCAGCTGGTGGGTTTGAACTGCTGACTTTGTGGTTAGTAGTCCAGTGCTTAACCTACAGCATCACACACACAAAATTCTCACAAACACTGATTTCAAAGTAACACTCCTACTTGTTGATTTATCAAATTGAACAACAGTTCCTCAGTGTGACTATGACAATTTAACATCTTTAAACTCCCTACCTCTTCTGTTTTCATTATCTTATTTTTAAATTGTTTTATTATACTTCTTTTTCTTGGCTCATTGATTATGTTAATTTCTTTAACAGATTTTACTTTAGTCTGTTTGCTTTCTTCTTAGTGCCTGGATCTTCTGAAAAAAAAATTTTTTTTTTTTTTGAAAGGTGTTCATTTTTTAATATGTATATTTATTTATTTACATTAACATGTGTGTATTTTCCTACCTAGTATAATAGAACTAAATCGTCCTAAAAATAGAAAGCCATAGAATTCATATGGCTATCACATATAAAATATTTCAGAATACTATTCAAATGGATCTTTTGAAGCACACAATTGCTCAAATCACAAGGTCTTCTAAAATTTGTGTTTTCATCTGGTCATCATGTCCTTCTTTTTCAAGTTTTTATTATGAATTGAGTGATGGTTTACATTGGCTTTACACCATTGTTTCATTGCAATGATTATAGTCTCTTCCGTGCATACCATTCAACAGTATTTGCTTCCATTCCCTCTGTTTATTTATTTATTTATTTTGTGTGTGTGTCAGGGGGGCGGGGGAGTTGTACACAAAAACACTCAGGAATATATAATAATTAAACAACCAAAGGGCACATTCTACAAGCCTGCCTCCTAGCCACCAGCACTCAGTCTTTCTCTGAAGGTATTCATTCTTTAATATATTGTTGTTATGTGCTGTGGAGTTGGTTCCGACTCATAGTGATTCTGCACAGGGTTTCCAAGGCTGTAAATCTTTGCGGGAGCTAGTTTCAAACTGCTGACTTTGCAGTTCACAGCCTGATTCGTAACCACTATGCTACCAGAGGCTCCATATATATATATAAAGACATAACATATATATATTAGATTGATAAGCATAGCATTCATGGGAAGTAAGTGATCCTTATAAATTGAACTCTTGAAGAACCTCATTGATAAATTATTTGTCTCTAAGTAATTTTGAAAAGATAACATTTAAAACTTGTTATCATTTTATTTTAGATGTATCTTTTTGTAAGGTTTATAATTGACTTTGAAATAATCTAAGCATTCTTGTCTTTAAAATAGGGGCTTAAAACATTAATTCGTTTCTTCTAAAGTATACATTTTTAGAATAAGTTCAGATTCATTAAAAAAAAAAAACTAGCACATATATTTCATATATATTCCCATAAATCCTATATCCAATTTTCTCTGTTATTGACATCTTGTATTAGTACAGTACATTTGTCACAGTTAATGAACCAATATTGATATGATATCAACTGGATCCAAATGTTATTCAGATTTTGTTAGTTTTCTCCTCATATCCTTTTTCTGTTCAAGTGTCTACCCAGGATGCCACATTATATTTAGTTATTGTGTCTCATTAGACTTCTCTTAGCTATGAAGTTTCTCAGATTGATGATAAAAATCTTTGTTATCTAGTGCTGTTATAGTAGAAACACTATAAGGTGATGGCTTTAACAACCAAAAATTAATTCTTACACAGTTTAGGAGGACAGAAGTCTGAGCTCAGGGCAAGAGTGCTAGGGAAGACATTTCCTTTATGTTGGCTCACAGTTTAGGGAGCCTTTTTGCATCTGTGGCCCTAGCACTTCTTGGGGATCTTCATTTGTCTTGGCATCAATCTTGCCCTAAGTCTAGGAAGTTCCTAATACAGAGATCCCTGAGTCCAAAGAACATACTCCAATCCTGACTCTTCTTTTTTTGGTGCTAGTAGATCCCTCTTTCTCTGCTTGCTTGTCTAATCTTTTTCATATTTCAAGACAATGATTCAGGACACAACCTAATCCTATAGATTGCATCCTGTCCATTAACATAATTGCCTCTAATCATGCCTTATTAACATCATAGAGGTGAGGAATTATAACACATAAAATAATTACATCAGATCCCAAAATGGAAAGTGATTACTGAGAATCATGGTCCAGCCAACTTGACACATGTTCTGGAGTGACACAATTCCTTCAATAACCTCACCTTGGCAGTCCTGAGGAGCACTGGTCAGCTAATGCTTCTGTTTCTCAGACTGTTCCTCAGTTGGGATTTATCTTAATTTTTTAATGATTGTTGTTGTTGTTAAGTGTCGTCAAGTCGGTTCTGACCCATAGTGACCCTGTACAGGGTTTCTGAGGCTGTAAATCTTTATGGGAGTAGAAAGCCTCATCTTTCTCCCACGGAGCGGCTGGTAGTTTCAAACCGCTGACCTTAAGGTTCGCAGCCCAATTCATAACCACTACGCTACCAGAGCTCCTTGGTGTAGACCTGGGTTATAAGTTTGAGGGAGTAAGATGACAGAGGTAAAATACCATCTTTAGCACATTACGTCAAGTTATTACTGTTGATTTTACCTTTGCTCATCTGACTAAGAGGGTGCTTGTTTCTTCACTACAAAGTTACACTTAAGGAATAGGAGCTCTGGTAGCGTAGTGGTTACGAATAGGGCTGTTAACCTCAAGGTCGGCAGTTCAAAACTACCAGCTGTTCCGCGGGAGAAAAATGAGGCTTTCTGCTCCCGTAAAGATTTGCAGCCTTAGAAACCCTGTGCAGGGTCACTCAACGGCACTTAACAACAACAACAACAAGGAATGACAACAAAGAATGGGAAGCTAACTTTCACTTCCTTGGGGGCAGAATAAGGTTTCCCCCAAAACATTCATTACCTAATCTCCAAATGCTGTGACTATATTATGTTGTTGTTGTTATTAAGTGCCGTTGAGTAGGTTCCAACCCATAGCGACCCTGTATAAGGTTTCCAAGAAGCAGCCGGTGAGCTTGAACCGCTGACCTTGCAGTTCAAACAGCTTTGCAGTCTGGCACATTTAACCCACAGCGCCACACCAGAACTCCAGGTCCAGAACTCCAGGTAAGTTGTTAAATGCCATCAAATCAGTTCCTACTCATAGTGACCCTGTATAGGGTTTCCAAGGAGCAGCTGGTGAGTTGAACTGCTGACCTTGTGGTTTGCAGTCCAGTTCTGGTCCTATAGCACCACACTAGAAGTCCATATTACATTAGTAACAAAGAGAAATTCAAGTTGCAGATGGAATTAAGATCATCAGTAGGGACCCATCCCTGGAGAAGGACATCATGCTTGGTATACTTGTTGTTGTTGTTAAGTGCCGTCGACTCGGTTCCGACCCATAGCGACCCTGTACAGGGTTTCCGAGGCTGTAAATCTTTAAGGGAGCAGAATGCCTCATCTTTCTCCTGTGGAGCAGCTAGTAGTTTTGAACTGCTGACCTTAAGGTTCGCAGCCGGATTCGTAACTACTACGTTACCAAACTAGAGGTAAGGAAAAAGAGAAAGATCCTCAATGAGATGGATTGACACAGTGGCTACAACAATGCGCATAAACATAGGAATCATTGTGAGGATGGTGGCAGACCAGGCAGTGTTTCATTCTCTTGGGCCACTATGAGTCAGAGCCAGTTTGCTGGTATATAACAAGAATGACAGTAAACTGACCTTGAAATAGGAAGATGATCCTGGATTTTCCAGGTGGGTCCAATATAATCACAGTGTCTCTCAAAGTGGAAGAGGGCAGCAGAGGTTGAACTGAGGCAATGTGAGAAGAATTCAACTTCAATGTGAGAAGACATTCACAGATAAAAGTTGAAGAAGTTCATGACAATGAAATCTGATTATGAGATGTGCTAAAGGGAGTTCTCCAGAGAGACAAAACAAGTTCTTTAGACTAGATGATAACTCTAGGTCAGATGTAGAAAAGAAAGATGTCAAATTAGTTAATCTCATAAACAAATGTAAAGATGAGTTCTGATATTTTTTGTCTGCGACTTTAGTAGTTATGTCCTACAAGGTGACAAAAGACAAATTCATAAAACTATAAACTTAAAACAACTGTATGAAGGGGGGAATGGTACAGAACTAGAGATTATGTATATTACTGAAGTTAAATTGGTATCAGTTTAAACCAGGGTGTTATAAATTTCAGATGTTAAATGTCATCCTCATGATAATCACAAGGAAAATACCTAAAAAATATGTACATAAGGAAAGAAAACAGTTCACTGCCAATTGTCAACTAAACATAAATATGCAATATTACAGGAAATGAGGGACAAAATAAAGTATTAGACACACAAGAAACAAATAGCAAAATGATAGACATCCTTCCTCGTCAGTAGTTACAGTGGATGTAAATGGATTAAACTCAAATCAAATGAGTGGAAAATTTATTTTTAAAAACCCAAAACATTTTATATCTAAATGTTGTCTATAAGAGATACTTGTTGTTGTTGTTGTTATGTGCCATGGAGTCGGTTCCAACTCATAGCGACCCTGTACAGGGTTTCCGAGGCTGTAAATCTTTACGGGAGCAGAAAGCCTCATCTTTCTCCTGCGTAACAGCTGGTAGTTTTGAACTGCTGACCTTGTGGTTCTCAGCTCGATTCATAACCACTAAGCTACCAGAGCTCCTTAAGAGATACATCTTAGACCCAAAAAAACAAATGAAAGGATGGGGTGCTATACTTGTATCAGGCAAAATAGACTCTAAGTCAAAATGTGTTATAAGAGACAAAGAAAGAAAGAAAGACATAACAACAGAAGATTCAATTTATTAAGAAGATATTAAAATTATGAAAAATATTATCATCAGAGCCCCAAAATATGTGTAGCAAGCACTGATAGGATTGAAGGAAAACACAGGCAATTCTAAAACAATAATTGGAGACTTCAATACACTACTCTCAATAATAGACAGAACCACTAGAAAGAAGACAGGTAAGGATATAAAGGATGATTTTGTTGTTAAGTGTCATCGAGTCGATTCTGATCCATAGCGTTTTCTGAGGAATGGCTGCTAAGTTTGAACTGCCGACCTTGAGGTTCAAACCCACAGGATCACACCAGGACTCCATAAAGGATTATAACAGCACTATAACAGCTAGAGAAGAATGTGCAGTTATTCTATGTATGTCTGTCCAGTTTTTTGCTTTTTTTTTTTTTTAATAAAGGACTATAATAGCAGTATGAAAAAACCTAGGTTGACATACATAGAACAGAATACCTGCATGATACACATTCTTCTCTGTGCACAAGGACTGTTCTCTAAGATAAGCCATGAACCAAAGCAAGTCTTAATACATTTTAAAAGACTGAAATCTTATAAAATCTTTTCTCTGACCACAATGCAGTGAAACTAGAAATTAATAACAGAAGGAAAATGAAACTGGAAAATGCACAAATAAGTGGAAATTTTAAAACACACTATTAAACAATAAATGGGTCAAGGAAGAAGTCAAGCGGGAAACTAGAAAATACTTAGAGATGAATGAAAATGAAAGATAACATACCAAATTTGTGAGATGCAGCAAAGGGAGTGACTAGAGGAAAATTTATAGCTATAAACAGCTATATTAAAAAAGAAGAAAGACCCCAGCAATAACATCAAAGTTTCAGAAAAACAGAAAGAAAAAAAAAAATGCTGGTGTGGGTGTAAAGAAGTTAGAACTTCCTTACACTTTTGGCAGGATTGTAAAATGGTACATCCACTATAGAAAATGATATGGTGCTTCCTTTCAAAATTCAAACTAGAAATACCATATGATACAGCAATCCCACTACTAGGTATATATCCTAAAGAAATAAGAGCTGTGATATACATAGAGAAAGAGAGTCCTGTATATGGTTTCTGAAGAGCAGCTGGTGAATTTGAACTGCCTACCTTGCAGCTCAAACCGACCTTGTGGTCCAGTGCTTTATCCTACAGTGTCACACTAGGACTCTCTCTCTCTATGGTGGTGGTAGTGGTGGTTATGTGCTGTGGAGTCAGTTCTGACTCATAACGACCCTATACAGGGTTTCCAAAGCTGTAAATCTTTACGGGAACAGAAAGCCTCATCTTTCTCCTGCGGAACAGCTGGTAGTTTCCAACTGCTGACCTTGTGGTTCACAGCCTG
>NW_006408557.1:6963737-6977140 GCF_000296735.1 Chrysochloris asiatica | reverse complement strand
TAAGCCAGTCACTTCTTGCCTTTGTAGCCCCCCACCCCCCATTTTGGGTAGCCAATGTCCAAGTTGCCCATCCCTGTCTACTCTGTGTGTGGCCTTCCCTCTTCTCTTGATGCTTTCTGCATCATTCAATAATTTGTCCAGAGAATCTTTCAGTAATGAAAGTTGAGGCTTGAATTTTTTCTTCAGTTCCCCCAGCTTGAGAAATGCTGAGCGTGTTCATCCCTTTTGGTTTTCTTATTCCAGATCTTTGCATATTTTATTGTAATATTTGGCTTTATCTTCTCGAGCTGATCTTTGAAATTTTCTGTACAGCTCTTGTATCTCCTCATTTCTTCCATTTGCTTTAGCATCTCCATGCTGGAGAGCACGCTCAGTGTCTCTTCTGACATCCATTTTGACCTTTTTCTTCTTTCTTGTCTTCTCAATGAGTGTGTTTGCTTTCTTCATGTATGTTGTTCTTGATGTCATCCCACAACTCTTCTGGTCTTCGGTTTTTAGTGTTTAATGTATCAAATCTGGAGAAGAATATTGAAAGTGCCATGGGCTGCCAAAAGAACCAATAGATCCATTTTGGAAGAAGTGCAGCCAGAGCGCTCCTTGGAGGCCAAGATGACCAAACTTCGTGTCTCATACTTCAGACATATTGTCAGGAGGAATCAGTCACTGGAGAAGGATATCATATCTGGTAAGGTGGAGGGTCAGAGGAAAAGAGGAAGACCCCAATGAGGTGGATTGGCCAAGTGGCAGCATTGATGGAATCAAGCGTGGCAACAGTTGTGAGATTGGCCCAGGATCGGGCAGTGTTTCGTTCTGCTGTGCATAATATCGCTATGGGTTGGTACTGACTCGATGGCACCTAACAACAACAACAAGAAGTATATATCTGGTATACTCTGTTTTCAGCCAAGATTCATCTGACATCAATAGTGATAGCCCTCATTTCTTGTCCTTGTTCCAACTTGAAACTCTGGCAGTTCCTTGTCAACTGTTGCAGCCATTTTTAAATTACCTTGAGTAAAATTTTACTTGCATGTGATATTAATGGTATTGTCCGGTGATTTCTGGATTCTATTGAGTCACTTCTATTTGGAATGGGCACAAATAGAGCTCACTTACAATCCATTGACCAGGTAGCTATCTTACAACTTCTTAGCATAGATGAATGAGAGCTGCATCAGTTTGTTGAATGATTTCTATCTGCATTTGGTCAATTTCTGAGTCTTGTTCTTTGCCAATACCTTCAGTGTAACTTCTTGGACTTCTTGCTTCAGTACCATTGTTTATTTATTGTATGCTACCTCTTGAAATGACTGAATAATGACCATTTCTCTTTAGTACAGTAACTCAGTATATTCCTTCCATCTTCTTTTGATACTTTCTGCATCATTCAATATTTTGCTCATAGAATCCTTCAATATTGAAAATGAGATTTGAAGTTTTTCTTGTAAGGCTGAGGTTAGACATACCTCACCAATTCTGCTTCCAATTGCCCTTCTCACAGAACTCTCTTTTTATTATATAATTCACTGCAATGACCACACAGAACTCAGACAGTCCTCACAATGATGGAGTCTATTAGAAAATTTAGGATCAGAAATACTCAGGGCATAGTTTTTTGGTCACATCAGCCTCTTCCCAGACATGCACACTGGCAGGCCTCTCACTATGCTGGAACAATGTTAAAAAGCTCTTTTATTGCTGCTGATAATTGCCTAAGGGGCACTCTACTCCACTATAAACCTCAGCCTGAGCACATTCAGCTCTAGCTCCAGTGTCAGCAAACCCTCAATCAAGCTCTTGGAGGCACCCCACTTCACAAGCTAGCCTCCTGTCTAAAAGCATTAAGTTTTACTTGCTCCGTGACCTGGGAAGCCCACTGCTCTCTCTGGTGTTCTCTTGGTTCTGTTGCTACTGTTCTTCTACCATTCTTCTGTTACTCCTCCAGTATCATAGTTTTTTGCTTCTGGTTTGAGGAGTTTCAATGCGCAGGGATCTCAGAATCCAAAAGAGTCCACTCCTGACTCTTCTTCCTTGAAGATCCCTGTTCCTGCTTCTGAGGTGGCTCATCTAAGGTGAGTACCTTAGAGTTCCAAGTTTTTACAATTAAAATTAATCCTGTAAACAATCATTCACAGCTGGGTCATATAATCCTATCCACATCTTTTCCAACCTTCCCTTATCCAGACCCATCAGGATAAAAAGTTGTTTGGTGGGAGTTACAAAGACAGTGGATAGAAGAGCCATATGAAGTAATCCACTTCACTGCAAATAGCCCTCAGACATCCTTCAAGCCTGGAACTGATGTCAGCCCTGGGTATCAACTTGCAGACAAACAATAGGTCTATAAAGTGAATGGCATCAGAATTAAAGGAAGACTCATTAACAACCTGCAATATGCAGATGATACAACCATGTTTGCTGAAAATGAAGAGGACTTTAAATACTTATTGATGAAGTTCAAAGATCATAGCCTTCAGTATTTGTTGCACTTCAATATAAAGAAAACAAAAACCCTCACCACTCAACCAATAAATAGCATCATGTAAGTGGAGAAAAGATTGACTTTGTCAAAGACTTCATTTTACTTGGATCAACCATCAACACTCATAGAAGCTATGGAAAGTCAGCTAAAAAGAGGATGACGCCTAACGAGATGGATTGGCACAGTGGCAGCAGCAATGGGCTCAAGCGTAGCAATGATTGTGAGGTTGGCATAGGACTGGTAGTGTTTTGTTCTGTTGTGCATAAGGTTGCTAGGAGGTGTTAGGAGTCAAAACCAAATAGTGTCCTGGTGTGGTGCTTCTAGGATAAGCACTAGACTGCTAACTGTAAGGTTGGTGGTTCAAACTCACCAGCCACTCTTCGGAATCCCTATACAGTCAGAGTCAGAATCAGCCATGAGTCAGAACCAACTTAATGGCACTTAACAACAAATTACAAATAAAGTGAATAATAATACCAGAAAGGAGGGTAGTCTCCAGTACAATCAACCATGTGAGGCCAACAGGCAGCATTTTCCTAAAACAAAGCACAGAAGGCAGGAAATGGCAGGAAAGAAGGACAAATGGAAACAGGAAGCCTATGACAGAAGTGGACAAAATGTTGCATTAATAGAATTGCAACCAATGTCATGAAACGAAATGTGTATAAACTGTTGAATGAAAAACTAAATTTCTTGGTAAACTTTCACCCAAGCTACAATAATAATAATAAAAAGAAAGTCTAAGAATACTCACTGATTTCTAAAAAAAATAAAAATAAAGACATTAAATTAATACCCTAACTTTACCACTTGAAGAGCCAAAAAAATAGAAGAGCAAACTGAGCCCCCAAAAGGAAATAACAGAAAACAGAGCAGAACTAAATGAAATGGAGAATTAAAAAACAAAAAACAAAATACGAAAACCCCCAGCAAAACCAGAAGTTGGGTCTTTGAAAAGGTCAATAAAATTTATAAACATGTAGTTTGTAATACTGACAAAGAAAAAAGTAGAAGATGCAAATAACTAAAATCAGACATGGAAATGGGAACATATAATCAACCCTACAGAAACAAAACAAGTAAAAAGAGAATACAAGTAGTCCCCAATTTATGGTGTTACAACAAATTGTACCTACAACCATATGTGTTTTTTCAATGCCTTATCATTACTAATGTATACTACATGCAATATTAAAATATATCTGTAAGCTTGTACATAATGTTTCCAAGCCCCAAAGACAAATATTTGATTTATAAAGATACAATAAAAGGCAATAATAATGGAAACTAAAAAACAAAATGAGATATCCATTTTACATGAGAACAGACATGATGAAGTTGAGGAGTCTGGTGTGGCACTGTGGGTTAATGCACTGGACTGCAAAGTTGGTTTGAACTGCAAGGTCAGTGGTTCAGGCTCACCAACCACTCCTTGGAAACCCAATACAACATTGCTATGGGTTGGAACTGATTCAACAGTACTTTGTAACAACAACATGATGGCATTGTTGGAACAGAATAACTGTTGAGGGCAACCTGTACTATGGGAAGCATGGTGGCTTCAAACAATAAGTTCTGGACTGTGACCCACAAGATTGGTAGTTAAAGCCTACCAGCAGCTCAGCTGGATGAGACTTTCTGCTACAGTGACTATGACTCAACGGCACTTAACAACAACAACCTGTACTATGAAAATGCCATCAAATTGTTGTCATTATTATGTTCTGCCAAGTCAGTTCTGACTCATAGTGTCGTTATGCATAACAGAATGAAACATTGCCCAGTCCTGCACCAACCTCACAATTGTTGTTACGCTTGAGTCCATTGCTGCTACCACTATGCCAATCCATCTCATTGGGGGTCGTTCTCTTTTTCACTGACCCTCCACTTTACCAAGCATGATGTCTTTCTCTAGGGACTGGTCTCTCCTGATAATATTTCCATAATATGAGGGATAAAGTCTCGTTATCCTGACTTCTGAGGAACTTTCAGGCTGTTCTTCTTCCAAAACAGATATGTTTGTTCTTCTGACATTCCATGGTACTTTTAATATTCTTCTCCAATACCATAAATCAAATTAGATAAATAGCTAAATTCAAAGAAAGACATAAACTACTGAAATTGATTCAAGAAAAAGTGGAAAACCTCAACAGACCCATAACAAGTGAAAAGATTGAATCAGTAATACAAAATTTTCAAGGGAAAGAAAGAAAAAAAAAGAATTCCAGGACCAGATGACTTTACTAGGAAGTAACAACTCCAATTTTTCTTAAATTCCTCTCAAAAAATAGAAAAGGAAAAAACACTTCCTAATTCAGTCTATGAAATGACCACTTCATTGATACTTGATACAAAAATCTTCAACAACATATTACCAAACTGAATTTGACAGGATTTTTACACTATGCTTAAGTGCGGTATATTTGAAGAATATAAGGATGGCTCAACATTAGAAAATCAATCAATGTAATATACAACATTAATAGAACAAAGGAAAAGAGCCACATGATTATCTAAATCATCACAGAAAAGACATTTGACAAAACCCAACACTCTTTCATAATAAAAACACTCAACAAACTAGGAATAGAAGGGAAATTTTACAATATGATAGAGGACATTTATGAAAAACCCACCGCTAATATTGTAGTCATTGGGGAAAGACTAGGTGTTTTCCTCTCAAGACTAGAAACAAGACAAGGATGGTTGCTCTCACCACTGCTGTTCAATATTGTACTGGAGATTCTAGTCAGAGTGATTTGGCAAGAAAAAGAAATAAAGGGTATCAAAATTGAGAAGGAAGAAGTAAACTATACTTAGTTACAGATGATATGACTCTATATGGAAAATCCCAAAGAAACCAGAAGAAACTGTGACAGTATAAGGTGGTGGTGTTGTCAGATGGCATCGAGTCGGAACCGACTCATAGCGACCCCATGCACAGCAGAATGAAACACTGCCCGATCCTGGGCCAACCTCACTACCGCTGCCACATTTGAGTCCATCAATGCTGCCACCTGGCCAATCTATCTTGTTGTGGTCTTCCTCTTTTTCTCTGACCCTCCATCTTATCAAGCATGATATTCTTCTCCAGCAACTGTTCCCTCCTGACAATATGTCCAAAGTATAAGAGACGAAGTTTAGCCATCTTGGCCTCCAAGGAGCACTCTGGCTGCACTTCTTCCAAAACGGATCTGTTGGTTCTTTTGGCAACCCGTGGCACTTTTAGTATTCTCCTCTAACACCACAATTCATAGGCATCAATTCTTCTATGATCTTCCTTATTCACTGTCCAGCTTTCACATGCATATGAGGTTATTGAAAATACCATGACTTGGGTCAGGCACACCTTAGTCCTCATCCTTTAGATCAAATATTTGTAAAAAAAAAAAAAATTAAGTGTCAGGTGCTTTTTGGCTGTAAGAAACAGCAATGGCTTAAACACTTGTTGTAAAGAGTCGTTGAATCGGTTTCAACTCTTAGCAACTCTGTATAGGATCCCCAAGGAGTGGCTAGTGGGTTTGAACTACCGACCTTGTAGTTCAAACCGACCTTATGCCTAGTGCTTTATCCTACAGTGCCACACGAGGACTCTGGCTTGAACACTAGAGGATTTTTTTTCTCTATTATACAGCTCACAATTATGTCTCATAGTGACCGTATAGGACAGAATAGAACTGCCTCATAGGAGTTCCAAGGTTGTAATCTTTACAGAGTCAGATTGTCACATGTTTCTTCTGTGGAGCAACTGATGGGTTCAAACCACGGACATTTTGGTTAGCAGCCGAGCATTTAACCACTGTGCCACCAGTGTTCCTCCTGTCATTACATATATGAAATATAAAAACAATAGCTGTAGACATTGTTTAAGGATACCTTCCTTAAGAATGCCCTTGAAGATCCAGGTTCTTTTCCTCCTCCTGCTCTGACACCTTTGGCAACTGGGCTTCATCAAACTTGATCCTCATGGTCAAAAGATGGCTCCCATACCTCCAGGCATGCTTTGGAAGAAACTATGTGAAGCTATGTCACATGGCCATAACTAGCTGCAAGGGAAGCCAGGAAAGAGAAGAACTGAGCTTGATGCATTGCTACGCCAAATAAAATTAGAATTCTGTTATTAAGGAAAAAGTGGGGAATGTATATTTAGTAGGTAATTAACAGTTTGCTACATTATGTCAGCCACATCAAAGGATGTAACTAATTGCCCAGTATTAGATACAAAGTAGATATGTAAGTGCTTGAAGAATGGCGTCATTGGTATTGGGAAGTTGGCACCCTGTTATATAATTGTTTTTAGGTGCTCTTGAGTTGGTTCTGACATGTAGTGACCCTGTACACGACAGAATGACACACTGCCTGGTCCTGTACCATCCTCATAATTGTTACATTTGAGCCCATCATTGCTGCCTTTGGTGGACCCTTCACTTTATCAAGTATAATATCCTTCTCCAATGACTGGTCCTAAAGAACATCATCACCAAAGACAAAAGACGAAGTTTTGCCATCCTGACTTCTAAGGAGCATTCTGGTTGTGCTTGTTCCAACACAGACTTGTTTGTTTCTCTGACAGTCTATGGTATTTTAAATATGCTTCTCCAACACCATAATGTAAATGAATTGATTCTTCTACAGTCCTACTTATGCATTGTCCAACTTTCACATGCATATTTTGTGGTTGTTAAGTACCATTGAGTTGGTACTGACTCATAGCCACCTCTGTACAACAGAATGAAACACTGCCGGTCCTGGGCCAACCTCACAATTGTTGCCATGCTTGAGCCCATTGATGCTGCAATTTTGCCAGTTGATCTCGATGGTGTCTTCCTCTTTTTCTCTGACCCTCCACCTTACCAAACATTATATCCTTCTCCAGAGACTGGTCCCTCCTGACAATATGTCTGAAATATGAGAGGTGAAGTCTGGCCATCCTGGCCTCCGAGGAGCACTCTGGCTGCACTGCTTCCAACACAGATCTGTTTGTTCTTTTGGCATCCCATAGTACTTTCAATATTCTCTTCCAACACCATAAATCAAATGCATCAATTCTTCTACGGTCTTCCTTATTCATTGTCCAGCTTTTGCATACATATGAGGTTATTGAAAATACCATGGCTTGGGTCAGGTGCACAATAGTCCTCAACCTGACATCTTTGCTCTTCACTTTAAAAACGTCTTACTCCAAGATTAGGTTTTTTTAAGGTATGGTTGGATCCATCGCTGTTGTGAGTTCTCAGTCTTACTCTCTCCAACTCTTGGCCTTTCTTTCTCCTCTGTGCTGGTGTCATTCTTAGTCAACTGCTAGTGGCAAAGAGGGCTATCTGCCCTAAGATGGTATGACATCCTCTCCTCAACCTTAGGAGAAAGGGAGTCTCAACCATAGCTTCTTTAAAGTATGATTTTAATTGGCTCTCACGTCTGTCCTTGAACTTCAGTGACTAAGAAGGTGCAAATCTCTGATTGGCCAGACCAACACTAAATGCCTGTCTTCCCCAGGAGAGGGTAGAATCAGCTTGCCCAGAAGTACATGAGTTGAGAGTGGACAAGATGCAACTTCCTAAGGAAAACGAGGGTCATTTGCTTGAAGATAGTGGATGGGTGTTCGAAAACAGGTGGAAATATCTTTCACAAGCAGCTGCCAAGCCAGTAGAGTCTTTATTTTACCACCCTCCCCTGTTGTTGTTGTGAAGTGCTACCGAGTCTGTTCTGACCCATAGCGACCCTGTATAGGATTTCCGAGGCATATCTGGTGAGCTTGAACCACCAATCTTGCCGTTCAAGTGGCTTTTCAGTCTGGTGCATTAGCCCACAACACACCACGCCAGGACTCCAACCTCCCCTAGATACAGGTAAGTCCTGGGAGATGGTGACCTCCTTAGTATGGGAAAAGACAATGAGATCTTGTTGTTGGAAAATTCTGAATGTATATCTAGAATGGTTATAGAATGGAGGGAATCCCTCACATGGCACATCCCAGACAGACAGGGTTCCTGATGGACACACAGTCACATCCTACTCTAATCAGGGTGTTCTTGACCTTTCTAATCATTTCTTTCCTCATTTGTGAAATTGGTATAAAACCGTACAGGCAGTCCCTGACTTATGACATATTTGAGTTATGATGAACCTCAGTAATCATCTGGGGTTTTTTTTTTTGTTGTTTTGTGTGGTTTTTTTTTTTTTGGTTAGGTTCTTATCTTTGTTGGTTTTTGTTAAGTGCTGTCAAGTTGGTTCCAACTCATAGTGACCCTGTATGGGGTTTCTGAGGAGCAGCTAGTGAATTTGAACTGCCAATCTTGAGGTTCAAAGCAGTCTTGTGGTCCAGTGCATAATCCCACAGCACCACACTAGGAGTCCTATCATTTGTAATACGTATGATAATGTTCAAATAACAAGGAGTGTGTCTATGATGACTACATATTATTATATCATTAGTAATATGTACATATTGAATAGAGCATATCATTAGTAGTACATATGTATTCTATATCTGTAAGTTTACATATAACATTTCTAGCCCTGAAAGACAAATATAGATCATATTTATAAAGACATTGATAATGAAAGGCAGTAATCATGAAAACTTAAAGAGAGGGAGAGGTAGTTGGCTACAACAGAACCAAGTTACAGCAGCGTCGTCAGAACAGAACCCCATCATAAGTTGGGGACTAACTGTATTTATCTATCACTCCATAAAAGACTTCTTAGTGATATAGCAGTACTTGAAATGCTTAGTTCAAAACACGTCGTCCAGTGTCCGTTGATCACAGACACGTGATTGTAATTTGAACATTACCAGTTGCTTCAAGTTGATTCTGACACATGGAGAGCTGTGTGTGTCAGAGTAGAACTGCGCTCCATAGAATTTTCAATGGTTGGTCTTTCATAGTAGATTACCAGACCTTTTTTTGAGACTCCTTGGGTAGACTAGAAATACCAAACATTTAGTTAGCAGTTGAATGCATTTGTAATTTGCGCCACCCAAACTTCTGAACATTGAAAATTAATGTTGTTGCTCTTAGGTGATGTCTTCGCTAGCTAGTGATGCTATAACTGAAATACCACAAGGGAATGGCTTTAACAAACACAAGTTTCTTCTCTCACAGTTCAGGAAATTAGAAGTCTAAATTTGGAGTACTGGCTCTAGAGGCAGACTTTCTTTTTGTTGGCTCTGGGGAAAGGTCCTTGCCTCCTTTCAGCATCTGTGGTGGTGGTAGTGTGCCGTGTAGTTGGTTCCAACTCATAGAGACCCTGTATAGGGTTTCTGAGGCTGTAAATCTTTACAGGAGCAGAAAGTCTCATTTCTCCTGCAGAACTGCTAGTGGTTTGAACTGCTGACCTTGAGGTCAGCAGCCCGACTTGTAACCTTTACGTTACCAGAGCTCCTTTTCAGCATCTGTAGGCTCAGCATTTCTTGGAAATCTCCATGTGTCTTGGCACCAATCTTGGCCTGGATCTAAGAGCTTCAAAATACTTCCAGGCAGACTGAGGTACTTTGAACCCCAGGTTTGAAAGTCACACTCCGCACCTGGCTATTCTCTCTTGATGGCAATTTGTTGTTGTTGTTAAGTGCCATTGAGTCAGTTCCAACCCATAGTGACCCTGTATAGGGTTTCCAAGGAGCAGCTGGTGAGCTTGAACCATCAACCTTGCAGTTCAAACTGACCTTGCAGATGGTAATAAGTGCGTCTTTCTCTGCTCACTTCTCTCTCCTTTGATCTGTGTAATACACACCCCTGAGAAACTCATTCTCTCAGCTCAGGGTTGTGTCACATTACATCATGGGGAATCATCACATGACTGCCACATTCCATCATTATGTAACTGCCAAACCACTGAGAATCATAACCCAGCCAAGTGAATGCATATTTTGGGTTTGGGGAGACACAATTCATCCTTAAGTCAGTTCTGACTCATTGCTATCCTTTGTATAGTAGAATGAAACGCTGTCCAGTCCTGTGTCCTCCTCACAATCTTCCTGTGTTTGAGCTCATTGTTGTAGTCACTATGTCAATTCATCTTGTTGAGGGATTTCCTCTTTTTTTGCTGACCCTCTACTTTACCAAGCATGATATCCTTCTCCAGGGACTGGTCCCTCCTAATAATGTGTCTAAAGTAAGTCTCAACATACTTCTAAGGATTATTCTGGCTGTACTTCTTCTAAGACAGATTTTTCATTCTTCTGACAGTCCATGCTTTATTCAATACTCTCCAGTCTTCCTTACTCATTGTCCAACATGCACATACATATAAGGTGACTAAAATACCTAATGGTTGGGTCAGGCACATCTTAGTCTTCAAAGGGACACTTTTGCTTTTTAACACTTTGAAGAGGTCATTTGCAGCAGATTTGCCCAATATACTATGTGGTTTGATTTCTCAACTGCTGCTTCCACAGGCATTGATTATTGATCCAAGTAAAATGAAATCCTTGGCAACTTCAAACTTTTCTTCATTTATCACCTCAATGCCATCCTCCCACCCTGACAATGCTGATGAGGAAAATGTGGCTGTAACAAACAGCAGAGTTCCTGAATAACACAGATTCTTCTCACCAGTTACTAATACCCTAATCTGCAATGACCAATAGAAATCAACAAGAATCATGTATGTAATGTTGAATTATTTAGTAGACACAGTGAAAAAGTAAAAACAAACAAAATAGATTTTAATAATATATTTTATTTAGCCATGTTTGACCCCAAATACTACCATTTCAGCATCTAATCAATATGCAAAATTACTAATGAGTTCTGTTACTTTCTTTTTTTATAGTAAACTTTGAAATCTGGTATGTTTTATATTGTTGTTAAGTGTCATCAAACCAGTTCTTATTCACAACAATCCTGTATAGGGTTTCTGAGTGGCTGGTAGGTTTGAATTGTCAACCTTGGGGTTAGCCGTCCAGTGCTTCAGACGGCCCACCATCAACTACTCAATAGCTGAATGTGACCAACGGTTCCTAGTTTGGCAAGTGCAGGACTAGAAAGTTAGAGGCAAGCTAAATGCATCGACTAAGCAAGAGCATGAAACAGAGGGTGTAGAAAGGATAGAGAGATTCTATTTCAATGAGTTTGCTCAGAGCTTTGCAAATTAGTCTAGAAAGAACAGGTTTTAAAATAAGTGTATACATTTTGTCATTTCATCTTGTTTTTATTTTTAAATACTAGCAATGTGTAAGCAACCTCATTGCTCCAGGTCCTCGACAACAACTCAAGACTTTAATTTTGTTAGTCTGGTGAAAATAGAATAGATGATCATTTACCTTTTATTTTCTTGTGTACTAATAAGATTGAGTACCTCTTGCATGATAATGGGCCATGCATGTCTTTTCTTTTGGAAAATACCTGGTTGTATATTTGATCTCTTTTTCTGTTTGGAGCCCTGGTTGAGCAGTGGTTAAGTGATCTGGTGCTAACTGAAAGGGCAGAGGTTCAATCCATCAGCCATTCCATGGGAGAAAGATGTGGCACTCTGGTAACAAGTCAGAATGGACACAACAGCAACAAGTTTTATTTTTCCTTTGAGTTTGGCTTTTACTTATAGATCTATATATTCTGGATTCTCATAATTTGTCAGATTAATGTCTTGCAAAAACTTCTCTCTGTTGTTTGACTTTTCATTCTCTTTATGATGTCTTTTGAAAAATAGTCATTCTTCAAGTTTTGGGCAGAAATTTATCAAACCTTACATGGTGAACATATTTAATGTCATGTGAGTGTTGTCAAAATGGCAAAGGTTTTATTACCTTTAATTACCACTCCCAAACATTTATCAAACCTTTATATGTGGGTGTATTACATTTAAATGATAAACCACTAGAAATTAACATTATTAAATAGGATTCAATTTCACTTCTTTCCCAAATAGGTAGGTAATCAATGGTTCTAGTGGCTTATATTGAATAAAGTATTGTTACTCATTTTTCTGAAATACCTGGGTCAGAAATCAAGTTTCAACATATGTGCTGATCTGTTTCTAAACTCTCTTCTCTGTACCTGTAATTTATCCCTGCCCCAATGCCATGGTGTTTTAATTACATATTATACAGTTGCTATCTAATAGAGAGTCTGCACTCCCTGTTCTTCTTCAGGAATGTCCTGACTATTCTTTCATATCAGTTTTAGATCAAGTTTCTCAGGTTCCACAAAAAAGAGATATGTTTTCAAGAAACATTTAAAATTGTATTAAAGCTACAAATGAATTTGAGAACTTTTGACATCTTTTTTTATTCTGAGTCTCCCAAGCCATTGACACGGTAAATCTTTGCGTGGATTTAATATCTTCCAATAAAACTTTCTAAATTTACTTACAAAGAATTTCCAAAATCTTATGCCAATCCAGTTTGTAGTTTTGTTATTTTGTAAGGCACATTCTTAAATTAGACTTTTTTTTTTGTTTTACACACATGCACATAGATTATCTAACCAGCAATTGCTTCGCTCTCTTTTTAATTCTAGCAATTTATCTGTAAACTCTTTTGAATTTTCTAACTGGCCAACCATACTGATTCCAAGTAATGATAGTTTTGCTTTTCTTCATAATCCTCATGCCTTTATTTCCTTAGTTGTTCTTTTCTGTCTTAATGAACTTGCAGTGATGCAGTTGTCATCCTTGTCTTATTCTGGAGTGCTGATTCCACAGGTGAATTCCATTTATGAAACATTATTAAGCTTTATATTTATGATTCATTCATTATTTAATACTAATGTTGTAATTCAATAAATAGTTTTTTTTTTTTTTAACTTAAGGTTTTTATTGTGGATTGAGTGAAAGTTTACATGGCACATCATCAGTTTCACATTCAACAATTCATATAAGTTGTTTCATTACATTGATTATAATCCCCTCCATATACCATCAGTTAAAAGTATTTCTCTTTATCCACTTTAGCTTTTTTTAAAAAAACAAAAAACCCCAC
>NW_006408557.1:6897416-6960782 GCF_000296735.1 Chrysochloris asiatica | reverse complement strand
GCCCCTGAGCCTGCTTGGTCGGGTATTCTGTGTTGTTGTTGGCGGAGCTCTCTGCTATACGTCCACCCGATCCGCCATCTTGTTTGTTCTCCTCAATAAATAGTTTTTAAAAGTTTAAGAATCTTTCCCCAATTTCCTATCTGGCTTCTCCTTATAATTGTGTACTCTTAATGATGCCAATGAGCAGGTTTGTTCCTGTTTTCACTCTAACTGGGGAGGCCTGATGTGGCCTCAGCACTGGACTTCTAACCACAAGATTGACAGTTCAAACCCATCAGCCGCTCCTTGGAAACCCCATACAGGGTCACTATGAGTCAGAACTGATTCAATGATATTTACCAACAACCGCAACATATATTACTTGATGAGTCTTTGTGTGACAATGTAAGATAAGCACTCAACTGTTAAATGCATGATTGACAGTTCAAATCCACCAGCTCCTCCTCGGAAATCCTATACAGGGTCTCTATGAGTTGGAATCAACTTGATGGCACTTAACAATAGCAATACATTATAGGAAGGAACCCTGATGGTGTTGATTCAAACTCACTAGCTGCTCTGCAGAGAAAGATGAGGTTGTCTGCTTGCTCTCATAAAGATTTACAGTCTTGGAAACCCTATATAGGGTCACTATGAGTCAGAATTGACTCAAAGGCAGTGGATTATACATTACTGGAGAAAAGAAGTCTTCAGTGACAATGGAAGGCTGCTTTCACATGTGTGAAAAACTGCCTAGAGGACAGAGTAGGGAGAGAGGATGGAAGTTCATGAAAGTAGATTTCCATGTAGTAGAAGAAAAAGCTTTCTAAAAATCGTTGTTGAACTACAGAAAAGGCTACTTTTTTAAGGTAGAGATCTCCCCAGCACTGGCAGTATAAAACCAAGGGTGGGTAAGCACACATTTGCTGTCTTAATTATCTAGTACTGCTATGACAGAAATACTATAATTGGGTGACTTTAACCAACAAATTTATTTTCTCACAGTTGAAGAGGCTAGGAATCTGAATTCAGGGCGCTGGCTCTAGGGTAAGAGTTACTCTCTCTGATGACTCTGCAAGGAGATCTTTTTGTCTTTCAAGTTCTGTTCCTGGGGAATTATCATGTGGCATGGCATGTGTTTATCCAATCTCTGCTTCTCTCATTTGCTGCTGTAATCTTTTTTATATGTAAAAAGAGATTGATTTAAGACCCACCCTATACTAATCATAGGGAGCTCTGGTAGCATAGTGATTATGAATCAGGCTGCGAACCTTAAGGTCAGCAGTTCGAAACTACCAGCTGTTCCACGGGAGAAAGATGAGGCGTTCTGCTCCTATAAAGATTTCCAGCCTCCGAAACCCTGTACAGGGTCGCTATGAGTTGGTTCCGACTCCATGGCACATAACCACCACCACCATACTCATCATATCTCATTAACATAAAAAAGAAAACATAGATATATGAGTTAGAATCTACAACACATATTTTGGAAGGACACAATTCATTCTATAATATTCCACCCTTTGCCCACCCCCCACAAATTCATGTCTTTGTCACATACAAAATATATTTACCCCATCACATTATCCATAAGTCTTAAATCAATTCCAAGTCCAACTTTATCTTCTGAATCATCTAAGTTAGATTTGGGTGAAACTTTACTAGTATTTCATCCTAGGGCAAAATTACTCTTCATCTGTGATCCTGAGAAATCTAGACTATAGATAATCTATTTCTAAAGAACAATGGTGAAACAGACACAAGTAAGCACTTCCATTTCCAGTGGGAGAAACCAGAAGGAGAGAAGGGATAATGACACCAAGCAAGTTCAAAACCCAGCAGAACAAACTATATTAGGTCTCAAATCTTGAAAAGAATTCTATGTTCTCTGAGACTATCTGGGCAAAGGTCCCGACTTCCAGACTCTAGGTGCTGGCTATGCTCTCTGGATTCTGGCCCTGAGCTTCAGCTCCACATTCCAGGCCTCTGGCATGGTAACTCTATTCCCTTGGCTTTGAGCAGTCCCATTCTCCAAGTGCATTTGAGTGCTGACTCTACTCCCTCAGCTCTGGAAGGCCGCAGTCTTCTGCTCCTTGGGCATAGCAGGCCTACTAGCTTTGAGCAGCCACCCAATCCTCTTTGCCAAAATGAATAGCAGCAGCCCTACACTGTGGAACTGGAACCAAGTTGGTGAAGATTTTATCTTATGCTTTGAAACTTAGGAGGCCATATCTTTACCCTTCGAGACCCCAGAGTTTGTGGCCTCATCCTACGAGACCCAGGCAGCTCTGCTTCTCATACTTTTTCCAACAGTTCTATTGATTTCCAAGATGCTCCAAAGATGGTTCTTTTCTTTGCTTGTTGTTGTTGTTAAGTGCCGTCGAGTCAGTTCCGACCCATAGCGACCCTGTACAGGGTTTCCGAGGGTGTAAATCTTTACGGGAGTAGAAAGCTTGATCTTTCTCCCGCGGAGCAGCTGGTAGTTTCGAACCACTGACCTTAAGTTTCGCAGCCCGATTCGTAATCACTACGCTACCAGAGCCAACAAATGTAGCTCCTTTGTCCTATTTCCTGACTATAGTACTCCAAGAGGAAGACAGTCTAATTTCCTTTGATTCCTCCTGTCCCCTTCAGTCTACACTGACTGGGTTTTCTGCTATGGGAGTTGGTTAGATCCATAAGTCACAGGTTTATTCTCTTTAGCAAAAAATTGTGTAATCACATTCTTGGTGAAAATTCTAGGACTCATGTCCCTAGTTTGTACAGCAGGACTTTCCAAAATCTTTAGTTTTGTTTCATTGTGCACAGTTCATTGAAAAATTCCTTTCCCCTTGCATTTTACTACAATCAGCAAGGACAAACCATATGACCCCTTTAAGATTTTTTTTATAAGCTTTCTATGAAATGTAGTCAGTCACTTTTCTAAAACAGACTTTTTGTTGTGAACTGTGAAATAAGTTCTTGCTTCGAAATATCCTCAGCCAAATATCCAAGTTCATCAATTTTAAGTTCAACTCCCACCAAATATCTGAATATAATTTAGACACGTTCTTTGCCACTGCATAAAAACATCATACTTCTTCAATTTTCCAGTCACATGCTCATTCTTTTCTTTCAAAGCCTCACCAGAAGCGTAGTTAATGTCCACCTGTCTAGCAGCATTCTTTTCATGGTGTTATATATATTCTCTAAGATGATACAGACTTTCTCTATGGCTCTCTTCACTTTCTTCTAAGTGCTCTTCGGAATTGTTTTTGATGTTCATAATTCTGGCGATAGTCTCTTCAAGACAATCTAGGCTTTCAGTATTGTTGTTGCTGTTATATGCCGTGGAGTCAGTTCTGACTCATAGTGACCTTGCACAGGGTTTCCAAGGCTGTAAATCTTGACAGGAGCAGAAAGCCTCATCTTTCTCCCACGCAACAGCTGATAGTTTTGAACTGCCGACCTTGAGGTTAGCAGCCTGATTCGTAACCACTATGCTACCAGAGATCCTTAAGCTTTTAGTACAAGGCACATTAAAACTTTCCCAGCCTCCACCCATTACCCAAGTTCAAAATCATTTCCACATTTAAAATATTTATGAGAGCAGCACCCCACTCTCAGTATCAAGTGTATTAGATTTATTTCAAGAGAATGACTCATTCAGTTGTGGAAGCTGGCAAGTCCCAAATCCATGGGTTAGGCATCAAATTGGAGGTTTTTCCTAATCCGTGTAGTTGTTGTTAAGTACTGTTGAGTTGGTTTCAATACATAGTGACCCTATATAGGGTTTCTGAGAAGTGGATGGAGAGCTGGAACTGCTGACTGTGTGGCTCAAACTGACTTTGCAGTCCAGCGCATTAACCCACAGTGCCACAGGTTGTAGTGGCTGACAAAATTAAAAATGGCAGATCAAGCAGAAGGCTGCAAATTTACACTCTTGTGGGAGCTGAATCCCCAAATCTGCACATCAGTCATCAGTCTGCTGGCTCATATCCCAAAAATCAGAGGTTAGAGGGTGACAAATGAGAAGCAGGGTCAAAAGAGAGCTTGTTTTGCCAGAACATCCACATATATTGAATGCAGGCCACATTCTCAAGGTTGTTGTTGTTAGGTGCCATCGAGTCAGTATTGACCCATAGCAACCTTATGCACAGTGCCCAATCCTGGGCCACCCTCACTACTGTTGCCACACTTGAGTCCATCGATGCTGCCACTTGGCCAATCCATCTTGTTGGGGGTCTTCCTCTTTTCCTCTGACCCTCCACCTTACCAAACATGATATCCTTCTCCAGCGACTGGTCCCTCCTGACAACATGTCCAAAGTATGAGAGACGAAGTTTGGCCATCCTGGCCTCCAAGGAGCACTGTGGCTGCACTTCTTCCAAAACGGAAGTTTTGTGCCCATGGCACTTTCAATATTCTCTCCTCCAACACCATAATTCAAAAGTATCAATTCTTCCGTGGTCTTCCTTATTCACTGTCCAGCTTTCGCATGCATATGAGGTTATTGAAAATACCATGGCTTGGGTCAGGCGCACCTTAGTCCTCAAGCTGACATCTTTGCTCTTCAATGCTTTAAAAAGGTCTTGTGCAGCAAATTTGCCTAACTTTGGGTAGTGTTGACATTTTCACAATGTTATGTCTTCATATCCATGAGCATGGTATATTCCTCCATTTCTGCACATCTTTTTTGGTTTCTTATAGTAGTGTTTTGTATTTTTCTTTGTCTAGGTCTTTCGTTTCTCTGGTCAGTTTTATTCTTAGGTTTGACTGGCATGGCGGGTCTATAGGTTCTGTATGTCTGGAGCAGATCACACTCGAATCCAGATACCAGGGCAGCACAGCTAGCACCTGCCTCACACTGGCATGGCTCCCTTTCAGATGATTCACATCAGATTACATTATGGAGGATGGTTACAAAATGTCTGCCAAATTACATAGATACAGCCTACCCAAGTTAAGAAATTGTAACCATGACACCTGCACTGTGAAGGATTATAGCTCCCCAATATTGTGGGAGTCCTGGTGTGGCTAATGTGCTGGTCAGCAAGGTCACTTTGAACTGTAAGGTTGGCGGTTCAAGCTCACCAGCCACTCCTCAGAAAGCCTATACAGAGTTGCTATGAGTTGGAACTGACTTGATGGCACTTACCAACAATATTGGATAGAGTTGTTAAGTTCCATCAAGTCGATTCTAACTTGTAGCAACCTGTATAGGGTTTCCAAGGAGCAGTTTGAACTGTAGAACTTGGGGTTCCCAGTCAGTGCTGCCCATATTATGTCCTTTCAACTCTAGGCTTTGAAATTTTTTTGTTTAGCACGTTTTATCGTGCTTTGGAAGAACATTTACATTAGTTTTCCTATCAGTAATGCATAATTTGTTTATACATAAACTGTTCCATGAAATTGACTAGGATCCCCACAAGATCATTATCACTCTCCCATTTCTTCTCTGGGTTCACCATTTCCATTCATCCAGTCTCCCTGTCCACTCCTGCATTCTCATCTTTGGTTTTGGGCAAATCCTGCCCTTTTGGTTTCATATTAATTTAAGGAGCACATTTTCCACATGGTTTATTGTTTATTTTATAGGCTTGACTATTATTTGGCTGGTGCTATCCGACAGTGTTTCACTACTATTGATATGGTTTTCAGTGACTAAACATTTGAACGTAGTCTGCCTCTCCTTATTCAGAGTCTGTTAAGACAGACTCAGGTCTGGAAGCTCAGCTAAAACCTGTTCATCGTGGGTGACCCTGTTGACATTCAAAATACCAGTGACATAGCTTCTAGCATCACAGCAACAAGCAAGCCTCTACAGTGTGACAAACTGACGGACAAGTGATGATGGCAAAGACTGTGGAGTATTTTGTTCTGTTGTTGTATTATGGATCGGAACCAACTCTACAGCACCTAACAACATTATTTAGCTGAGAGGTGGCCTCTGGGAATATTTTCAGTTTCAAAATTTTTTGGATTTTTCTCCAGTCTCTTTCAGACAGGTACATTTGGTCCCTTTTAATTTTTTTTTCAATTTTAATTTTGTTCTACATTTTTACCCATTCTAACTGGGAGCTTCTATTTGGGTCCTTCCTGGTCAGTGTGGGTCCTAGTGGAAGATGGGACCATCTTGTTCTTCTGGTCTCAGGTTAGAGGATGCTGTGGTTCATGTTGGCTTCATTAAACTTTGTCATTTAAAAATAAAATTTTAACGGTTCTGCTTATTCTTTCCTCTCAAACCTCTAAACATTGTATTGCTTTTTGAGGTTTCTAGTTTTATACCTCCCACTGAGTGCCCAGAATCTTTTAAAATAATAGACATAGATAAGGGTGGTCCAGGTATTGTAGATAGATCGCATTGAAATAGAAATCCAGTTTTAAAAGGGGGTGGACTTTGTTAATGGAATTGGCTCTTCTGTTAAATAAGGAATTTTGAATGAAATGGTCTGTTGGCAGATAAAAATAAACGTGCAGAGTCTCCCAGAAGCTGAACCATAGGCTTTATAAAGCAAGGAAAAAGCCAGGTATTCCACTTCCCCTGGCTCACTGGGATCAAAGTCTTTTTCATTTTTTAGTTTAGTTTTTTTTTTCCTAGCGAAAATTTGGAATCCAGGCAGGCTTGCTCCCCTAAGGGGGGACCCAGAGGCACCGCGGCCTGTCCCCTCCTCAGTCCCTGGAGATGTGTGTCGGGAGAAAACTCTAGTCCAACGTCGAAATCCGTTACCATGCTGCTGTGTCCTCCAGGGCCATTTCTTAGGCGGAAGAACACATGAAGACGGGGAAAACCGCTGTGTTGATTCTCGGGCCTTGTGGGCTGGGCACGCAGCGGGTCAGGTTACAGACAGGTGAGGCAGGCGGATCAGCAAGCAGCGGACGCCAGCTAGCCCCCGGCCGGACGCATGCCGCAACCCCCTGCGGCTAAATACATCTGATCATCCACCTCCCACCCCACCCCACCCCACCCCACCCCACCCCTCTGGAAGGGGGTGCGCACTGCCGCCGGGGAGGCGGCGCTGGGCGTGCCTGGGCGTACCCAGGCTTGGGCGGTGTGCAGGGGTTCTGGGAAGGGCAATGCGTCCCCCAAGGTGGGCATTGCTGCTCCCAAAAAACTTTCTTACTAACTCACCTTCCTTCCCTCCCTTCTACCTCCCTGTACAAGGGTCGATAGGAACAAACAAAAACAAATGCAAAACTGTCCTACCACCTCCCTGGTAGGGGCGGTGAGGAAAAGTAGCCAACCTTCACTTTACCGACTTTTACTAAAAGGTTATTTACCGGTATCAGAATTTGGGGAGCGGGTGGTGAGGGGAAACAAGAAAGAAATACCGTGGACTAGGGAGGGAAGCTGCATTTGTGTAGCACGGGCTTGACTTTTGTTTCCATTGTGTGTTTATTTGAGGTGAAGGGTAGCACGGGCTCGGTTTTTTTTCTTCTCCCCCCCATTGTGTGTTTATTTGAGGTAAAGGGGTTCTTGAGGTGCTACATCTTGTGGTGAAAGCTGCTTTGATGGAGCAAACCGACTACTTTAGATTGTATGGCACAAATTAGTAAAATAAAATATTTTAGAGATGCAGAATTTAAAAGTATATACAGTGTTTGAGGGGCTGTTGCACATGATGGGGGCTTATGTTACTAGGTCTCCCTTCCATCAGAGACTCCAGGGGGCGTTGCCCCGCGGATTCAATTCCTCTTCTGCCCGCCGAGATTTCGGAAGCCCAGGAATACTCCCAATTTCCAGAACTGAGCCATTTTCTGCAGAGCTTGTTATAACCAAATCCATGCCGGGGACCCCAACTGGTATGGGTAAGGGACTGGTTGGAGCATTGGGAAGTTGTTCTGGGGTTTGCCAGCAGAAGTTTACCTTGATGTAGAAGTGATGGGGAAGGACATTTAAAATGTCCTTCCTTTCTTAAAAAGGGGAGGGGGAGAATCAGACGTTAAATTCTTTTGCAAACATTCATGCCTAAGGAAGGGCTGGAACAGGCAGCACGGCCGCCGGAACCGGTCGAACAGGTAGCGATCTTGTTGACACCGTTATTTGGCACGGCGCATGCTCACTCCCAAGTTTCCTGGTGCCTTTTCTATTCCACTTTATGAAACTTTTTTTCCGGCGTGGTCTCTCCAGCGATTTAAGGTATAGGTGGCGCGGAGCTGAAAGGTTCGGAGTCTCAGCGAACGCGCCACACCGACCGAGGGGTGGAGGGAGAGGACCAGCGAGACAGGAAGGTGGGCTCCGGCGCCGGTAGCTGGGGACCGTGCCTTTGCCACTGAGGCCGCCCCTAGCGGAACAGAAGAACGAAAGGGTCGCCACCGAAGTAGGGGCCCACCATGCCCAAAGTCTTCCTGGTAAAGAGGAGGAGCCATGGGGTCTCGGTCCGAAGCTGGAATGAGCTCCCGGATGAGGAAAGGGCAGACACCTACATCCCAGGTGAGCGCTGCGAGGTAGCCGGGTCGAGGGAGCCGGGTCGGGGCGCGGGGCTTCTGGGGTGGGGGAAGGGGTGGCTCAGTCCCATTGGCAGTCAGTCGGGGTCGAACTCTCCACTTATGTCTCCTCCTTCAGAGAGGGACAGGGGCTTTCTGGCAGAGGAGGGTGCGGACCCATCCCGCAGCTAGGAGAGCCTAGGAAATCGACGCGGTCGCCCCCTTTTCCCCTAGTGAGCACCATTTAATTGCCCGGCTGCGGGACCGTTGGCTGCAGTGCAAGCGGAGATAGCCCGGGAGGACCGGGGTATGGTGGGGGAAGCAAGTAGGGACTACTCCTAAATCCCACGTTTTTATGTTGTACCCCTCAACCCTCTCCTCTCCTCGGAGGACTTTTAAGGCTCAAGGTCCCTTGTGCATGGCTCCCAGTTCCTCGTGGGAGCCGGGCCTGGGCCGGAGGAGTAGACTTCAGCACCCCGAGCTTTCTTAGGAGACCAAGCAATTGGCTTGCTCGCCCACCCCCGCGGCGTTGCCCACTTGGCAAGGTGCCCAGGTCCGGGGTGGGGCGACGGTACCGCCCGCAGGTCAAACTGACGCTGTGTGTGTGTGTGTGTCTCTCGGTTGCGGCCCCACCCTCCGCAGTAGGCCTAAACTGCCTACTCCAGGAACCCCCCGAGGACAGCCGTAGCGATGGCGGGAGCAGCAGCAGCAGCGGCGGCATTAGCAGCAGCAGCAGCGCCGGGGAGCAGGGAGGCACCGAGAGCAACTCATCCCCGCGCGCCCCCGAGCGGGAAGCCAGCGAACCTGGCGACACCGAAGGCCCTGGTGGACACCTGGCGGCGAAACAGCGCCCTGTCGTCAGGTCGAAAATCAAGGTACAGTGTCGACTCTGCCCCCGCCGCCGCCTGCACCACGCCCTGGCGACGGACTCCCGGGCCCGCACCCCTCCTGGCCTCACACTCTGGTGACCCGGCCCGATCACGGCCGCCGCGCCGCGCCTGCACCTGCCCCTGGGTCGCGGCCAGGGCGCCTCCGCTTGTCTTCCGCCGGCTTGGCGGTCTTCCATATGGTTGTGACCCGGCGACCGTTCCTTGGTGGGGAGTGTGGTCTCTGAAACTGCTTAAAAGGCTCTGGTAGCTCTGTCAACAAGCCAGTCTTGAGAATAAGCCTGCCGTCTAGGTGCCCGTGATTGGTGATTCGAAAGAAGGGACCCCAGCAGTTCTGCCCACACCATGTATATTCTGAATTTCACACTCTTCCCGTTGCCCTGGGGGGAAAAAATGGCAGCAGCTTGGCACACAGTGGGTCTCTCACAGTTAGCTACTGTTCCTGGTGCTATTCACGGAGTGCTGATTAGACAGGCGGCCTACACCTGGCGCTTTAGATCTGTCATGTCTCTCAAATCCTAAATCAAATTTGATGGATAAGAGTTCAAATGCAAATTGCCTTAGCGCTGCCTCCTTACATTCCAGTGGGTTGGGGTATGTATTCCCCTTTATTGTCTTGCCTCTGGGCCTTCTGAGTCCTCTAGACTTGTAGGCTACACTTTATCAGAACATCTATCTGCGTTTTCCTGGGTAGAATTAACGTGATCGCCTCTTCAAACGCATCCTGTATCCCCAAGTGTAAGGAACTGATTTACACTTCCACGGACTCACAGCCACCTGGAGCTGGGGTGGATGTTTTAAGAATCATTGGACCCCATTTCTTAGCCTGGTGGGCTTTAGCACCACCCAGTGCTCACTCCCGACCCTCATTGATTGATAACTTCAGCTCCCTCCAGAGCTGCCGGGCTTCCTCAGCAGAGGGCAGAAGGGGGATGGGAGGGGAGGAAGAGAGTTTGCTCTGGGTTGGAAAGCCTTCCATACTTTTTCTGGTGCGTATTCCTTGTTCCTGGGACTAGGGCACATTTAGTTTTGAATGTAGACTAGAGACGATCTGGAATACAAAAGAAAAACGTCTTTTAGAGATGCTTCTGACTGGGTTTTAGCTTTGTGAATGGCACAGTTCGGGTTCACAAATCAGCTTGCCTGAGATGCTTCTAGGCCAGGCGGGTTTAAGTGGGAAGGGACTTTTTGCTTGAGGCTGCAGGTAGCTCTGTCCATGAAATCCCACTAAGTGTCCCACTTGCATATTTATCACCAGGCTGAAAAGACAATTGCCACGTTGTTTGACGTTTGACTATCCAGTTTGGTCCTCTTACCTTCAATTTCCCAGATTCATCTAGAAAGTTTCAGAGGAGGAAGATCCAGTTTCTTAACCAATATTTTGGGAAGCTCTCATTCATGAGTTCGAATTGACTCCACGGCACTTAACAACAACAATAACATTCCAATCTCAGGCACACTTCGCCATTGAAACCCTGGATTTAAGGAAATAATAAACTAGTTTTATTTACCAGTTGATTCTGGCTTGGCTACCCCCAAAGAGTCTTGGTGGCACTGTGGCCTAGACGCTGGACTGCTAAGTGCAAGGTTAGGTAGTTCAAACCCACTAGTGCTCTGCTGGAGAAAGATGAGGCTGTTGTTCCCCCATAGGGTCACTGTGAGTTTGGGTTTTGTTTTGTTCTTTAATTCAATTGCTACCCCTGGAATGGGGATTGAGGTCCAGAGTGTGTTCCTAACCTTTCTGGAGAGCCTTCTCTCCATGGTTCCTGATGAGGGTTTTTTTGTTTGTTTGTTTGTTTTTTAAGTTTTTATTGTGAATTGGGTGAAAGTTTACAGACAAGATCATCAGCTTTACATTCAGCAAATTTTACACATTGTGTCATTTCAATTATTACAATCCCTTCCCTGCAACATTTATCGTACTTTTTCCCTGTGGTTCCCCATTTACATCATATATTTCACAAATAAATAAGGCAAAAATATTTGATGTACATTTACAAAACAAAAAATATATATATATATTCATTTAAATGTCCAATGTGCCCCTTCTGTCAGCCAGCTTCCTGCCCGCAGGCATAGAGCCCATCTTAGTCCATGGTCTTAGAGCCTGCAGCTTCTGTCTTTCCCTGCCATCACTTCTGCCACTGTCTCTGCTGTCTTTGCTTTTTAGGGAGTGATGTCATGCTCCACTCATGCTCTTCCTTCTTGATGGTCCTGGGATCGTCTATTCCTGAAATGAAAGATTAACTATTCCCTCCTTTTAGTTATACAGCTTCTACAATTATAATCACAATTAATCCTGCCAACAGTTATTCACAATTGAGTCATAAAATCCTGTATTACCATTATTCCGCATCTTCTTTCACCAGATCCATCTGTAAAAGAGGGAAACTATTCAGTGGGGATTCTACCTTGCTCCCCTCGTTCTGAAATTAAGTGTACTGATGAAAGCCAGTCACTTCATACCTATGTAACACCCCATCCCCCATTTCTGATAGCCAATGTCAACATTTCTCATCCCTACGAACCCAATATACTGAGGAAACAAGGTTGTTGCTTGATATGAAGAATCTTTCCATTCCAGTTGGAATTTTGAGTCTGCATTTATAGGCAAAAGTCTAATTCCTCAACTTGTAGCAGTTGACATTTGTTCTTAGTATCAAACATTTTTATCATCCTAGGTTTGAGTTCTGGTCAACTATCCACCCAAGCTACATCAAATGGGTACTAGCTGCAAGTCTGGGAGTTCACAAACACCTCCCTGCACTTCAGTCCAGCTGGCTGCTTCACTTTCCACCATAGCCCCCAGGGTTAGATCAGTGCCTGTGGGCTCAGGAATTCTCACATCTTCCTAAACTTCAGAGCAGACAGCCTTTCCTCTTTTCTCTCTTATCTCCAGGTGAACTAGTGTCAATGGAATATAGGCAAATTCAGCCCATGTCTTCATTGCTACACGTGTCCATTTCCACTCACAAGTAGACACAGATGATCACTAGCAAGCATACTATACTGCTCATGGATTTCCTTTGTGTTTCAGCCCTAGAAGGACGTTTTCCCTGAAGGGCTGACTTATTCCTGCCTTGATGTCTCCAAAGCAAACAGCTTGCTGGATATTCAAACCACCTAACAGTCTGCTTTTTCTCTGTAGCTCTTTCTCTCTATAAGAATCTTTTGTTCTCCAAGCAATTCTGGGTTAGTCTGCATGTCTTTTCTAGTGGGACTGTCCCACCTCAGAAGGTTCTGGGTGGGGCTTAGGATCCCACCTAAGGCCCCAAATGACACAAAGGCTTAACAAGAAGTCTATTTGCCCCGGCAAATTCTATTTCCCCTTTTAGCACGTTCAGTCAGTTTTAGGCTGAAGGTGGACTTAACAAGTTTTCTGTCATCATGGTTACCGGTACTACTTTCTATCACACATCAATGTCTATTTTATAATAGTAGGCAGGGAAACCAATATCCACAAGACAAACACATAAACATTCTACCTCTCCTTTACTCATTCAGTCTATGATTTGATCCATGTAGATACTCACAGAACACTGTTGTTTCAAGGTTGTGTATAAATCACTATTTACCTCTATCCCACCTAGTTCATACATACCTCCCTAAGTCTTTCCCTATCATTTGCCACCCTCCCTCTTCTTGTGTATTTCCCTCCTCCTCCTTGTATATTACCCTCTCTATCACCTTTTCCCAGGGAGCTCTGGTAGCGTAGTGGTTACGAATCGGGCTGCGAACCTTAAGGTCAGTGGTTCGAAACTACCAGCCGCTCCGCGGGAGAAAGATGAGGCTTTCTACTCCCGTAAGGATTTACACCCTCGGAAACCCTGTACAGGGTCGCTATGGGTCGGAACCGACTCGACGGCACTTAACAACAACAACAACATCACCTCTTCCCACCACTAATAACCATTAAAGAATGTTTCTTTTAGTGTAGACACTTTTTCATAAGCTTTTACAATAATGGTCTCATACAATATTTGTTCTTTTGTGATTGACTAATTTCACTCAGCATAATGTCCTCAAGGTTCATACATTTTATGAGGTGTTTTGCAGATTAATCATTAGTCTTCAAGGTTACATAGTATTCCACTGTGTGTATATACCAAAGTTTGTTTCTTCTTCTATTGATGGGCACTTAGGTTGTCTCCATCTTTTTGCTATTGTGAATTGTACTGTGATAAACATTAGTGTGCATATATCTACTCACGTCCTGGCTTGTATTTCTTGTGGATATATAACAAGTAGAGAGATTGTTGGGTCATAAGGTATTTCTATTTCCAACTTTCTGAGGAAACACCATACAGTTCCCCAGAGTGGTTGAACCATTTTAGTCCTACCAGCAATGTAGGAGGATCACAGTCTCGCCACACCCTAACCAACATTTGTTGTTTTCATTTTTTTTAACTTCACTGTTAATGCTGGTGTGAGATGATGTCTCATTGTTGTTTTGATTTGCAGCTTTCTAATGGCTAGTGTCCTGGTGGGTCTGTGGGGTAATGTGCCGGACTGCAAAATTATTTGACCCATCAGGTCAGCAGTTCAAGCTCACCAGCTGCTCCTTGGAGTAGCTATGAGTTAGAACTGACTCAACAGCACTTAACAACAACAATAACATTTCAATCTCAGGCACACTTTGCCATTGAAACCCTGGATTTAAGGAAATAATAAATTAGTTTAGGAGGCTGGAGGTATGAATCCAGAGCACTGGCTCTGGAGAAAGCACCTTGTCTCCTTTGTGCATCAGCAGACCCATCATTCTGTAGAGTTCTCAATGTTTCTTGGCATCAATATTACTCTGGATCTAGGAGCTTCACAGGGACCCCAACTCAAAAGGACATACTTTACTTCCCACTCTTCTATCTTGGTAATAGTAGGTCCCTGTCTCTCTGCCAAGTCTCTCTCATTGTATCCCACCCTTACTCCTCTTATTGTTTTATCACATCAAATCATATCAAGGGGATTACTACATCTCGACTGCCAAGCCACTGAGAATCCTGGTTCAGTCAAATTGACAAGGACCCTTTACTGTCACCAGCCACCCCTTGTCAGCTGGGTACATGTACAAATTTCCTTCGTGGTGGTATGCGATGGAGTTGGTTCCAGCTGATAGTGAACCTGCCTAGGGTTTCCAAGGCTCCTTTGACTTTGGATGGCCCCATTCTCCAGTCCATCTGAGTGGCAACCCTACCCCTTCAGCCCTAGCAGGCCCTATTCTTCAGCCCTCCTGGGTATGGCAGCCTCTCTCTCTCAACTTTGGGCAGAGACAGCCTGCCTTAATAGCAGCCGTACACTCTAAAACTCAGTTGGTGAAGAAGCCAACTCTTTGAAATGTAACAAAGTGTTGCCCTACCCATAGAGACCCCAGAGGTTCTGCTTCTACCATTTGAGACTGAGACAACTCTGCTTCTCATGATCTTTATCTCTTCAGCTTCAGCTTCTGCCTTTTTGGTTCCTTGATCTCTAGAAGAGGCCAGCCTAGTTTCAGCTTTGCTCAAACAATGTCACAAAACTCTTCAACTCTACTGATAAGTGCCCAAACGCACTGTACTTTACCAATAAACCTTGACCAGAAGGTGCTCATCTTTCTCATTCTGTGTGTCAGAGAGCCTAACTAAACCAGCAAGTGCCCAGATGTATTCCACTCCACTAGGAACTTCTTCATGAAGGTGCTCAATTCTCTTGCTCCGTGGATCGGCTTCCATGCCATCTTGTGTTGGTCTCCTGGTTTTGCTGCTTAAGGTTCTCTGTCACTTCTTACTGTCTGTGCTGTCTCCAGTATTACAGCTCTCCTCACTTCCTTCTGAACCCTCATCAGAATTGCCTTTGACATCCATAATTCTACCAACAGTCTTTTGCAGTCAGTCTAGGCATTCACTATTCGGCAGTTAAAATTGCTTCCACATTTTATGTACCTGTTAGAGCAGCGTCCCACTCTTGGTATCATATTCTGTCTTAGTTATCTAGTACTGCTACAACAGAAGTACCACAAGTGGACGTATTGAGCAACCAGAAATTTCTTCTCTCACAGTTTCTGAGGCTAGACGTCTGAATTCAGAGCACTGGCTCTAGAGAAAGGTCCTTGTCTCCTTTCAGTTGTCAGTAGGTCCAGCACTGTTTGGAGGTCTCCATGTGGCCTTGGCAAAACTATTCCTCTGGATCTATGAGCTTCACAGTGCAGGGACTCCAGATCCAAAGGACTTAACTGCACTCCCTAACAATTCTGTCCTGGTGGCAGTAGGTCACGTTCTCTCTGCTCAAGTGTCTCTCCTTTTATCTCTTGTAAGATAAAAGGTGTTGCATGCCACACCCTTGGGAATCAGGGTAGTTGTAAGATTAAGGGTAAAGTCCTGGTATGGTGCTGTAGTGTAAGCAGTGGACTACTAATCACAAGGTTGGTGATTCAAATTCACCAGCCACTCTAGGGAAACCCTATACAGGCTCACTATGAGTTGGAACTGACTTAATGGCTCTTAACAACAGCAACATCCCATCTTTAATCCTCTTACTGATTCTTCACAACAAAACATATCTTGGGGGAAAGCTACAGCTCAACTGCCAAACCACTGAGAATCCTGACCCAGTCAAGTTGATATAAAACCTTTACTATCACACTAGTGGGAGTCCTGGTGTGGCGCTGTGGGTTAATGCGCCAGACTGCAAAGCTGTTTGAACTGCAAGGTCAGCGGTTCAAGCCACCAGCTTCTCCTTGGAAACCCTATACAGGGTCGCTATGGGTTGGGATCTACTCGACGGCACTTAACAACAACAACTTACTAGTCAGGGGTTGTAACACTGATGAGAGAAAGAGGCCTAGAAGGAGGCCAAGAGGAGCGTGTCTTCAGAAGGCTAAGAAGGGCCTGTCCTTAGGTATCTGAGAGAAACAGAGAGAACTGTCCTGCACTGAATAAGGTAGATTATACTTGCATCCTTCCTGATTCTGATGCCTGAGTTGTACCCTGTTCCTTAATAAATCATTTAACTGTATAGTATCTGAGTTCTGTGAGCTGTTGCAGCAAATTGCTGAACCCAAACAGGAAGGAAGAGTGTGGAGGGGGGAGGGAGAGTGGCCAGTGTCAGATGGAGTTGTACAGCAGCTTGGAGAATGTAGAAATCTAGGATATAGTTGACCGCTGCCTCAAAGGAATTAACTTTGTGTCGATTCCTACATTGGAAGTTGTTTGTTTATCATCTTAATGACTTCCCCTTCCTTTTACCTCCAGGATTATCATGACTGGTGAAAGTACCTGTGATGTAGCACCTTGTGAAGGTAGCATAATTGTTAGGTCCTCACAGCTACTAACTGAAAGGGCAGTATATTGAGCCCACCAGTGGCAGTCAGCTTCTTTAAAGATTTACAGCCTTGAAAATCCTATGGGCAGTTTTACTCAGACCTGTGTGGTGCTGTGGAGTCCTGGTGTAGGGCTGCAAAGTCATTTAAACTGCAAGGTTGGTGGTTCAAGCTCACAAGCTGCTCCTTGGAAACACTATATAGGGTTGCTGTGGCTTGGAACCAACTTAAAGGAACTTAACAACAACAAGGTGGTGCTGTAGGGTAAACATTGGATTACATTGTCAGTTTGAACAGCAAGATTGGCTGTTCAAATTCACTAGCCATTCCTTGGAAACCCTATAGAAGGTTGCTATGAGTTGGAACCAACTTGACAACACTTAACAACAGCAACAACAACTTAGGGTTGCTATGAGTTGTAATCAACTCCTTGGTATTAAGTTTTTGGAACACATTGTGTAGTTCTAGAGTTCTTTGAAAGGAGTGCGGAACTCATGGGAGAGTCTTAAGAATCAGCTTCCTAAACAAAAAAGGAGGAAAGTAACTCAGGGATGAGACCTATATGTGAAATGTTGCTTTGATGTTTTATTTTGTAATAGTTTGAAGACATGTGGCCAGTAGTCAGCCCTTAAAATGAAAGGAACTGCAAGTTTGAGCTAGCGCCCTGTAGAGCAAGGCAATATCATAGCATGAGTACAAATGTTCCCCCCTTGGTGTTCCAGAAAGTTCTATCCAGCAATATTGGTTAAGCATCTAGGCCAGGATTAGGGAACTTTTCTTCTGCCAAAATTTATAATATCATTCACGGGCCATACAAAATTACCAGTTTAAAAATTAGCCAACTACATTTGGTCAGTGAACAAAGTTGGCAGTTCACATCCACCAGCTGCTCCTTGGAAATCCTATACAGGATTGCTATGAGTCAGAACCAACTCAACGGCACTTAACAACAGCAACAACAATGTGATACCTGGAAATGCGGTTGCCTTGCTAGACCAGATGGTTTCATGGGTCCTATATGGTCCTCAGGCCAGATGTTCCCCATCCTGATCTAAGCTGTGGCTTTGTTGTTTCTTAACTGTGACTTTGGTCAAGTTGCTAATCCCTCAGTTTTCTTGTCTATAAAATGGGGATGCTAATAATGTTAGCTGCTGTGTAGATATGCAAGGATAAATAAAGTAAGGGTGACACGTGGTACATGACCAGTAATTGTAGCTATTATTATTGAGTTGGTGAGAAGATAAATGCTAATTACTAACTGTATTACTAAGGCGCTCTGGTAGCATAGTAGAGTCCATCTGCTAATCTCAAGGTCAGCAGTTCGAAACTACCAGCGGTTCCATGGAAGAAAGATGAGGCTTTCTGCTTCTGTAAAGATATACAGCTCGGAATCCCTATATAGGTCACTATGAGTTGGAACTGACTCCACCACCACCACCAACTGTATTACTGGAGTCCTGGTGTGGTGTTATGGATTAATGCACTGGACCATAAGGTTGATGGTTCAAGCTCACTAGCTGCTCCTCGGAAACCCTATACAGGTTTGCTATGAGCTGGAACCTACTCGAGTGCACTTTACAACAGTAACAATTCTGTTACTAGTATGGCACTGTGTACTGAACTGAAAGGTCGGTTTGAACCTCAAGGCTGGCAGTTCAAACTCACCAGCCACCCCTTGAAAACCTATACAGGGTTGCTATGAGTTGGAACCAACTCCAGGGTACTTTACAACAACAGCCCAACAACTCTGTTACAGAAAATGAATACCAAACCAGAAACAAAAACCAATATGTAGTATATTTTGACCAAGGAAGGTATTTTTTTTTCTTAAAAAAGAGTTTACTTTTGTTGTTGAAAGTATGCACAGCAGAAAACATACCAGTTCAATAATTTTCACATGTATAATTCTGTGACATTGATTATATTCTTCAAGTTTTGCCACCATTCTCATCCTCCTTTCCTAAACTGTCCTCCACCATTAACATCAATTCATTATTCCCTAAGCTTCCTAGCTAACCTTTCAAGTTGAGCAGGAAAGGTTCCTTAAAAGAAGGAACACTGATCTGTTTGTTTTTGTTGTTATTTCAGCTTTTAAACTTTTTATTGTAAATTGAGTGAAGAATTACAGACAAAATCATACAGTTTGTTTTGTCTCAAGATTGCAATACCTCCATATAACAAAAATTATCGCACTTCCTCCCTGTGGTTCCTCCTTCCCATCTGTTTTCAATTTTGTCCTTAGGTGGCTTTTTGATACTGAATGATTGGCCATTCTATGGAGAGCATACCATATGTACGCTAGTAAGTTTCACCCCTACATATTTATCTACAGTTGGCTGAAAATTGGGCCATGGCGGTAAGCCCCTTTCCAGACCTGAAGGGTAATCAAGGCCATAGTCTTGGGTTCCTCCAGTCTCTTTCTGACCAGTAAGTCTGGTTTGTTTGTTTGTTTGTTTCAATAATTTTGAGTTTTGTTCCCCATTTTCTCCCACTCTATCCAGACCTTCTAATGTGATCCCTTTCAGAGTAGTTAGTAGTGGTAGTTGGGTACCACTTCTGGTGTGAGAGTCATGATGACTGATGCTCATCAGCTTCATTGGTCCATTAGAGTAATTGATTCCAAGCATCTTAAATTTTCATCGCTTTTCTTTCTTTTGCACATGGAGAGATCAGTAGTTATCCTTAGATGGCCACTCATGAGCTTTTAAGATCAGAGATCCTATTCACCAAAGAACATTGTCTTTGTGGACTATGTTATGACAGTTTAGCATGCTCTACCCTAAGACCATGGTCCTGAGCCCCCAGGCCCAGCAACCCATTGTCTAAAGACGTTTAATAATATCATTTTTATCACTTTACCCACTATACGCTTCACCACAATTACTTGTCTGTCAGTTTGTCCTACTGTGTTGGCTTGCGTGTTGTTATGATTCTGGAAACTATGCCACTGGTATTTTAAATATTAGCAGGATCACGCATGGTGCATAGTTTCAGTCAGCTTCCAGACTCACTGATGTTTTTGAAGGAAGGAAATCCTCAGTTGGGCCCAGCTTTGGTCGTAGATACATTATTTGCACTAAGCATCAGTTCCCTGATGTGTATGTGTGATGAGAAAAGAATAGAACTAGTCTCTCAGAAGTATTGTGCAAATTAAATAATGGATGTAAACTGGCAAACATAGAAGTTTTGTTAATGTAGTCATTAATAGTATTTAGTAGGGGCCCTGTACAGGGTCGCTATGGGTCAGAACCGACTCAATGGCACTTAACAAAACAAAAACAGTAGGGGCAAGGGTATCATCAACTTGATTGTGTTGATACATGGATCTGGAAAGGAGTCCTATGTGCAGGTTAGGAAATACATATGGTCTTCCCCAGCCTATCTGCCTTCTGCCTTGGGCCTCTTTGTTGTTGTTAAGTGCTGTGAAGTCGGTTCCAACTTATTGAGACCCTGCACAGGGTTTCCGAGGGTGTAAATCTTTACAGGAACAGAAAGCGTCGTCTTTCTCCCACGGAACAGCTGGTAGTTTTGAACTGCTGACCTTGCGGTTCACAGCCCGATTCATAACCACTATGCTACCAGAGTTCTGCCTTGGGCCTCTAGCACCTTGCAAAATTGTCTCTTTACTGCTAAGGTTTCTATAATTTATAAAACAGGTTGGCATGAGGGTTTATACCCAGTTTGATGTTGGTCCACTTGAAGTCATTTTAAAATGAAGCATGTTAGATCCATTTGCTGGTCTCTCAAGATTGTGGGATAGAGAAACTCGGGAAACTCTGATCACTGTTGTCCTTTGAGGGTATATCAGAAATAAAGTAACTCTGAAATGAAGTCAGTTAGTTCACTGCCATTGATTCATTCCTGACTTAAGACTGGCTGTTGGAACTCAGGTACAAGTGGAGGCTAGCAAGTTAATTTGCCCTCTCCTTTCAGCAATTCCTTGGAGAGCCCAAGGAGGAGAAAAGGGAATGGAATGGAAATGCCTTGCTCTGTCCTTGGGATTTTTACTGTGGGCTCTCCAAAGGAATTTTGCTCAGAATTCCCTTAAAAGCATTCTTGGACGTGTACATGACTTGCTGTTCCAGTGGCTACAGTCTTACAGTAGCAACAGATGTGTGAATTTGAAGTCATCTTTTTTTTCCCTCATAACTTTTTATTATGCAGTATTTCTCAGATACAGTAGTATATATCTGCAACCCAGCCCAGTACTGCTTCATCCACAATGATTCCATCCTTTCATTTATATAAAAATTTTTAAAACATATTTTATTTTTAGTTATTGTTGTCGAGAGTATACTATACATAGCAGAATATGTACCATTTTAGCAATTTCCAAATGTACAATTCTGTGACGTTGATTACATTCTTCAAGTCAGGCAGCCATTCACTTTTTCCAAATAATTATTCCCCTATTGTGGCACTGTAGAATAAGCACTGGACTGCTAAAAACAAGTCAGTAGTTCAAACCCACTAGCTCTCCTCAGAAACCCTATACAAAGTTGCTATGAGTTTAGATCAACTTGATGGCACTTAACAACAACAACACTGCCCCTAAGTTTCCTATCTACTTTATTGAGTTGCTTTTGAAAATTTGATCCAATATTTGTTGTTGTTAAGTGCCGTCGGTTGAGTCAGTTCCAACCTGTAGCGACCCTGTGTAGGGTTTCTAAGGAGTGACTGGTGAACTTGAACCGCCAACCTTGCAGTTCAAACCAACTTTGCAGTCTAGCTCATTACCCCACAGCTAATGTATAGTTAGTTGGTTTTCCCCCACCCCTTCTGTTGTGAAACCATAAAAACGTCATGGTTGAAGCAGCTGACCTCCGCTTATTTCACCAGAAGAGAATGGGTTCAAATCAACAGCTCAAAGCTAATGCCATTGTGGCTGATTCCTATGAGACTGACGTCAATCATGCCTCCACCCTCCAACCTTTAGCAATTCTGACACTAACCGTCTCTCCACTTCTCTGCTGGACTCGATAATCCATTGCAATGACCACAAAAAATTCGTAGGCAGTACTCATACTCACAGTTTGGAGCTTTTTAGGGAAGTAATTAATTACAATTGTAGGTTCAGGGACACTTAGGATAGCGTTCTTTGATCAGGATAGCCTTTAACCATGTCCAAAGGCAGATCTCTCTCTGGCCCTTAGCCCTTGGGACTGGTCTCTGTCCTGCTCAGGCAACTGTTACGGAGCTCTTTTTTGCTCTGCCAATTAAGTGCCTCGAGGCATCCACTCCACCAGAGATAGCTTCAGCCCCAGCTCTGTGCCTGGGCAAATTTAGCTCTGCCAAGTGCTAGGAGGCACCCTACTTGGTCAGTAAGCCGCCTGCCCATAGGCGCTCAGATCTCTTGCTCAGTCAGGGAAGCACACTGTGCCATCTGCTGCTGGTCTCTGGCCAGTCTTCTAGCTGTGCAGTTTCCTAGTTCTGATGAAGCTTCTGTCCTTTAAAGGAGTTATAGCCTCTTCTCTCTGCCTTCCTTGAGGAAATTTCCACTGCAGGGATTCTGGATCCAAAGGATATGCTCCACTCCCATTTTCTCTTTCTTGATAGTCGTGAAGTACCCGTGTTAAAACTCTCTGCTTGCTTCTTTCTTCTTTTATCTCTTGTAAGATATAAAATTTGATTCAAGCAAGAGTGTGACATCAGTAAGGAAGTGAAGGCTGGTAACTTCAATAAGGAGGGTAAAGGTGGTGGTGGGTGGTATTAAGTGTGATGATTCAAAATACATCCCATCCTAATCCTGCCTCATTAACTTAACAGATAGCTTATCCCAAAATGGGATCATAATTTTAAATGTATCATAAATAAATTTACAAGACTGAAAGTAGAAACTCAAATGGGACCACAGCCATGGACATGTAGGACAATTATATCAGATGACCAAATGAAGGACAATCACACAATATTGAGAATCATGACCTAACGAAGGTGACACATAACCCCACACATCACAAGTTCCATGCAACCAGTCATTGTGTGGGAATCACAAAGGCTATGGCTAGAAGGACCATTGTAAGTAATTCACTGCACTTCAGATCCATAGGACTTTTTAAATGTTGAGAATATACACATTCACAGCTGAACGTGAACTGATTTGTTCTACGCCACTGAATGGCAACAATTTGTACATATGCCATTCAGTGGCATAGATTACATTTTTTCCAGTTGCAGTCACCCTCTTCTTCTGAGTTGTTTCTTCCCAAATTAACATAAATTTGGAAAATCTGCTGCACAAGACCTCTTTACAGTGTTGAAGAGCAAAGATGTCAGTGTGAAGACCAAGGTGCAACTGACCCAAACCATGGTATTTTCAATAGCCTCATATGCATGTAAAAGTTGGACAGTGAATAAGGAAGACCATAGAAGAATTGATGCATTTGAGGTATGGTATTGGAGAAGCATATCAAAAGCATCGTGGACTGCCAAAAGAACAAACAAATCTGTATTATAAGAAGTACAGCCAGAATGTTTCTTAGAAGCCAGGATGGCCACACTTTGTCTCTCATACTTCAGACATATTATCAGGAGGGACCTGTTCCTGGAGAAGGGACAGGTAAAATGGAGGATCAACAAAAAAAGAGGAAGCCACCCAACAAGATGGATTAGCACAGTGGTGGCACCAATGGGTTCAAGTGTAGCAATGATTGTGAGGTTGGCCTAGGACCGGGCAGTATTTCATTCTTTTGTGTACAGGGTTGCTATGAGTCGGCACCAAATTTACAGCACCTAACAACAACATAAGCTCATTGCCCCCTGAGTTTCCTATCTAATCTTTTGAGTTGTTATTATCAATTTGAATCCATGTAGATAGATGTTAAAAGAGCACAATGCTCAATAGTCTTAAGTAGTTAAACTGTTGTTTGATTTTAAGAAGACTTCCGGGGATATTTTTGGCTTATAGTATAAAGTTTAAAGATTATCTCAAGATAATAGTTTCAGGGGTAAGTGTGGAGTATGAGAATATGAAATTTGGTACTGCATTTCCCTCCTTTTGATTCTTTTATAGAATCTTGGATCAAAATGCCCAGTAATGGTAGGTGGGGGCACCATGCAGTTCTGTTCTCATGTCAAAGGGGGCAGTGTTCATAGAGGCAGAGAGCCACACGTTCCATTTTTTCCTCTTATTCCTGTATTTCATTTTTGCCTCTGTTGCTCGTAGCTAATGGAGAACAATCGAATGGTCACTTAAGCGAGTTTTAAAGTGTCCAGCACAATACAACAAACTAGGAGGTAGAATAGAAGCACTAAAACACAATATTATGCCAATTAACTGGGATGTCCCATGAAACCATGACCCTAAAACTCCAAACCAAGGAATCAAGCTCCATGAGGTGTTTGGTTGTAACCAACCTCAACAGCTGCTCTTTTGTTGTTGTAAGTTACCTATCATATATCATTTGCCAACTTTTTACAAGTGTACAACTTATATCAATTACATTAATTGACTGTGCAACCCCAAGCCTTAATGTGACTTTTCCATCACTGTAGACAATAACTCCCCGACACACAATTTCCTTCTCCTACTAACCCTTCTAGCTACTGATAAACTTTGGTCTCTGTACAAGTGTCTTGTTCTTGCCTGAGGTCATATAGCAGGTCATATATCTGTTCTTTTGTGATGGACATATTTGACTAAGTATGATGTGTTCAAGTTCTGTCCCTGTTGTAGCATCTATCAAGACTTTGGTTCTCTTTCCAGGTGAGTAGTATTCCATTGTATGTGTTACTTATTAACTGTGTCTCCCTCATATGTGTAACAACTTGGCTAGGCCATAATTCTCAGTATTATATAATTACCCGTTTTGTATCCGATGTAATTTCCCTATGTGATGTAAATCCTTGGAGTCCTGGTGTGGTGCTGCAGGATAAAGCACTGGACTGCAAGGTTAGTTTGAACTGCAAGGTTGGCAGTTCAAATCTACAAGCTGCTCCTCGAAAACCCTATACAGGGTCACTATAGGTCAGAACCAACTCGATGGCACTTAACAACAACAATGATGGGAGTTAATGTAATGAGGCAGGATATGATTTTTTTTTTTTTTTAACTTTCATATCTAGTTTTGTTTTTACATATTTTCCCCATATTTTTGCATAATAAAGTTAGTCACACTAATTAAATTTCTTAGTGTTACCCTCTCATTACATACTTCGTATGTTAGTATTATTTTTCCCATGCTGTCCTCAAGTTTAATTGGCCTTTATTTTTATTTTTTTTTTAAGTTTTTACTTAAAAAAAGTAAGTGATAATTTACATGGGAGAAAATCTGCTTTACACCATCATTTCATTGCAATGATTACAATCTCCTCCATGCATCATCATTCAACAATATTTGCATCTATTCGCTGTTGTGGTTTTTTTGGGGGTGGGTGTGTACACAGAAACACTCAGGAAATATATAATAATTTAAACAACCAAAAGGCACATTATGCAAGCCTGCCTCCTGGCTGCCAGCACCCAGTCCATCTCTTTCCATGAGTCCAGAGTCCTCAGTTGCTCCCTCTCGCCATGTCCTCATCTCTGCCTCCATCTCTCCACTGCCACCCAATCCGCCATCTTGTTTGTTCCTCTGTTTCCATCTCTGGTGTCACTGCTTCTCTGGATAGGGTCTTACACTCCACTTGTGCTCTTCTCCCTTGATGGTCCTAAGGCCTCTGTTTCTGGACTATAAGATTAACTACTACCCCATTTTTGTTATAAAACTTCTACCTTTACAGTTGTGACAGTCACAATTAGTCATGATAACAGTTTCTCACTATTGAATCATAAGAATCTTATCCCCATCTCCTTTCACCAAACTTGTCTAGACAAGATGAAAACTATTCAGTGGGACTCTACCTTCCCCCATACACTCTTAAACTAAACTCCCTCTTGAAAACTTGTAAGCCAGTCACTTCGTGTCTATCACCATCTCATTTTAGGTAGCCAGTGTCTATCTACCCTGTGTACAGAAGAGATAGAATTGGTATTTGATATGAAGACTTCCTCCCTCTCAGTTGGTATTTTGAGCTACTAAAGCCATAAGTATAGGTCAAGTTTATCAAATTGTGGCAATTTACACTTGTTTCCTTTATCAAAAATTGTTCTTTGTGTGTGTTTATCTTCCTCTAGTCGAGTTCTGATTATCAAGCCATTGAGGCTAGCTCAAAAGGGTACTATCTGCAAGTTTGGGTATTCTTGTACGTCTCCCCTCACTTCATATCAGCTGGATGCTTCACTCTCAGCTCTAGCCCTCCATGGCTATGTCCTTGTCCATGGGCTCATGAGTCCCCAGGTCTCACCACACTTTGGACCAACCAGCCCTTCCTCTTCTCTCTGTCTCCAGGTCAATGAGAGTCTATGGAACGTGATTGAACTCAGCCCATTTCTTCATTGCTGCCTTTTCCCCTCTTCCACTCAGCAGTAGAACAGCATGGCCACCAGCAAGCTTACATGCCTGCTCATGAGTTCCCCTTGAGTTTCAGTCTTGGAGGAGGGGGTTTGTCCTAAAGCGACTTGATTGCTTGCCTTGATGGTTCCCCAGCAAACAACTTGCTTGTTCTTGTAGTAGCCATTCATACTGCCGTTTTTGTTTTGGATTTTTCCTGCAGATCTTTCTTTGAAGATGTATCTTGTATTGCTCTAGCTGTTTAAAGCTGGTCTGCTTGTCCTTTCTAGTGGGATGTCCTACCTCAGAAGGTTCTGGATGGGACTCAGCATTCCACTTAAGGCCCTATACACTGCATTCCTCTGTTCCCTATATTTTCCCAAATGAGTAGTTCAATATACTATGCATTATGATAGCCACGAATTATATTGTTTCCTTAGATTTAAATTAATTAAATTTATGGTAAGTTTGAAATTAAGCTCCTTATTCACACTAGCAACATTTAAGTGCTCAATGTTTACTATATTGGAAAGTAAAGAATATACCATTTCTTTCATTGCATGAAAGGATCCCTGGTAGTGTACTGGATTATGAGCTGGCCTGCTAATCACAAGTCAGTTGTTCGAATCTACCGATTGTTCCATGGTAGAAAGATGACGCTTTTTGTTTCCATAAATATTTACAGCCTTGGAAACCATCTACAGGATCGCTATGAGTCAGAACTGACTTGGTGACACACCACTGTCATTGTATAAAGTTCTGTTGGGCAGCACTGTTGTAGATGTTTAATCGGACATATTTTCTTTTGACTATATTACGTCCGAGGCTGTTGTTCTTGTTAGGTATCATTGAGTTGGCTCTGACTCATAACAACCCTATGAAAAATAGGAAAAAAAATACTTCCCAGGCCTGTGCCATCCTCACAATTGTTACTGTGTTGGAGCCCATTGTTGCTGCCACTGTGTTGGTCCATCTTGTTGAAGGTCTTTCTCTTTTTTGCTGACCCTCTACTTTACCAAGTGTGGTATCTTTCTCCAGGGAGATTTGATAACATGTCCAGAGTGTATGAGATGAAGTCTCATCATCCTTGCTTCTAAGGGACATTCTGGCTCTACTTATTCCATCACAGATTTGTTTGTTCTTTTGGCAGTCCATGGCACATTTAATATCTTTTGCCAACATCATAATTCAAAGATACCAATTCTTCTTTAGTCTTTCTTTATTCGTTGTCCAGCCTTTGAATGCATATGTTGTTGTTTTTTGTTGTTAAGCACCATAGAGTCAATTTAAACTCATTGCAACCCTATATAGAGTTTCCAAGGAGTGACTGGTAAATTTGGAACCACTGACCTTGTGGTTCAAACTGACCTTGCGATCTAGCACGTTATCGTGCATCACCACACCAGAACTCCAAAGAGATCTTCTGCAGCAGATTTGCCCTGACTGCTGCTTTCATGGGCATTGATTATTGATTCAAGTAAAGCGAAATCCTTGACAGCTTCACTATTTTCTTCATTTATCATTATGTACTTATTGGCCTTGCTGTGAGGATTTGTTTTATACTGAAGTATAATCCTGTTGAAGGCTGTAGTCTTGGATCTTCATCAGTAAATGCTTCATATCCTCTTTGATTTCAGCAAGCAAAATTGTATCATCTGTATATTACAGATTGTTAATAAGTCTTCTAATCCAGATACCATGCTCTTCTTCAGATAGCCCTTTTTATCAGATTATTTGCTCAACATACAGATTGAATAAGTATGGTAAATATATGCAACCCTGACACACACCTTTCCTGATTTCAAGCTACTCAGTATCCCCTTGCTCTTTTCAAATGACTGCCTCTTTCTATATGAGAACTAGTAAGTGTTCTAGAATTCTTGTTTTTCTCAATATTAGCCATAATTTGTTAGAGTCCACACATCAAATGGCTTTGCATAGTCAGTAAAACACAGGTACATATCTTTCTGGTATTCATTGCTTTCTGTCCAGATCTATCAGACATCAGCAATGATATCCTTGTTCCATGTCCTCTTCTGAATACTAGTGAATCGTTTCCTGTTAATGTACTGCTGAAAGCATTTTTTAATTATCTCTAGCAAAATTTTACTTACCTTTAATATTAATGATATTGTTCAATAATTTACCATAGGATCTCCAAAGCTGTAAATCTTTAGAGGAGCAGAGAGCCTCATTTTTCTCCTGTAGAGCAACTGGTGGATTCAAACTGTTGATCTTGTGGTAACTCTAACACATAACTCACTGCACTACCAGGACTTTTAGAATTTTGCCCATAGAATCCTTCAATAGTGCAACTCAAAAAAATTGTTTTCTTCCTCAGTTCTTTCAGCTTGAGAAATGCCCAAGAGTGTTCTTTCCTTTACACATAAATTATAATACTTTAATTTGTCTTCTCAAGCCACACCTAGAAATTTTTTGGTCAGCTCTTTTACTTCATTATTTCTTTCTTTTGCTTTAGCTTCTCTATGGTCTAGAGCAAGTTCCAGAGTTTTTCTGACATTAATTTTGGTCTTTTCTGTCTTTTTAATGACCTTTTGCTTACTTTATGTATGATGCCCTTGATGATGTTTCACAACTCAATGGGTCCTCAGTCAGTGTTCAGTTTGATTTCTGGGTATTCCATCCATAACGTCCATGTGTATAGGTGCTGTCTTTGTTGTTGAAAAGAGATATTTACAATAAATTACTTGTTGGTCTTGCAAAATTGTATTATATGATCCCTGGCTTTGTTTCTATCACCAAGGCTGTATTTTCCAACTACTTATCACCCTTCTTTGTTTCTAACTTTCACAGTTCCATCACCAATAGTTATTCTTTTATCTTGACTGCATGTTTGATCAGTTTCAGACTGTATGTTGTTATTGTTGTTAGATGCCGTTGAGTTGGTTCTGATTCATAGCAACCCTATGAAAGAAACATGGCCCACTCCTGAACCATCCTCACAGTTGTTACGTTTGAGCCCATTACTGCCGCCATTGTGTCAATCCATCTCATTGGGGGCCTTCCCCTTTTTTTCTTGATCCTCCACTTTACCAAATGTTCTTCTTAGGGACTGGTTCTTTCTGACATGTCCAAAGTACGAGGAACAAAGTCTCACCATCATTGCTTCTAAGTTGTTAAAAATCTTCAACTTCCTCAGCTTTGTATCAATGGTTGGTGTATTAATTTGAATAATAGTCATATGAACTGGTCTTCCTTGTAGTCTCGTATGGATGTTAGCCTATCACTGACAACATTGTACTTCAGGATAGATCTTGAAATGTTCTTTTTAATAAAGAATTCAATGCCATTCTTGTTTGTCCTTTTTGGAATAGTAAACCATATAATTGTCTGATTCAAAATGGCCAATACTAGTCAATTTCAGTTCATTAATACCTAGTATATCAATCATTATGTATTCTGTATCTTTTTTTTTTTTTTAGGATTACAGGTTCAGTTAAGCTTTATTTATTTATTTATATCTACTTGATCATCTCTTTATATGGAATTTCTGTAACTAAAATTTCCTCACTTTTTACTTTATTTTTTTGTTGTTAGAAACTGGTATCTCTGCTTTCCTATTTTCAGTCTTGTAGATTTATTTTACTTTGACCACTTTTATATCTGGGTTCAGTTCAAGGGTGATATTGTCATGTATGTTAATCTCAGGTTGCTATCTGTTGTGGAGGGTTCTTTGTCCAAAGAACTCAATTGTTTTTTTGCAGGTTGGTTTGGTTTTTGCAAATTCTTTTTAATTTCTGTTTATCTGGAAATATTCTAATTTTGCTGTCATATCTGAAGGGAAATTTTGCTGAATTGATGCATTTGAGTTGTTGTGTTGAAGAAGCACATTACAAATACCATAGACTCTCAGAAGAACAAATAAATCTGTGTTGGAAGAAGTGCAACCAGAATGCTCCTTAGAAGCCAGGATGGTCACACTTTGTCTCTCATACTTTGGACATATTATCAAGAGGAACCAGTCCCTGGAGAAGGACATCATGCTTGATAAAATGAAGGGTCAGTGGAAAAGAGGAAGACCTCCAACAGGATGGATTGGCACAGTGGCAGCAACCATGGGCTCAAGCGTAGAAATGATTGTGAGATTGGAGTAGGACCAGGCAGTGTTTCTTTCTATTGTGGATAGGGTTGCTATATGATTCTTGGTTGGCAATTTTTTTTCTTTCATAGTTATGTATGAGTCATCCCATTGTCTTCTTTCTACATGGTTTCTGCTGAGAAATCAGTGCTTAGTAGTTCTCCATTGTGGATAGCCTTTTGTTTTTCCTGAACTGCTCTTAGGATTCTTTCATTATTGTCTTTAGTTTTGAAAAGTTTGATTATAGTATATCTTGGTGACTTCATTTGGGGATCTATTCTCTTTGGAATTCATTCAGCTTCTTGAATGTCTTCTCATCTTTCATGATGTTAGGGGAGTTTTCTTTCAACAACTCTTGGACAATATTATCTGTGGTTTTTTTCCTTACTGTTCTGAAATTCCAATCAAATGTAAGTTATTCCTTCTCTGGATTCTTAAATTATTTTTTCTGATTGTTCCTCTAACAGATGAATATTGGGAGATTCATCTTCAGGCTCAGTAACTTGGCCTTCTATTGATTCAATTCTACTTCTTTGTCCTTTTAATGTATTATCTGGTGGATGTGATAAAGACTGAAAGTGTGAAAGCAGTTCTCTGTTTGCTGTTTGTGTAATGCAGTTCAAGGCAGGTAGGTCCACGTGCTTCTGTAGGGGTAGTATGTTTGAAACCTGACCCAAGGACTGGTCATGCCCCCAACTACCAAGGAGGTCATAGAACAAGGGAGAGCTGAACCTCCCCTTGCTGCCAATCGCTTACCATGTATGTTTCATTTGATTTCCCATGTCGTTTTTGCAGAAGGTCAGCTCAGTGTGCCTGCCTACGCCACCATCTTGCACTTGAAATCCTTCCATATTGTTTCTTGTGACTTCCACTTTTCCTAGTTGTTGTTGTTAAGTGCCATCAAGTGGGTACTGACTCATAGTGATCCTATGCACAACAGACTGAAACACTGCCCAGTCCTGTGCCAACCTCACAATTGTTGCTATGTTTGAGCCCATTGGTGTTGCCACTATACCATTCTATCTCATTGGGGGTCTTCCTCTTTTTCTCCTACCCTCTACTGTACCAAACATAATATCCTTCTCCAGTGACTGGTGCCTCCTGACAATATGTCCAAAGTATGAATGATTAAGTCTGGCCATCTTGGCTTCCAAGGAGCACTCTGGCTGTACTTTTCCCAACACAGATCTGTTTGTTCTTTTGGAAGTCCACGGTACTTTCTTCTCCAACACCATAACTCAAATGCATCAATTCTTCTACAGTCTTCCTTTTCCAACTTTCACATGTATATGAGGTTATTGAAAATACCATGGCTTGGGTCAGGTGCATTTGAGTCCTCAAACTGACATTTTTGCTCCTCAACATTTTAAAGAGGTCTTGTGCAGCAGATTTGCCCAGTGCAATACATCTTTTGATTTCTTGTCTGCTGCTTTCATGAGTGTGTTAATGGTTGATCCAAGAAAAATGAAGTCTTTGACAACTTCAATCTTTTCTCCATTTATATGGATGTTGTGGTGAGGATTTTTGTTTTCTTTACATTTAGGTGCAACCCATACCAAAGGTCTTTGATCTTCTCCAGTAAGTACTTTAAGTCCTCTTCACTTTCAACAAGCAAGGTTGAATCATCTGTGTATCACACAGGTTGTTAATGAGTCTTCCTCTAATCCTGATGCCATGTTTTTCTTCATATAATCCAGTTTCTCAGATTATTTGTTCAGCATACAGATTGAATAAGTATGGTGAAAGAATACAACCCTGGCGCACACCTCTCCTAATTTTAAAACACTCCCTTGTCTGTTTCAACAACTGCCTCTTGATCTATGGCACATTCCTTAGGAGTGCAATTAAGTGTTCCAGAATGCTCATGCTTCGCAATGTCGTCCATAGCTTGTCATGATCCACGCAATCAAAGCCTTGGTGTAGTCAATAAAGCACAGGTAAACATCTTTGGTATTCTCTGCTTTCAGCCAAGATCCATCTGACATCAGCAGTGATGTTCCTTGTTCCACATCCTTTGAACTTCTGGATGTTCTCTGTGAATGTATGGTTGCAGCCATTTCTGTATTACTTTTAGTAAAACTTTACTTGCATGGGATATCAATGCTGTTGTTGGATGATTTCTGCATTCTGTTGGGTCACCTCTCTTTGGAATGGACACAAATACAGATATTTTTATATATTCCATTTTCTGATTATAAATGGAAATTTGCAGTGATTTCTTCTCGTTTTGAATAGTGCCACATCAGCTAATGAAAGTCCTAGAAACTTTACCCCATTCGTGCCACTAAGGTTGAGTCTGTGTATCACACAGGTTGTTAATGAGTCTTCCTCTAATCCTGATGCCATGTTTTTCTTCATATAATCCAGTTTCTCAGATTATTTGTTCAGCATACAGATTGAATAAGTATGGTGAAAGAATACAACCCTGGCGCACACCTCTCCTAATTTTAAAACACTCCCTTGTCTGTTTCAACAACTGCCTCTTGATCTATGGCACATTCCTTTCAGGAGGCAGTTTTCTCCCAGTTGTATTTTGAATGCCTTCCATCCTGAGGGGCTCATCTTCTAACACTATATTAGAGAATGTTCCACTGCTATTTATAAGGTTTTCAGTGGCCTATTTTTTCAAAAGTGAATCGCCGGGTCCTCCTTTCTAGTTTTTTCAGTTGAAGCTCCACTGAAACCTGTCCACTATGGTGACTCTACTAGTATTTGAAATACTGGTGACATAGCTTCGAGCATCATAGTAACACACAAGCCACCGCAGTACAACAAACTGACCTATGAGTTTGATTATTTCACGCAATGTTTGATTATTTCTCTTTTTTTGTCCTTTTAGCAATTCTTGATACTCAGTGTCTAAATATTTTGGGTATTTGTTGTTAAGTGCCATTGAGTCGATTCTAACTCATATCAACCCTACATAGGGTTTCCAAGGAGCAGCTGATGAGTTTGAACCACCGACCTTGTGGCTCAAACTGACCTTCTGGTCCAGTGCTTTATCCCACAGTGCCACACCAGAACTCCATTAGATGTTGCAAAATGGTGACATACTAATTTTGTCAATTTATTAACAGATCTGCATCTGTAAAGATTCTTCCCTTCATCTGATGTTTGATTTCCTAGTTCAGCAATTCATTCAAGAAAGTAAAATAATGCTTGATTTATTCCATTTATTTTTCACAATAGTCAGTTCACCATAATTGGTAACCAGTTAGCTGTTTTTGTTTTAAGTATCAATGTAAATTATGGAGTTGAGTAGTTTTTCTAAAAACATGAAACATGGAAGGGAAGATAAATAAGTTCTGTGCCCAACTCTTTGCATCTTGTCCTTTTTTTCTCAGACACCCCTTTTGTAACTCTTCCTCCACCCCTCTTTTAACTCTGACTGTTTCCCTGACTACACGTTTGACCAACAAGACTCCTCTTCATCTAGCGCCATCAAAACCAGGAAACACTTCCTACTGAGCTTGTATCCCCAGCATTCTTGTCAGTAGTGCCTGACTCCTAGGAGGGCACAGGTCAACACAGAATAAAAGTATAGGCATGGAGGAAGAAGTCAGCAGCCCCTGGAACAAATGACAGCTTTTGGAAGGAAACAGAAAAGCTAGAAGAAAAGGAAAACTAACTTAAATAAATCAAAACCAAACCGTCTGCCGTTCAGTCAATTCTGACTCAGAGTCTGTCCCAGGGTCCCAAGGCTGTAATGCAACTTGAAGCAAACAGTCACATCTCTCTCCCAAGTAGCAATGGTGGGTTCAAACCATTGACCTTTTGGTTAGCGCCAAATGTTTAACCACAGTCCCATCTTCTGGATAATGGGGACATTTCTTTTATTATTCCTTTTAGCATTTGGGAAGGCTCTCCGTTCTGCCTTGTAGCAGAGCTACAAAGCCTAAGGAGATGGTAAATGGGACCAGGAAGGTGAATCCGAATCCCAAAGAAATTGTGGGGATAAGCTTAGCATGTTTTGAGCCCTCAAGCATAGCAACTGTGTCTGAGGAAATCCTATCCAAATGGCTACAGGAAGATAGACTTGGACTCTAGTATCCTTCCTTAGGAAATAGGACCATTAATTTCATTAACTTCCCTGGTCAGTTAACAAAAAGTAAAGACTTCTTTTAGTTTTCATTCTGTGTTTTTACCTTTAGAAGACTGACAGGTAAGTGATCTTAACCAGCTTTGAAGTTGGTTAGAAGGTCAGCTGATGTCTCCACCTCCCTGAATACTCCTGAAGTTTTTAGCAGCCCTAACACAATGGTCAGTTTGTTTTTGCTGCAGAGTCCTGTTTCTTTAAAAGAAGGGCTTTAGGGAAGGCTTGCATATTTTTAAAAATGAAAGCTGAGATGTGGTGGAAAACAGGACAGAGGGTGGGAAAGGACCAAGTCCTGTGGTCAGAGCTTTGATCATGTGCTCTTCATCTTCCTTGCCACAAATCTATCTCCAGATGTATGTCATCTCCCACATTCCATGGTAGTTTATCCAGTTCATTACTAAGCCTTTAGAAAAGCATTCACCTTGGATTAACAATAGAACTGAAATTTTTTCAGAAGTAGCATGGTGTAAGTACTACTTGCAGCAGTTTTGTAGTGGTGCCCTGTAATCAGACACATAAGCTCTATATGAAATTGTGTGAATATTTACATTAAGTGGGACAAAGTCTCTGCAAAGCTTCATGTCATCTCATGTTAGTTTGGATGCCAAAGCAGTAGACAATTTTGGATTTCGGAGTAGTATATAAAAGGCAGTAGGCTTATAGCTCACGCTGGCAGTCAATTCCCTTTTTCTTCCATTAGAGAGTTCAAATTTCAAAAGCCAAATTGAGAAACAAGGAATATTATTGAGAAGTGCAATAGTTTGGAGGTGGTGTAATAATTACAATAGTTAGGATATGTCAAGCACTTACTACGTAATGTTGTTGTTATTAAGTGTCATCGAGTCAGTTTTGACCCGTAGTGATCCTGTGTAGGGTTTCCAAGGAGCAGCTGGTGAGTTTGAACTGCCAACCTGTGGCTCACACTGACCTTGTGGTCCAGCACATTATCCTGAAGTTCCACACCAGGACTCTAATGTTGTTGTTAGGTGTCGTTAAGTTAGTTCCAACACATAGTGATCTTATGTACAACAGGATGAAACACTTCTTGGTCTTGCACCTTTCTCACATTCATTGCTATGTTTAAGCCCATTGTTGGAGCCACTATGCCAATCCATCTCATTGAGGGTCTTTCTCTTTTTCGTTGACCCTCTACTATACCAAGTATGATATCCTTCAGCAGGGATTGGTCCCTCCTGATGACATACCCAAAGTACGTGAGATAAATTCTTGCCATCCTTCCCTCTAAGAAACCTTCTGGCTGTACTTCTAACACAGATTTATTTGTTGTTCTGGCAGTCCATGGTATATTAAATATGTTGTTGTTGTTAAGTGCCATGAAGTCATTTCTGACTTATAGCGACCCTGTATAGCGATTTCAAGGAGCAGCTGGTAAGTTTGAACTGCCAACCTTGCCGTTCAAACCAACCTTTCGGTCGAGCGCTTATCCTACAGAGCCACACCAGGACTCCTATATTCAATATGTTGTTGTTGTTAGGTGCCAACAAGTCGATACCGACTCATAACAACTCTATGCACTACAGAACGAAACACTGGGCCAACCTCAAAAGGGCCAAACACAGTTGTTGCCACACTCGAGCCCATTGATGCTGCCACTATGCCAATCTATCTCGCTGGGGGTCTTGCTCTTTTTCTCTGACCTTCCATCTTACCAAACATGATATTCTTCTTCAGTGACTGGTCCCTCCTGACAATATGTCCGAAGTATGAGACCTTCAAGTTCTGGCCTCCAAGGAGCATTCTGGCTGCACTTCTTCCAAAACAGATTTCTGTTCTTTTAGCAGCCCATGGTACTTTCGATATTCTCCTCCAATGCCATAACACAAATGCATCAGTTCTAATACAGTCTTCCTTGTTCACTGTCCAGCTTTTGCATACATATGAGGTTATTGAAAATACTATGGCTTGGGTCAGGTACACTTTAGTCCTCAAGCTGACATCTTTGCTCTTCAACATTTTAAAGAGGTCTTGTGCAGCAGATTTGCCTAATACAATACATTGTTTAATTTCTTGACTGCTGCTTCCATGAGTGTTGATGATTGATCCAAGAAGAATAAAGTCCTTGACAACTTCAGTCTTTTCTCCATTGATAAGAATGTTGTTTATTTGTCCAGTGGTGAGGATTTTTGTTTTCTTTACCTTGAGATGCTATCCATAGTGAAGGCTGTGTGGTCTTTGATCTTCATCAGTATTTTAAGTCCTCTTCACTTTCAGCAAACAAGGTTGTGTCATCTGCATATCACAGGTTGTTAATGAGTCTTCCTCCAATCCTGATGCCACATTTTTCTTCATATAACCCAAGTTCTCAGATTATTTGCTCAGCATACAGTTTGAATAAGTATGGTGAAAGAATACAGCCCTGTCACATGCCTTACTTAATTTTAAGCCATTCAGTGTACCCATGTTCTGTTCGAACAACTGCCTCTTGGTCCATGTCCAGATTTCTCATGAGCACAATTAAATGTTCCGAAATACTCATACTTTGCAATGTTGTCCATAGTTTGTCGTCATCCACAAAATTGAAAGCCTTTGCATAGTCAATAAAGCACAAGTAAACATCTTTCTGATATTCTCTGCTTTCAGCCAAGATCCATCAGACATCAGCAATGATATCCCTCGTTCCATGGCCTCTTCTGAATCCGGCTTGAACCTCTGGAAGTTCTCTGTCAATGTATGCTTACAGCCATTTCTGTATTACTTTTTGTAGTAAAACTTTACTCGCATGGGATATCAAAGATACTGTCTGATGATTTCCACATTCCGTTGGGTCACCTGTCTTTGGAATGGGCACAAATATGGATCTCTTCTAATCACTTGGCCAGATATCTGTCTTCCAATTTCTTGGCATAGATGAGTGAGCACCTCCAGTGCTGCCTCACTTTCTTGAAAGATTTCAATTTTCATTCCATCAATTCCTGGTGCCTTGTTCTTTGCCAATTCCTTCAGTGCACCTGGGACTTCTTCCTTCAGTATCATTGGCTCTTGATTATATGCTACCTCTTGAAACAGTTGAACATCAACCATTTCCTTTTGGTACAGTGACTTTGTGTATTCCTTCCATCTTCTTTTGATGCTTTCTGGGCAATAAATTGCCCAGAGAATCCTTCAATAATAAAATTCAAGGCTTGAATTTTTTCTTCATTTCCCCCAGCTTGAGAAATGCTGAGTGTGTTCTTCCCTTTTGATTTTCTGACTCCAGATCTTTGCACATTTTGTTATAATATTTGACTTTGTCTTCTCGAGATGACCTTTGAAATTTTCTATTCAGCTCTTGTAACTCTTCATTTCTTCTATTTGCTTTAGCACCTCTTTGCTGGAGAGCAAGTTTCATTGTCTCTTCTGACATCCATTTTGATCTTTTCCTTCTTTCCTGTCTTCTTAATGACTTTTTGCTTTCTTCCTGTATGATGTTCTTGATGTCATCCCACAACTCTTCTGGTCTTCTGTCTTTACTGTTTAATGTATTAAATCTGGTCTTCAGATGACCTCTAAATTTAGGTGGGATATATTCAAGGTCACATTTCGGTTCTCGTGGACTTGTTTTCATTTTCTTCATCTTCAGTTTGAATTTGCATATGAACACTTGAGGGTCTGTTCTACAATCTGCCCCTGGCCTTGTTTTGACTGATGATATGGAGCTTTTCTAGTATCTCTTTCCACAGATGTAGTCAGTTTGATTTCTGTGTATTCTATCTGGTGAGGTCCCTGTGTATATTCGTCTCTTATGTTGTGTTAAGAAGGTATTTGAAATGAACAAATCATTGATTTTGCAGAATTCTATCATGCGATCTCCAGCATCATTTCTATCACCAAGGCCATATTTTCCAACTACGGATACTTCCTCTTTGTTTCCAGCCTTTGCATTCCAATCACCAGTAATGATCAATGCATCTTGATTGCATCTTTACATTGAGATGCTATCCATAGTGAAGGATAGCATCTCAATGTTTGATCGATTTCAGATTGAAGAAGTTGGTAGAATTCTTCTATTTCATCCTCACTGACTTTAGTGGTGGTACGTAAATTTGAATAATAGTGGTATTAACTGGACTTCCTGGTAGGCACATGGATATTATCCTGTGACAGACGGTGTTGTACCTCATGACTGATCTGGATATGTTCTTTTTGATAATGAATGCAACACCATTCCTCTTCAATTTGTCATTTCCGGCATAGTAAACCATGTGGTTGTCAGATTCAAAATGGCCAATACTAGTCCATTTCAGCTCACTAATGCCTAAGATACCGACGTTTAGGCATTCCATTTCATTATTTGACAATTTCCAATTTTCCTAGATTCATAATTTATACCTTCCATGTTCTGATTATTAATGGATGTTTACAGCTGTTTCTCTTCATTTTGAGTTGTGCCCCATCAGCAAATGAAGGTCCTGTGGGCTTTTCTCCCACAGGCTTTACTCCATTTGCGTCATCACGGTCAACTCTACTTTAAGGAGGCAGCTCTTCCCCAGTCACATTTTGAGTGCCTTCCAACCTGAGGGGCTCATTTTCTGGCACTATATCTGACAGTGTTTCTCTGCTATTCATAAGGTTTTCAGTGACTAAATATTCAAAAGTAGTTTGTCTCCCCTTCTTCCTTATCTGTCTTCAATTGGAAGCTCATCTGAAACCTGTCCACCATGGGTGACCCTGGTGGTATTGAAAATACCCATGGCATAGCGTCCAGAATCATAGCAACTCACAAGCCATCACAGTCTGACAAACTGACAGACGAGTGGTGTATATTCAATATTGTTAGTTTATATGTGGGCAATATAATATACTTAGTTTATAGTTGGGAAATGCAGTGACTCCACATGGTAAGCACTGGACTACAAACCACAAGGTCAGTGGTTTGAACCCACCAGCTGCTCTGCAGGAGAAAGATGAGTCTTTCTGCTCATGTGAAGATTTAGATCCTCAGAAACCCTATACAGGGTTGCTATGAGTCAGAACCGACTCGACAACACTTAACAACAACAAAGTATATATCTGTTATACTACTAAGCCGTTGGTCCTGTTTAGTTAGCTTTTCTTATTTAACTCCTTAACATTCTCAAGAGGCAAATTTCATTATTATCCATATTTTACAGGTGATAAAATTAAAGCTTAGAGAGGTTAAGTAAATTGTCTACATGACACAACTTGTGAGTAGTTGAGAGTGATTTATACTTGGGAAATTGGACAACAGGTTGTTGCTCTTGTTGTTGTTGTGTGCCATGGAGTCAGTTGCGACTCATAGCGACCCTGTACAGGGTTTCCAAGGCTGTAAATCTTTACGGGAACAGAAAGCCTCATCTTTCTCCCATGGAACAGCTGGTAGTTTCGAACTGCTGACCTTGAGATTAGCAGCCCAATTCATAACCACATTGCTTAGATTATATAATACTATTTTATTATTTTACATGTGGGAGGTTTGTGACCTAAGGATACTAAATGACATCCCGCGTCACACACCTAACCAGGGCTGGATTTTTAATTTGATCCCTCCACATTTCTTGTTTGCCTTTCTGTTCCACCATCATTTGCAACTAAGATGATGGATTTTCACTCAATTTGATCTAGATAAGATTGGTTAAGCCTATTTTGAATTCACAGGATGTACAATGTTAAGTGTAAATGTATGGCCCCCCTCCCAAACACATATACACTAGGAGGTAGAGTTTTATGTATAAATGGTGAGCTCCAACACATGTTGACGCTATGCACAACAAAATACAGCATTGCCCAGGCCTGCACTACACCTACAATCTATGGCATATCAAACTATAAAAATGTTCCAGCAAGTATACATGTGACCCAGAGAGGGAAAACCAGTCTTCTGGTCTATGGGACAGGCATCATTCCAGGGATCAGAGACATGTCTCTGTACCATGCAACCCATTCTGGGGAAGAACAGTCAGAAATATGGAAGAGCTGGTGTTCTGAGGAAAATGTCAGAGTATGGGTCGGAACCGACTCGAAGGCACTTAACAACAACAACAACAATTCATCTATTACTGTCTGGTTATTTATTTATTGCTGCTTCACAAACCACCCCAAGTTTAGTGTAGCACCACACCAGGACTGGCAGGATTGTAGTTGTTAAGTGCCGTTGAGTCAGTTCTGACCCAAAGTGACCCTGTATAGGCTTTCCGAGGAGCGACTGGTGAGCTTGAATCACCGACCTTGTGGTTCAAACTGACTTTGCAGTCCAGCTCATTAACCCGCAGTGCCACACCAGGGCTCTGCAATTAGTGGCAGTTATTTTGATGAGGTAGGATGTAATCTGCAGGATTAGGTTGTATCTTGAGCCAGTCTCTTTTGAGACTTTGAGACTTGATTGGTTTTCTGAGCGTAAACAGCAGAGTATGGAACGGAAACATCTTTAATCGCCAACCAAAGAAAAGTTCAAAAGTCAACCATCAGCTGGAAAATTGACACTTATAGTTTCCTAGGATCCTCAAGGGCCAGTATTGGAACACTGTCAGGAAAAAGTTCAGCAATCAGCAGTGTTCATTACAGCGAGGTGCTCAATGAACAGCTGAGGCCTAAACTTCAGATTAAACCCAGAGGACTGCTATCCAAGGGCTTTGGGATCTTGCATGAAAAATGCATGTCTGCACTGTTGACACACTGCAAAAACTTCATTTTGGGCTGTTAAAACATCCTCCCTATAATCCTGATCTTGCTCCGTGGAGCTTTCACCTGTTTGATACCCAGAAAGCAGCCCTTTGAGGACGAAGATTCACATCTGATGAAGAAGCGAAGACGGGTGCCTTTGTGGCTTTCAACTCAGCCGAAAACATTTTTTAATAAGGAAATACAAAAGCTTGTTGACAGATGGACAAAGTGTACTGAAAAGTGAGGAGATTATGTCAAAAAATGATATATTTGTCTTTTGTAAAAGTTGATTAAGTTTTTCAGCCAGAGTGGGGATATGTTTTGACTTTCCCCTTTGTAGTCTGGAAGAAGTGGGCTTCATCCAGTGCAGTCAGCACTGAGTTGACTGATTTGTGGAGAGTCCCTGCACATAAAGTAGACTTGCTCTCCATAGAAGCAGATCCTCATGCTTTTCTTTGTGGGGGTTTCTCTAGGTGGGTTTAATTTGCCCATTTTTCAGGTAGTTGCTGAACACTTAGCCCTTTGTCACACTTAGAGATGCCACTAACTTCATCGGCCTTCATCTTTTGCCACTTAATTACTTACCTCTCCTCTCAAGACAGAATTTTGGTGTGGCACTGTAGGATAGGCACAGGACTTCTAACCACAAGGTTAGCAGTTCAAACCCACCAGCCACTTCTTGGAAACCCTATACAGGGTCTTTACGAGTCAGAACTGACTCGATGGCATTAAACAACAACAACTTTTCAAGAAGACTTTGAATTAAGGCTTTCTTAAGGTTTCAGATACTAGTGTGGCTCTGTAGGATAAGCACTGGACTGCTAGCCACCAATCACACCTCGGAAATCCTATGCAGGGTCGCTGTGAGTTGGAACTGACTTGACAACACTTAACAACAACAAGTCTTCAAATATAATTTGTTACTAATGTCTGGCAGTTGGATTGACCATATAGGTGGCAAGAAGTGCTTCATGGATTGCAGGATGTACCTGGGCTGAAGTCCCTGAGTGAGTCACTTTTTTGTGGCTTAGTGAAATGGGCATATATATAAACATGGAGAAATGGAAAAATTCATTTTGCTGAAGAATGCTTAGAGAATTTAGACTTTTACCCTAAGAAAAACTTTTGGAAGGGTCAAGCTGGGAATAGAGCTTCCTCATTGTCCACTTCCTACCCCCATAACACACACACACACACACACACACTAGTGTCAATTCCTCTCCTGCTTCAAAAGCTTTCTGTATCTTGGTCTGATGACCGCTGGCCCTGCACACCCTTCAACTAATCTCCTTCCTGACACTTTTTAGAATTTTCTTCTTTTCAGCCAAAATAATGGCGGTGATTTGAGATTTTCTTTTTGGACTGTAATAGAAAGTATCCATATTACATGCAGAGCATTTCAAAACAAGGATTTGTCCAAAGGAGTAAAGTAAACAAGAGCTCAGGTTTGAACTGTGGTTGGAGAGTCCTTAGTCATACTCTATAGGACTTTCAAGCTAGATAGTTCCACGTTCCTGCACAGTTTGAATTGGCCCATTCTTTTCCTGAAGTTACCAGGGTCTATTGTCTTTGTTCTTTTTTATTAGTGGGTTGGGGATGAGGGGCAGTGATGACTCAAGGATAGAATTCTCACCTTCCATGTGGGAAACCCGAGTTCACTTCCAAGACAATGCACCTCATGTACAGTCATGACCTCTCTGTCTACTAGTGTGTTGGTATAATCCTTAACAGCTTTCAACTTCCACACTAAGATGGGCTAGGAAGAAAGGTCTGGCAATCAACTTGTGAAAATGAAAACCCTGTGGATCACAATGGTTCGATTCTGTTGTACGTGGGATCACCATGAGTCAGGGGGCCTCTAGACAACAATAGCAATCTCTCAGTGACCTTTATCCTGTGTAGACTTGCTTTTGAGAAGCTCCAAACACTCAGCTTGCCAAGACATGGGCCATATTTAGTCTTTTAAATCCCTTCAAGAAAGGAGATGACCCAGAAAGGGGACTGCCAGACAGAGAGGAGAGCAGGACCTGTGTTGTAACAGGAAGAGCCTTGATCACAGCTGAGTTCCCCTCAGGTTGAGGCCAGGCCGGACCACTTTGAGGGGGAGACTGAGCAGAGGGGCCACAGTTCTAGAGTGTGAGACAATTGAGAGTCATCAAACTCAACCCCTGTGACTATCCTCTTTGATCTTTCCATGGCTCCCTCTCACGCTCTGTATAAAGTTCAGGATCTGTTAGGGCTCCCAAGAGGAAATAGTGTCCGTCACTTGATGGATGGAGCAACAAACAGGTACAAGAAAAAAGGAATTTATGGTGGCCATCTTTGGGGACTATAGTGCTGATGTGGTGCTGTGGGTTAATGCGGCAGACTGCAAAGCCATTTGAAGTGCAAGGTTGGCAGTTCAAGCTCACCAGCTACTCCTTGGAAACCCTATACAGGGTCACTATGGGTCAAATCGACTTGACGGCACTTAACAACAACAACAATCTTTGAGGTTATCAGGGCCTTAGACTCTTTTCTTTCTTTCTGCGTCTTTATCCACAACACTGGCTTCACTTCATGGTCAAGATGGCTACTGAAGGTCTTGCCAGCAGGAAGGAGGAAGGAGGTCATTCCCTGCTTTGTTGCTGCTGTTCGTTGCCATCGAATTGGCTCTGATTCATGATATATGTATGACGGGATGAAACATGCCAGCTTCATGATCATCATTGGTATGTTTGAACCCATTGATGTGGCCTTAGTGTGTATTTTGAGTGTCTTTTATCCTAGGTGTCACCCTTCCAGCACTCTATTGGACAACAATCCGTTGTGATCCAGAGAGTTTTGTTGGCTACTCTGCTTGACCATGGAAGCTCCATTGAAACCTATCTATCATGAATTACAATGTTGGTGTGTGAAATACCAATGCCATAGCTTCCAGCATCATAGCAACATATAAGCCACCACAGTATGACAAACTGACAGACGGTCGACTCTCCTAAAAGGAAGCTAGAGTCACATGGCCCTTCTTTGCTATAAGGCTGCGAGATATAGCAGTGTGCCTGACTAAAAATCAGAAGTCCTTCATGAGGAAGGCAGGGAGAAGGTGATTGAGAAGAACTGTTAGTCTCTGTCCCATTTCCCCATAGCCAAAACCTGCTTGTAATTTTTAGATGACAGAACCACAGCCAGATCAAGCCTGTTGTTGTTAAGTGCTGTTGAGTTGGTACCTGTATAGGTTCCGAGGAGTGACTGGTGAGCTTGAACCGCCAACCTTGCAGTTCAAACAGCTTTGCAGTCTAGCGCATTAACCCACAGTGCCGCATCAGGACTCCTTATCCTAGAGGCCCAGAAAGGTAGGCTCCTGGAGTGAGCCACAGGGATGTTCTGAGTGCTGATAGTTCCTGCCCAGTCTTACCTAGAGCCCTCACAGCCTCTCTCTGCCTTCCAGTTCACCACAGGCTCCTGCGATGACTCAGATGTTCACAGCTGTGACATTTGTGGCAAGGGCTTCCGCCTACAGCGAATGCTCAACCGGCACCTCAAATCCCATAACCAGGTGAAGAGGCACCAGTGCACCTTCTGTGGCAAGGGCTTCAATGACACCTTTGACCTGAAGAGGCATAACCGCACACATACAGGTGAGGAGGGGCAATTATTTTTCTGGCCAATAGTTCCTTTTCCTTTCCAAACCAAGAACCAATTCGGCAGAATGGAGCAGTGTAGTATTTGTGGAAAGAATGCCGGAACAGGATATTGGTGGCTAGTCTACCTGGGTTCACCTCTTAATCCATCACCTGACAGCTGTATCATCTTGGGCCAGGCAAGCCACCTCTCAGCCTCAGCTTTTACTCCTGTAAAATAATACATGTTCTAGTGAGACTGAGAACAAATAACTACCTGGAAGGATTTGGGGAATTATGACATGTGAAACAAATTCTGCACGGTATCGTAATCCAACCCCCTAGGTCCTTGTTGGTTACTAGATGTGGTTCCCACTGGTGGTATTTTATGTCCCTCTCAAGTGAAGTAAGCCTGGCTCAACATAGTGTCATATTCCTACTGAGAGCTTGAAAGGAGAAAACAGTCAGGTCACTTGGAACTGACCCTTTACTCTTACTTGAGTTTTTTTCTCCCCTTGGACTTTTCCCATTTTCCTACTAATAAAGTTTGGATCTGTTTCTCCCCAGCTCCATTCACAGCTCCATTCCTACCAGTATCTTCTCATATTTCTCCTGTTCCTTCTGATTGGTTGTAAGTCTTGTTAATTTTATCTCAGAAACATCTGATCTCCAGGCTTCTTCTCTTGGATCCATATTCCACACCTTTTGCCAGAGTGATCTCTTAAGGAGAAATCTGAGAATGCCACATTCCTGCTCGAAAATACCCAACACTGATCAGGATGAAATCCAAACTCCTCACCATGTTGGATTTCATGTAAAGTCCTTCTATCAAACCCTAATCCTATCCAGTGTCATCCTATGCCAACCCATTCCATCCTATCCTATCTCAGTTTATCCCATCACATCTCACCCCATTCCACCCCATGCTAACTTGCCCCATCCCAATCCTATCCCAACCCTGGCAAAGTTGTGAAATAATGGATCCAAGAGGAGAAGCCTGGAGACCAGATGTTTCTGAAATAAAATTAATTCCACCTCCTTCCTAATCCAGCCCATTCCATCAGTTCTGTCTTAATTATGTAGTGTTGTTGTAACAGAAATACCACAAGTAGATGGCTTGAACAAATGGAAATTTATTCTCTTACAGTTTGTTGTTGTTAAGTGCCATGGAGTTGGTTCTGACTCATAGTGACCCTGCACAGGGTTTCCAAGACTGTAAATCTTTACGGGAACAGAATGCATCATCTTTCTCTCATGGAACCGCTGGTAGTTTCGAACTGATGACCTTGCGGTTCACAGCCTGATTCGTAACCGCTATGCTACCAGAAATATCTGACTTCGGAGCCTCAGTTCCAAGGAAAGGCTTTCTCTCTCTCTGTTGGCTCTGAGGGGAGGCCCTTGTCATTAATCTTCCCCCAGGTCTAGGAGTTTCTCAGCACAGGGACCCCAGATCAAAACAACATGTTCTATTCATGGTTCTTCTTTCTTGGTAGTAGAAGGTCCCTGTTTTTCTTCGCACTTCTTTGTCCTTTCATCTCATATAAGATGAAAGGTGATGTAGGCCACACCAGGGAGATTCACCAGATATCCATCAGGACTATGAGCCGATTAAAGGTGTTACATCCTACCCTAATTCCCTTACAACTGAATGGCTGATCACATCATGGGGTGATTCCATCGTTATGTAACTGCCCAAAAGAATTATGGCCCAGCCAAGATTTGGGGGGAACACAATTCAATCTATGACATTGTGTCATCCTATCTCATCGTATCCTGTCCCATCTCATCCCGTCCCATCTCATTTTGTCACATGTCATTCAAATTTGCCCCAGCCTGTTCCATTCAAGATCATCCAACCCAACACCCAATCCTCTCTATTTGTTGTTGTTAAGTGCTGTCTGGTTAGTTCCGACTCATAGCAACCCTGTATAGAGATTCTGAAGAGCGACTAGTGAGCTTGAGACACCGACCTTGTGGTTCAAACCAACTTGACAGTCCAGCACATTAACCTGCAGCACCAAAGCAGGACTCCTACCCTCCTGACTTGTACAGGGGTTATCTGAGATGACCTTGTGGTAGGCTGACAGGTGTGGGTGGGACATTGACATGCATAGTGGTTGGTTACAAATCGGGCTGCCCACCTCAGGGTCAGCAGTTCGAAACTACCAGCTGTTCCTTGTGAGAAAGATGAGGCTTTCTGCTCCCGTAAAGATTTACAGCCTCAGAAACCTTGTACAGGGTCGCCATGAGTCGGAACCGACTCCACAGCACATAACAACAACAACAACCCCAGGGAGGAATGGGAAATTGGCCTCCCAAAATATGTATCAACTTGGCTAGGTCTTGATTCTCAGTATTATGTGATTACCCTCCATTTTGTGACCTGATTTAATTATCCTTCATGTTGTAAATCCTAACCTCTATCATGTTAATCAGGCAGGTTTGGAACAGTTATGTTAATGAGGCAGGATGCAATCTATAGGATTAAGGTGTTTGAGATACCTCTTTTGAGATAAAAAAGAGATTAAACAAGTGAGCAGAGATCAGAGGGACCTAAGTGACACCAAGTATGAAGAACTGGGAGAAAAGGGCATCCTTTGGATCCAGGGTCCCTGTGCTGGGAACCTTCCAGACCCAGAGGAAGATTGATGCCAAGACACATCGAGATCTCCAAGGGATACCAAGTTCATAGATGTTGAAAGGAGACAAGGACCTTCCCCCAGAGCTGACAGAGAGACAAAGCCTTCCCCTAGAGTTGGTGACCTGAATTCAGACTGCTGGCCTCCTAAATTGTGAAAGAATAAAATTTTGTTTGTTAAAGCCATCCACTTGTGGTATGCCCTCTATGAAGGCACTAGGTGACTCAGCAGAGCCTGGGAGATCCTTAAGAAGATAGCATGGCTTCTCAGGTAGCAGCTGACTATAAATGGTTAGTTTCCTACATACTAGGCTGTCAGTATTTGTCCTGTCATCTCACACAATTAATGAGGCAGTTATTACCCTCATTTCATGAATGGGGAAACTGAAGTTCATGAAGATCAACTACTCATAAGTGGTGAAGTTGGGAGCCACAATTGGCTGGCCTTGCAGTTCATAGTTTTTATCCTTTATCTAGTCCCCTCCACCACTCATCTGTCACTTTGTCCTACGGTGATGGCTTGTGTGTTTCTGTGACACTGGTATTTTAAATACTAGCTGGATCACCCATGGTGGGCAAGTTTCAGTGGAGTTTACAGTCTAAGACAGACTGGAAAGAAGGAGAGGTGAACTACTTCTGAATGTTTAGCCACTGAAAACCTTATATAATGGCAGCAGAGTGAGGGAAAAAAGGACGTGTCCTATGGCCCCTCAAGTCCCTGGACTGAGGGGCTCAGACCTTCTCTATTTCACTCTCTTCAAAGGAACTACTTTTAGTAACTCCCGTGTTGTTGTTGTTAGTTACCAAGGAGTTGATTCCAACTCATGGGCTGATAGTCATTAGATGGGTGAATAAAAATGCCTTCCACCTGAGGGAAAGCTTTGACGCCATCCCAGAGTGCTTCACACATTTTATCTCATTAGAAACCCAAACCCAAATCCACTGAGTTGACTTCCACTCATAGCAACCCTGTCAGGCAGCAGAGCTGCCCCACAGGGTCTCCAAGACCAGGAATTTACAGTAGTACACTGCCACATTTTTCACCTGCAGAGCAGCCAGTCGGTTCAAATCTCTGATCTTTTGGTTTGCAGTCTAGCACTTTCACCACTGTGCTACCAGGACTCCTATCCTATCAGAGAAAAGACTCATTCATAGGGGGCGTTGAGAAGTGGGGAAACCTAGAGCTGTGCTTGTCAGTCCAGCAGCCCTGACCACATGTGGCTGTTGATCCCCTGAAGTGTGGCAGCCTTATGTAGATGGACTGTGGGTGTAATATGTACACTAGATTCTGAAAACTTAATGTGAACTAGAATATAAAATGACCCATTCATAATTTACTATATTGAATTCACATTGAAACCGTCATATTTTTACTGTATTAGGTTAAATATATTGTTAAAACTAATTTGACCTGTTTCTTTTTAGATTTTTAACTTGGCTGCTAGAAAAAATTAAATTGCAAAATGGTCACTTAAGTTTGCATCATCATTTTGATTGGAAAGCTTTAGCTGACTGAATTGAATGTACAGGATAACCATTTTTTAAAATTTTGTTGTTAATTGAAGTGCTCTAGAGTTGGTTCCAACTCACAGCAGTCTTGTACAGGGTTTCTAAGGAATGACTGGTAGATTTGAAACATCAGCCTTACAGTTAGAAGTCCAATGCTTATTCTGTATCCCCACACCAGGGCTTTCTTATAAATTTTACTCAGTTTAATTACTCATGAAGTGATTAACAAATGGAACTGTGAAAATGTCTGGGATTGGTTTTCCCTGTCCTGACCTATTTTTTGATGGAGTACCAGAGTAAGGAGCAGTTGTTGCCATTGTTAGTTGCCTTCACGTCAGCTCTGATTCAGGACAATCCTATGTACAACAGAATGAAACAATTGCCTGGTCCTTTGCCATCTTCAGGATTGTTGGTATGCTCCAGGTCAGTGTTGCAGCCACAGGATGTTGAGTGCCTTTAAGCCAAGGGATTCATCTTCCAGCACTGAATCAGACAGTAGTCTTACTGAGATGATGCTCTGGCTCATCAGCTGGCAAACAGCAATAACCTACTGGCTTCAGGGGCCTGCCCTGCCATCTCTTGAACTCCATACCAAACAGACAATCAGTAAAAAAAAGAGTGAAACTTAGAGGTTTCAGACAGATTTTAAGTTCTTTGAGCCAACATCTCTAGCTTTCACTTTGTTGTGCTGTGGTGGCTTAGAGGTTGCTGTGATGCTGGAAGCTATACCACTGATACTTCATATACCAGCAGGATCACCGAGGGTGGACAGGTTTCAGCAGAGCTTCCAGACTCAGAGAAAGACTAGGTGGTCCCCTTCTGAGAGATTAGCCTCTGAAAATCATATGAATAGCAGTAAAAGTAAAAGTGGGTGTCAGAAGAGACTCTGAAACTTGCCCTTGAAAGTAGAGAAGCTATGGCAACTGGAAGAAATAAGGAAGTAAAAGAGTTGAACAGAAAATTTCAAAGGACAACTTAAGAAGACAAAGTAATGTAATACAAAGACATGAAGGCAGGAAATCAAAGGAAGGATTATTCTCATCATTTCTCAAGCTAAAAGAACTGAAGAAAAAAGTCAAGCCTCTACTCGCAATATTGAAGGAATCTATGAGCAAAATATTGACTGACACAGGAAGCAGCAAAAGAAGATGGAAGAAATATACAGAGACACTGTATGTACCAAAAAGAATTGGTCAATGTTCAACCATTTCAGAGGGTAGCATATGATCAAGAACCAGTACTATTGAAGGAAGAAATCCAAGGTGCACTGTAGATGAGCAAGACTCCAGGAATTGACAAAATACCAATTGAAATGTTTCAATAAACTGATGCAATGCTGGGAGCACTCTCTTGTCTATGCCAAGAAATATGGAAGACAGCTATGTGGCCAACTGACTGGAAGAGATCCATGTTTGTGTCCATTCCTAAGAAAGGTGACCCAGCAGAATGCAGAAATTATCAAATAATATCTTTAATATCACTGGCAAGTAAAATTTTGCTGAAGATAATTCAAAACTGGTTGCAGCAGTACACTGACAGGGAGCTGCACGAAATTCAAGTTGGATTCAGAAGAGGATGTGGATTGAGAGTTGTTACTCATTGCTTGACGTCAGCTGGATCATGGCTGAATGCTAAGAATACCAGAAAGATGTTTACTTGTGGTTTATTGCCTATTGACTGTGTGGATCATGACACACTATGGATAACATTGCAAAGAATGGGAATTCTAGAACACTTAATTGTGCTCATGAGGAACCTATACATAGACTAACAAGAGTGCACCAGAGTTGTATCCTATTCAATCTGTATCTAAGCAAATAATGTGAGAAACTGGACAATATGAAGAAGAATGTGGCATCAGGATTGGCAGAAGGCTCATTAACAACTAGAGATATATACAGATGGCACAACCTTGCTTGCTGAAAATGAAGATAAGTACTTGAACCTGTTGGGGATGAAAATCAAAGAATGTAGCCTTCAGTATAGATTACAACTCAGTGTAAAAAAAAATAAGAAGAAGAATCCATACAACTGGATCAATAAACAACATCATGATAAATAATAGAGAAAAAGATTGAAGTTGTCAAGAATTTCATTTTACTGGGATCCACAATCAATGCTCATGGAAGCAGCAGTCAATCAATCAAAAGATAGTGCACTGGGCAGATCTGCTGCATAAGACCTACATAACATTTAAAATGTTAAAGAGCAAAGATGTCACTTTGAGGACTAAATTGCACCTTAGCCAAGCTGTGGTATTTTTAATCACTTCATATGCACATGACAAAACTGGATAGTGAATAAGGAAAGCTGGAAAAGGTGCATTTGAATTATGGTGTTGGTGGAAAATATTGAAAGTACCATGGACTACCAGAAAAACAAACAAATCTGTCTTGGAAGTACATCCAAAATGCTCCTTAGAAGCAAGGATGGTGAAACTTTGTCTCACACACTTTGGACATGTTATCAGGAGTGACCAGTTCCTGGTAAAGGACATTATGCTTGGTAAAATAGAGGGTCGTTGAAAAAAGAGGAAGACCCTCTCCCCCCGAATCACATGGATTGACACAATGGCTGCAACAATGGGCTCAAACATCACAACAATTGTGGGGATGGCACAGGGCCAGACAGTGTTTCATTCTATTTTGAAAGCAGTTGCTGTAAGTCAGAACTTGATGACTTCTAACAACACTGGCTTAAAAATAAAATCCACCAGAATTTAGTAGGAAGGCCAGTGATGTGAGTGATAACATGTATGTTGAATTTTTCGTATTGACTATTACAAATAGATACTGCTAACACAAGCTCATTGAGTCCCTAGGGTAGTCCAAACAGTTAGTGAACTAGAATGCTAACCAAAGGGTGGAGGATCAAATCCACCTAAAGGTGACTTGGATCATCTTCTGTCTTGGTGATCTTCTGAAAAATCAACCACTGAAAATCTCATGGAGCACAGCTCTGCTCTGACGCACATGATGTTACCATTAGTCAGAGCCAACCTGATGGCTATAGGTATCTGGTAAACACAAACACAAAATAAAGTTGTGTTTGTTTTCAGCCCATTTAGGCTAGGCCATGAGAAATGTAAAGACATCCCAGAACCCTTAGTTTGGGAATTGTAGATCCAATATTGATGAGGTGGATAAAGAGCCAGGGTAGTAAGGAGCCAGAGTTAATCCTCCCCCTCATAGCTTCTCCAACCCCTGAAGCTATCAAGAGAGCAGGGATCTAAGGAAAGACTCCAGGCACAAGAAAACAACTTGGAAAAGATCTAAGGAAAGAACAACCTGAAAATATCTTACATTAAAACGGAGTCCTGGTGCAGTGCTGTGGGTTAATGTGCTGGACTGCAAGGTCAGTTTGAACCACAAGGTCGACGGTTCAAGCTCACCAGCCATTCCTTGGAAATCCTATACAGGGTCACTATGAGTCGGAACTGACTCGACAGCACTTAACAATATCTAAACATATGAAGGATTAAGACTTTTTTAGTATGGCTATGACATCATAGAGAAAATCATAAATTAGAGTTGGGCGTGTGTGTCTATGTGAGGTAGAGGGCCATTGGGGGATGTTAGTCAGACAGCATCTGATTGGAGACTGGAAGAGAGAAACTGATGCAGGAAATTACGCAATAACATTTTGTGAAAATACAAGGGTTAGTTAAAAAGTATTGTAGCTGGAGTTCCAGTTCATACGTGCATATGTTTATTTCAAAGAAAATATGTTTAAACACATCACTGTGATCAGTGGATGATGACAGACAAGTTTTCTCAGTAATACACTTGTCTTAGTCTTCTTGTTGTTGTTAAGTACCATGGAGTTGGTTCCTATTCATAGTGACCCTGCATAGGGTTTCCAAGGCTGTAAGTCTTTTCGGGGAACAGCTAGTAGTTTCGAATTGCCGACCTTGAGGTTAGCAGCCCAATTCTTAGTCTTGTTAGGGTGCCTTAAAAATAAAAAAAATTAAAAGGATTTTTATCATGTTATCATGCCATGGGAAAAAATTATTTTGATGTCAAATAATATCAAATTGCTAACAAAACTCAAGTAAAAGTCTTCACAAATTATTGAAGCATTGCAACAGGTCCATGAAAATGCTGCCCCTGATCAAACAACAGCTTTTAGATGGAACAGCACTTTAAGGAAAGTCAGGAAGACCGCAAAGATAAGCCAAGAAAAGGGAAACCATTAACCTCCATAAATGAAACTGGTTGAAGTCCAGAGACTGGTGAAAAGGATTATAGAATTACCAATGATGTGATAGCTACTGAAGTTGGGATCTCTCATAGTTGAGTATTTTCAGTTTTAAGTGAACATGTTGACCTCATGTTTGGATAACTGTCAAAAGCGTTGCATAAAGATCAGTCAGCTAGCTTAGAGAGCTGATCTTCCCAGTAGCCTTTTAAGCAAAATCAAAGCTAATGATGACGACTTTATGGAATGAGGCATAACCAGGGAAGAGTCTTGGATTTATCAATATGATCCAGAGAAAAAGGTCCAATAAAAACAGTAGCATCTAATGGTCCAGCAGATTGCCAGACTAGTTAAATTCCAGGGAGAGATCAGCTCAGGTAATCGAAAGTGAGTTTTTGAGATTCCAAAGGTTAATCTTGATGAGTTTTCTGAAGGGCTGGTTATAAAGAAGTTTAAAGAAAATCAAAAACTGCATTGATGAGAAAAAGGCAAGCAAAGTTGCAGCAAGGAATTGTTTTCACATCATGATAATGAGCACGTGCTCATTGTTTGAGAGTCGCAAGGGCTGTAGCATGAGGATTTCATTGGGAAGCCTTATCTTATCCCCATTTTGGGTAGCCAATGAAAAGTTGCCCATCCCTGTCTACTCTGTGTCTATAGCGGGGGGTGGGAATGATCCTTGCTGTAAAGATTTGTTCCCTCTTTTGAGCTACTGCATCCATAGGTGTAGGTCAAGTTCATTAAATTGTATCAGATTACTCTTTTTTTTTTTCCCTCTTTCTTCTTCTAGTTGAGCTCTGATCATCCAGTCATTGAAGCCAGGTCAAGTGGGTGTTATCTGCAAGTGTGGGTGTTCTTATGCATATGTGCTCTCTTCTTATGAGCTGGATGGTTCATTCTCCACTCTAGTCCTCTGTGGCTATGTCACAGACTCTGGTCCCAAGAGTCACCAGGTCTTGCCACACTGCTGGCCGACCAGGTCTCCACCAGAGTTAACAAGAGTCGATTGAACGTTGTAGGGCTTAGCCTCACAGCTTCATTGCTGTTTTTCCCTCACTTGCCCTTATTGGTGATGAATGTGTTCACCAATCAGAGTGTATTCCCATTGAGTCTTAGTCTTGGAAGGGGGTTTGCCCTGAGGGCACCCGACCACTTGCCTTGATGTCTCCTGGGTGAGCAACTTGTTTGTTCTTGTAGTGATCAGTCGGTCTTCCTAAGAAAGAAGGCTTTAAGTTTCCCTCTATTGTGAGTAATGTAGGCTGTTGGTTTTGTATATATGCTCTTGATTATGTTGAGGAATTTCCCTTCAATTCGTTCTTTGTTGAGTGTTTTTTGTCAGGAATGCATGTTGCATTTTATCTATTGCCTTTTCTGCATCAATCAATATGATCATGTGGTTCGTTTCTTTTTTCTTATTTATATGGTGGATAACGTTGATCATATTTCTAATGTTGAACCATCATTGCATCCCTGATACGAATCCCACTTGATCATGATGTATTATCCTTTTGTTGTGCTTCTGGATTCTGTTTGGGTAGGATTTTGTTGAGAATTTTTGCGTCTGTGTTCATGAGGATATTGGTCTATAATTTTATTTCTTAATGACGTCTTTCCTGGGTTTTGGTATGAGGGTTATGCTTCCTTCATAAAATGTATTAGGAAGTTTTCCATCCTCCTCTAAATTCTGTAATAATTTCAGTAGAATTGGTGATAACTCTTCCCTGAATGTTTGTTAGAACTCACCAGTGAAGCCATCTAGGCTGGATTTCTTTTGGTTGGGAGTTTTTTTATGACCGGATCAATGTCTTCTTTTGTTATGGGTCTGTTCAGGTTTTCTACTTCACTGTGGGTAAGTTTAAGTAGGTCATGTTTATCTAAAAATGTATCCATCTCTTCTAAGTTTTCAAATTTGTTGGAGTACAACTCTTCATAGTATTCTGTTATTATCCTTTTGATTTCCTTTGGTTCTGTTGTGACATCACCCATGTGGTTTCTAATGCATGTTATTTGTGTCTTCTCCCTCTTTTCTTTTGTTAGGTTTTCCAATGGTCTGTCAATTTTGTGAATCCTTTCAAAGAACCAGCTTCTTGCCCTGTTGATTCTATAGTTTTTCTGTTTTCTATCTCATTTATTTCTGCTCTAATCTTTATTGTTTCTTTCCTTTTGGTGGCTGTAGGTTTCCTCTGTTGATCTGTTTCTAATTGTTGTAGATGCTGTGTTAACGTGTTAATTTTGGTTCTTTCATCTGTTTGAATATGTGCATTTATTGCAATAAATTGTCCTCTCAGCACCGCTTTTGCCATGTCCCAATGATTTTGTATGTTGTGTTTTCATTCACATTTGTTTCTAGGAACTTTCTGAATTCACGTTTAATTTCTTCTACTACCCAGTCACTTTTCAGCAGGGTTTTATTCTGTTTCCATGCATTTGACTTGATTTCCTTGGCCTTCCTATTGTTGATTTATAATTTGATAGTATTGTGATCTGAGAAAATGTTTTGTTGTATTTTGATATTTGTAAACTTATGGAGATTTGTTTTGTGGCCTAAGACATGGTCTATTCTGGAGAATGTTCCATGTGCACTGGAAAAGAATGTGTATTGTCCCGTTGCTGGGTTGAATGCACATCTATGAGGTCTAGGTGGCTGATTGTATTATTTAGTTCTTCTGTGTCTTTGTCAAGTTTCTTTCTGGGTGTTCAATCCATCTTTGAAAGTGGTGTATTAAAATCACCCACTATTATTGTAGATTCATCTATTTCTTTCCTCAAATCTATTAGAGTTTGCTTTATATATTTTTGAGCTCTTTCATTGGGAGTATAGATATTTATTATGTTTATGTCATCTTGTTCAATTGTCCCTTTAATCATGAGATAATGTCCATCTTTATCTATTATGCTGGGTTTTGCCTTAAAGTTTATTTTATCAGAGATTAGTACTGCCACTTCTGTTAATTTTTTATTGCAATTAGCTTGGTATATTTTTTTCCATCCTTTGGCTTTTAATCTATTTTTGTCTGTGTGTGAGATGTGTCTCTTGCAGACAGCATATTGAAGGATCTTGTTTTCTTATCCATTCTGCCACCCTCCATCTTTTAACTGGTGCATTTAATTCTTTTACATTCAATGTAATTACCCATAGGTGTGAATTAATTGTTGCCAATATGTTTGCTTGTTTTTTGTGTAGTGTGCTGCTTTCTTTGTTCTGTGTGTCTTCCTTTGCTGAGTTCATGCTTTGTGTGTTCTTTTTTTGTGAATTTCCTCATTTTCTTTTAATGTTTTCATGTTCTTCTTGCATTTTAATTTTCTTGGTATGTTGTGAAGTGTTATTTTTCTTTGAGGTTACCTTATAGCCCATTAACTTTTCCCTCCATTTAGTGCAGTTTATTTTATCCTGTAGTCTACCTGACCTTCTCACCATCTGGATCTCTGTGCCTACGTGTTTACCTTCTTTTACATTGTAATTGTTTTGAACATAGATTGACATCCCAGATTCTCTGAGTTTGATTTAGTTCTGGGAGGTGCTGCCACGTATGTCAATCTCTGGTTGTTGTCTGTTCTTGTTGGTTCTCAGTCCACAGAACTCCCTTTAGGATGTTTTGTAGCGCAGTGTTGTCTTTGGCAAAATCCCTTAGCTTCTGTTTATCCTGGAACGTTTTGACTACACTGTCATGTTTGATTTTTAGCTTTGCTGGATAAAGAATTCTTGGTTGGCAGTTTTTTTCTTTAAGTGTTTTAGATATGTCTCCCCATTGCCTTCTTGCCTGCATGTTTTCTGCTGAGAGATCCGAGCTTAATCTGACTTGCTTGCCTTTGTATGTGACACTTCTGTTTTCCCTAGCTGCTTTCAGGAGTGTCTCTTTATCTTTGATTTTGGAGAGCTTGATTATGATATGTCTTGGTGATTTTCTTTTGGGGTCTATTCTTCTTGGAGTTCGTTGAGCTTCTTGAATGTTTATCTTTTCACTTTTCAGGATATTAGGGAATTTTTCTTCCAGCAATTCTTCAACTGTTTCCTCTGTGGACTTGTGTGATTCTTCTTTTTCTGGAATGCCAGTAGTTCTTAAGTTATTCCTCTTCATGTTGTCAATCATGAATCTTAGACCTTCTTTAGTTTTTTTAATCTTTTTTTCTGTTTGCTCTTCTGTCTTAGTGTATTGAGAGATTTGTCTTCCAGCTCACTGGTTCTGCCTTCTATCTCTTCCATTCTACTCCTTTGTCCTTTCAGTGTATTGTTTATTTCTGATATTCTGTTATTGATCATTTGGACCTCTTCTGTAGGTTTTGAATTGTTTCCAATGCTGTATCTATCTTATTTGATTGTTCCTGTAGCACTTTCCTGACTTCATCCTTACTTTTCTCAAGTCCATTGTAAAGTGTTTGAAACATTTTATAATAATTTTTCTGAATTCCTTCTCAGGCATTTCCAAGGCCTGCCCTCCTTCCAGAATGGAGTCCCGGTCTACTTCTAGGTCTTTTGTCTAAGACATTTTGTCTTGTTTCTGGACATGTGCTGATATGGTCATCTGCTTTTGCTTCTTGGACATGTTTAGTGTTTATCTGTGGTCTTAATACTAATTGAGTATGTGTTTTGCTATTTTTTATGCTTTCTGATTGCTTCCAGGTAGATGGGATCAGGATGTTGCTTCCCTTTTCACTCTTCTTATTGCTTAACTCAGAGTAACTTTCACAGGTGTTGCCTGCCTTCTTGGTATATGGCAGTTGTTATTGGTTCTTGCCTGGATTTTGGTGTTTTATAGAGGGTGATTGTAGCTTGACTATATGGCAGCAGTTGTTGTCTCTTCTTGTGTAATATAGGGAGAGAAAGAGTCCCCCAAAAGTAGAAGGGGGATCATAAAACAGCAAAGCAGTAGCAGGAAAAACAACAACAACAAAAACCAGACTGGATACTGTAGTCTATAATCACAGAAAAGGGAAAAGAGGGAGAGAAGAAAAAAAAAATCTGTAGCCTAATATGAGTATGACTTATTGTCCTCTTTCAGCTTCTTGCCGTCAAAGCTGCCTGAGAAATTTTAAGATGCTACTGTTGGTTGTTATGCTGTACCTCAGGTTTTAATTTAGTTTTCGGTCTGTTTTGTTTTTAAACTCTCTTTCTCTTTCCACACCCATTGTTCTGGCTTTTCTGTTTTAGTAAAAAAAAAAAGCAGTTTTTTTTAGAAAAAAAACTTTTTTCTGTTTTAGAAAAAAAAAAAAAGAGTGCCAGCTCTTGGTCTGAGAATGTGTGCATTTATGGCAGAAGAACCCACCAGTGGTGGGGGTGGGGGTTGTCCACTCGCTCAGGCACCCCCTCTCATCACCAGAATGGAGGTACACAAACAGTGGGGGACAAATGAACAGATACCAAAAAATAAAATAAAATCAGAGCAAAGCAAAACCGACAAAGTCCACCTTTGCTCCCAGGTTCCCATGGCGATTTTCCATAGTGTGTCTGTTCCCCTGCTTGGTCTTGCCATTTGGTCTCACCCAAGTTGTCGGCTCTGGGCTGCCTATCCTGGCAGATTCAAAAGTACACAATTTCTTACTTTTGCTACAAGTTCCACTAGCTATAAGTCTTCAAACTTTTTAAATATTCCTTGCTATGTGGTTCTGAGTTTTGGAGCTTTGCCCTGAATCTGCTTTGCCTGGTATTCTGTGGTGCAGCTGATGGCAAACCTCACTGCACCTTCACCCTAGTTGCCATCAAGCCCCGCCTCCTGTGTTACTGATTGTTATAAGGTGGTTTATTGAGGAAGGGAGTCTTAGGAAGCCCCTGAAGGGACTAGGGGAAGTAGGGCATGGCAGAGGAAGAAGATAGAACAAGGCTGTGGTCTACACTGGAGTGCAGCCTCAGTCTGAATCCACAGGAACTCTGGAGTATGAATCACACAGCTGGGTTGTCCTCTCTATTGGCAAATGAGCTGAACTTTCATATGCCCATTTCAGTCAATCATTGGTCTTGGGCAGCCCAACCTCTTAGACTTTTGGGAGACCAGTTGCCTAGGACAGTTCCTTGGAGATTAACCCAATCAACCAGTTTCTATCTAGTTGTGTCTGACTATTCTCCAATGTTTTCAATGACTGATTTCCCCCCGCCCCCCGGAAGTCAACCCATGTTTCTGAGGTGCCTCTGAGTGCACTTGAACTGCCATCCTTTTGGTTAGCAGACTAGTGTGTTTTACTGTTTGTACCACCAGAGATCCCTTGTTGTAGGGAATAACTTATTTAAGAGTTTTAGGATGAACAGCTAGAATACTTCCTAAGAATGGCCATCCACTGAGGTACATTGATTTGTTTTGGATAAATTGATTTTACTTTTTATTTTAAAGTTAAAAAAAACTTATTTGTACCAGTTTCCAACAAGACAAGATGTGCCAAGCTCATCATTCAAAGCCAGTATTTATTGAAAACATTATATTTTTTTCATTTTCAATCACTTTAAAATGGACTGCTTATTCTGTAGAACACTAGCTAAGATAAAAAACTACAGAGGAGAAAATGCAAGCCACCTAAACGCTCCCCTATGGACATTTGGAAAGGGCACCCATCTGTCTGACAGGGAGACGGTGACCCAGGGAGGTAGACAACCCATTCTTGGTTGTAAATTTACCACTTCAGGCTGGAATAGAGCAGTCAGTTCCAGGTGTGTCCATTCCTGTGCAGACTTCTGAGTTACTAGGAGAGAAACGGAAGAATTCAGATCAGGGGACAGATGAGGTCAGAAAAGGAGGTGGCTAGAGCTCAGTGCTTGCCTGGCCCATGAAACTACCTAGGCCTTATCTTCTATCAGGGTTACAAAGAGAGAGACTAGAAGGCAAACAAACCCCATTTAACTGAAGAAATCACAATGGTGCCATTGTTTGGAGCCTAAAGAAAAGGATTGACATAATTGGGGAAAATACAGATTGGGAGACGTTTTGAGTGGGGCCGATGGGAGAAAAAGAAGGGAGGGATAAGCAGCTTCTACCCCTTGTAGACTGAATATTTTCTCAGGCATTTTGTTTTTTAATCTTTAATTTATTTTAATGCATTTTCACTATAAACGTAATATGGAAAAAAGTAAGTCTCCCTCCCACATGCTAAGCCCCAGTTCCACTCCTAAGGGTAAACCAGTATTTTTTTCCCCTAGAATGCACATTGCAGTTTTTCGTTTAATACATGTTTTAGAGATTGTTTCATAGATAGACTTTCTAATAGTTGTCGAAGTGTTCCATAATATGCGATGGTAATATAATTTTTTTCTAATAGTTGTCAAAGTGTTCATAATATGACATGATTTTAAAAATATATATGCCATGATAAGATAATTTCAAATGTGGAGGCACCTTTGTTTTGTCATTCAAAACAAGTGTCAATCAATTAATGACACTTGTTTTCATCTTCAGGAACGTTTTTCTTCTTTACATTTCAGGCAATGTTACCAAGAATCTTCTTATTTAGTCTTTGCTTCCGGTGTAAGTTTTTCTGTAAATAATTTCCTTAACGTGGAATTAGTAGGTCAAAGGGTACACAAATAACAGTTCTTGTGTTGGTGTCGAGTCAGTTCTAACTCATAGCTACCTTGCATAAGGTTTCCAAGGAGTGGCTGGTAGGTTTGAACTGCTGATCTTGTGTTTAGCAGCCTAATGCTTATCCCATAGAGATTGTCCTTGACAAATTGCTTTCCTAGGAGATTGCCCTAAATGTCCACTTCAGTGAGTAGACCTGTAAACAAAACTAGATTCTTGCTGAAGTTCAAGTTTGGATAAAATTCAATAACAAGAATTTGAGCTATTGCAAGGTCTCTGAGTGACACCAATGGTATGCTCCTAACTACTAATTGAAAGGTTGGTAGTTTGAATCCATCCAGTGGCATTGTAGAAGAAAGGATTGGAAATCTATTTCTGTAAAACTCCCCAAAACAAAAATCAAACCAGAGTTGATCCCGACTACAGTGACCCCATAGGAAAAGGTAGAATTGCCCCACAGGGTTTCCAACCTTTACAGAAGCAGAATGGCCTTTGTGGACACTGGACTTAATCAAGACATGGCCCTACTTTCCAAGGGGGCAGGAATCAGGCAAAACATGGGGCAGCTACTTCCGGATTCCTTCCTTAGATCACCTTAGGGGTAGGACTGCCCAGAGTACGATTGAGAACCTCCACTTCTAAGACTCCAGGAGTTTTAGGAGCTTGCTGCATCTAGGTTAAAGTCTGGTTTAAGTGTGCTGTTTTCCCACACAACAGGCTATTTCCAATAAGTTTTTAAAAGGAGCAACTGCAACTGTTCTCTGGGTATATTTCTGTCTTGATGAGTCAAAGGCTTGAATCATGATGTAGCAGTGGTGGTTCAGTACTAGAATTTTTCTGTGCAAGAGATCTGGGTTTGATTCCTGGCCAACACCTGTCACAATAGAAACTTGCATGTTGCTATGATGCCAAACAGTTTTCAGTGGAGCTTTCAGACAAAGAGTAGAAAGAAAGACCTAGCGAGACCTTCCAAAAACCAGACCGTGAAAACCCTATTATTGATCACAGATCTAATATGCAACTGATCATGGTGATGGTGTAGGACCCGGAAGCATTTTGCTCTGTTGTGCATGGGTTACCATGAGTCTAAGCCAGGGGCAGCTAACAACAACAACAGGCTTGCAGTCAAGTTTTCTGTTTGATTTGTTACCAGGGGCAGTGGCTTGATGGCTTGGTGGCTTGGCTGTCTTTAGACATCTGGAGTGCTGACCTGGGGCTTAATTTTGGCATCTGTTTTGTTTGTAGGAACATTGGTGGGTTATGTGTTGGACTTGAGTCCATTAGTCACCCCTTGGGATAGAGAAGAAACTCTCTGCTCCTGTAAAGATTTACAGCCTTGAAAACCCTACATAGGATCACTATGAAATAGAATCAACTTGATGGCAGTGGGTTTTGGGTTGCTTCTTTTTTGTAGGTCCCAACTCATGAAGACCCCTTGCACAATAGAATGAAGAGCTGCTTGGTAATCTGGATTGGACCATTGGGACCCATAGGGTTTCCATTGGCTGATTTTTGGAAGGAGATCACCAGGGCTTTAAGAAGCCTGTCTTAGTCTGGAAGCTCTGCTGAAGCCTCTTTAACAGACGATGGGTGATAGCTGTATACAAGGAACAGTGTCCAGGAATCAAACCTGGGTCTCCCGCATGGAAGAAGGAAATTCTACCATGGAACCACTACTGGCTCACTTTAGATCTGTAATTCTCAAAGGGTGGTACCTGAGGCAGGGACTGAGAGTCTGCATTTCTAACAAGCTCCCAGGTAATCTGGACACTATAGGCCCATGGACCACACATTGGTAACTAGGTCATAGAAGGCAGAATGATGTGATAGGAAGCTATGGACTAAAGCAGCATTAAAAAAAAAAAATATATATATATATATATATATATATATATATATGTATTTCTTTGTGATCATATGCAGTAATATACCACAGTGCTGTTAGAAAGGAGTAAAATTGTTCTGTGAACATCAACATGGAAAAATCTCCCAAAAATATTAAGTTAAAGAAGTAGATTTAGAAAATATCTGTTGATACATTTGCTTCCATTAAAGCCAGGAGAGTAAAATTACAATATATTGCTTTGGTATAAATAAAAAATAATGAGCTTTAATATACCTGCTTTTCAATTTTTTAAATAATTTTTCAACTACTCAAATATTAAGGAGCTCTGGTAGCATAGTGGTTACAAATCAGGCTGTGAACCTTCAGGTCAGCAGTTCGAAACTACCAGCTGTTCCACGGGAGAAAGATGAGGCTTTCTGCTCCCATAAAGATTTACAGCCCCGGAAATCCTGTACAGGGTTGCTAGGAGTCGGAACTGACTCCACAGCACGTAACAACAACAACAACTCGAATATTCTGGGGGCTAGGGAGATAACCATTAAAGCATACACAAAACGTCTACATAGAGGTGCACATTTTTCCTTGTGCCTAGAGCTTTGATCTGTCTTGAGATGGCACTGTTGGATCCTGACTTTAGTCCAGTCTTTTATATTTGCTCCGTCCTTGGTTTTTTGCATTCATTTTATTTTTAAAATATTGTATTACAGTATTATTTATCTTGATTGCTGAGTTTTGGGTCCCACCTTAAATTTTGTGTCTGAAATACATGCCAACCTAATGCTAAAGAAAAAAGAAGAGCATTCATAGTCTCACTGCTCCAATAGTCACTGTAAATATTAATGCATAATTACTAATACTGGTATAATAGCAATATTTTATTAATTATTTAAAATGTTATTTATTACTATTTGAGATCAGTATAGAAAGGGATACAGCAGACAGCATAAGTCCCCACCTCCACCACCTCCCCCCCCCCCATACACATACACTCCAAGCTTCCTTTCCAAAGCTTCTTGTTTCTGCTTTCACAGAAACACCCGTCCATATGCTAATGTAGATGGCCATTGCTTCAAAACACCAGTTCTTATGTTTGGATACTTGTTGAATTCTCCCAGGGAGCTTTTGGAAAATCCTACTGTTCAGACCTCACCCAAAGCAATGATGTATGTGTGTGTGTATATATTGTTGTTGTTATTGTCAGGTGCCATCGAGTCAGAACCGACTCATAGCGACCCCATGCACAGCAGAACAAAACAATGTCCGATCCTGGACCAACCTCACTACCACTGCCACACTTGATGCCATCAATGATGCCACCTGGC
>NW_006408557.1:6891520-6893450 GCF_000296735.1 Chrysochloris asiatica | reverse complement strand
ATTTAGTCGCTGAAAACCTTATGAATAGCAGAGAAACACTGTCAAATATAGTGCTGGAAAATGAGCTCTTCAGGTTAGAAGGCACTCAAAATACAACTGGGGAAGAGCTGCCTCCTCAAAGTAGAGCTTACTGTGATGATGCGAATGGAGTTAGCCTATGGGAGAAAAGCCCACGTGACCTTCATTTGCTAATGGGGCACAACTCAAAATAAGGAGAAGCGACTGTAAACATCCATTGAAATTTAGAACATGGAATGTATGAAGTATGAATCTGGGAGAATTGAAAGTTGTCAAAAATGAAATGGAATGCATAAACATCAGTATCTTAGGCATTAGTGAGCTGAAATGAACTAGTATTGGCCATTTTGAATCTACCACATGGTTTACTATGCCAGGAATGACAAATTGAAGAGGAATGGGGTTGCATTTATTGTCCAAAGAACATATCCAGATCAGTCATGAGGCACAACACTGTCTGTCATAGGATAATATCCATGCACCTACAGGGAAGCCCAGTTAATACCACTATTATTCAAATTTACCACCACCCACTAAAGCCAGTGAGGACGAAATAGAAGAATTCTGCAAACTTCTTTAATCTGAAATAGATCAAACATGCAGTCAAGATGTGTTGATCATTACTGGTGATTGGAATGCAAAGGTTGGGAGCAAAAAGGAAGGATCAGTAGTTGGAAAATATCGCCTTGGTGATAGAAATGATGCTGGAGAATGCATAATAGAATTCTGTAAAACCAGTGATTTGTTCATTTCAAATACCTTCTTTAGACAGCATAACAGATGACTATACACATGGACCTCACCAGGTGGAATACATAAAAATCAAATTGACTACATCTGCAGAAAAAAACGATGGAAAAGCTCCATATCATCATTGAAAACAAGGCCAGGGGCAGACTTGGAATAGACCATCAATTACTCATATGCTAATTCAAACTGAAACTGAAGAAAATGAAAACAAGTCCACGAGAGCCAAAAATATGACCTTGAATATATCTCATACTTAATTTAGCGGTCATCCAAAGAAAATATTTGGTATATTAAACACTGAAGACCAAAGACCAGAAGAGTTGTGGGATGACATCAAGAACATCAGACATAAAGAAAGCAAACACTCATTGAGAAGACAAGAAAGAAGGGAAAGGTCAAAATGGATGTCAGAAGAGACACTGAAAGCAAATGGAAGAAATGAGGAGGTCCAAGAGCTGAACAGAAAATTTCAAAGATCAGCTCGAGAAGACACAGCCAAATATTACAATAAAATGTGCAAAGATCTGGAATCAGAAAACCAAAAAGGAAGACCACGCACAGCATTTCTCAAGCTGGGGGAACTGAAGAAAAAAATTCAAGCCTCTAATTTTGTTATTGAAAGAACCTCTGTGCAAATTATTGAATGATGCAGAAAGCATCAAGAGAAGATGGAAGGCATACACAGAGTCACTGTACCAAAAGGAAATGGTTAATGTTCAACCGTTTCAAAAGGTAGCATATGATCAAGAGCCAATGATACTGAAGGAGGATGTCCAAGGTGCATTGAAGGAATTGGCAAAGAACAAAGAACCAGGAATTGATGGAATGAAAATTGAAGTCTTCCAAGAAAGTGAAGCGGCACAGGAGGCACTCACTCATGTATGCCAAGACATTTGGAAGACAACTATCTGGCCAATTGATTGGAAGAGATTCATAAATGTGCTCATTCCAAAGAAATCATTGGATAATCTCTTTGATATCCCATGCGAGTAAAGTTTTACTAAAGGTAATACAGAAATGACTACAATCATACATTAACAGAAAAGTTCCAGAGGTTCAAGCCAGATTCAGAAGAGGCCGTGGAATGAGGGATATCATTGCTGATGTCTGATGGATCTTGGCTGAAAGCAGAGAATATCAGAAACATGTTTACCTGTGCTTT
>NW_006408557.1:6879728-6890685 GCF_000296735.1 Chrysochloris asiatica | reverse complement strand
GTAAGATGGAGGGTCAGAGAAAAAGAGGAAGACCCCCAATGAGATGGATTGGCCAAGTGGCAGCATCGATGGACTCAAGTGTGGCAACAGTAGTGAGATTGGCTCAGGATCGGGCACTATTTCATTCTGCTGTGCATAAGGTTGCTATGAGTCAGTACCAACTCGATGGCACCTAACAAGAACAACAGTAAACTTTCAAGTAATTCTAAAGGCTTCATCCAATTTGTAAAATACTGTTCAAGTTCATTGACATAATTCTGCCCTTACAGAGTTGTGACCTTCCAATGATGGAAGGAAAAACGACTAAACTCCCTACTCTATATGATGCATATGAACTACTCATCTAGTTCATCCTATCCTCACTGAGATTAAGCCAGTCGCTGTCAAGTCAACTCCAGTCCACGGCAACCCCATGTTGATCAGAGTAGAACTTTGCTTCATAGGGTTTTCTGTGACTCATTTTTAGAAGTCGATCTAGATGAATTTGAACCTGTAACTTATCAGTTAGTAGCCAAGCATGTTAACCATTTGCATCTTGACACTCCTTCACTAATATTAACCATATTCTAAAACCAGTACAAGATCTAGTTTGAAAATGTTTTCATAGTTGTGGGCAATGCTGTCAGTGCCCCATCCATCCCCTCACCATGGCCATTTATGGGCATACCTGTCCAAGTTGAACTGCAACTCTGTCTAAGGGACTGCCTCTGTCCATGCAAGGCCATAAGTCCTGAGGAGGGCGATTCAGACAGTGACTGACAGCGCTTGTGGACAAAATACCCCAGCTTCCAAGAGGCAGAATTACACAGAAGTGTGTGTCCTAACCCTTAGGTTGGTTGATGATGCATGGAGGGGATTGTAACTATGGCAGTGAAACAATATACGATAGGAAGAATGTAAAACTAATGTTCTATCACATAATTCTCAATAAAATATTAAAAAAAAAAAAAAGAAGTGTGTGCCCTACACTGCCTCCCATGGCTCCCAGCAGGATTGAACTCCAGTTACCCAAAGCAGGAACTGACTTGGTAACACCAAGTTATCTGTGTTGGCTGCCATCGCTTTCCATGTTTCTTCATTACCCTGCTGGTTTGTACTGGGATCATCATGTAAAGTACTTATACTGGACTCTTCACCTCAAGGTCTGTTTTCAGGAAAATGCACTCAAATAAAAACCCACTATAAAATTAAAACACTGAAGCATTGAAATGAGCTCTGGTGTGGCTTACTGGGTTATGCATTAGACTGTTAACCACAAGGTCAGTGGTTCGCTTCCACCACAGCCACTGCAGGAGAAAGGTGAGGCTTTCCACCCCCATAGGTTTACAGCCTCAGAAATCCTATACAGGGTCACTATGAGTCAGAACCAACTCGACAGCAAACAAGAACAAGGCACAGAAATGGGAAGGATAAAAATCTTCCGCCCAAATCCAGGCATCCTTTTTTTTTTTTTTTTTTTGCCATATTCACAATAAATTTTGTAATATTTGCTCACATGAATGTTATTCTCCATTGTAGACAATTTTGTGTCTTACTTTAATCATTTTTTTCACAATGCAGTGGATCCTGGGCCATGATAAGTTCTAGAGACTTCCTAGTTGGCAGCTCTGACACAATTGTGACTAACCAGTGATGTATCTGTCTTCATCCTTGCAGGCATTCGCCCCTACAAATGTGACGTTTGCAGTAAAGCTTTCACCCAGCGCTGTTCGCTCGAGTCCCACCTGAAGAAGATTCATGGAGTGCAGCAGCAGTATGCATACAAGCAACGCCGGGACAAGCTGTACGTCTGCGAAGACTGCGGCTACACAGGTCCCACTCAGGAGGATCTGTACCTTCATGTGAACAATGCCCATCCCGGCAGCACTCTTCTCAAAAAGACGTCCAAAAAGCTGACGGCTATTCTGCAGAACAAGCTGAAGTCCACACTGCAGAAGGATGCCAACGTAAACGAGAAAGAGAAGTGAAGTGGAAGAGAGACGCCAACACTGCCGCGTTTACATGATATCTATGGGGTCCATGCCCCACTGCCTCTTTCTGATTATAAGTGTTCAGCTTATTTCTCTGTCCTTTGGGGACCTCATCGGGGATCCACTTTGAGGTCGCCAGTTACAGTGAAATCAAACTATCGCATGTGTCCTGATGTGCACAGTTGCATTGATGGACATTAGCTTTCCGCTCCCTCTGACAGGGTGATCACCTTGCCAGTTTTTTTGGTTTGTTTTGTTTTTTAAGGACTTTTGCACATGGAAACAGAGGTTTTTTTCTTTAGAAAGACCGTCATTTTATGGTGCCTTGAAATAAAAGTACTTCCACTTGAAATGCTACTCCAGCAAGGAATGTGAATTGTATTATTCTGAAAGAGTTTACAGAAATTTTAATAAATGAAATGATCTTGTGAAATTTGATAAAAATAAAAACAGGAGAGTGTTATCTTCCTGTTTAGGCTTGATCGTGTGATGTTTGACTTCAGTTTATTTGGTAGTTTGATTATTTTGCATTAAGAGTGGCTTTGAAGAGGCATATTTGGAGCACTGGGTAGAGCAAATAATAACACAGGGAGACTGATGAATGCAGTCTGAAGGGCAGAGATCCCTTGGGTCAGCATGGTGTACTCTTCAAATTGTTGTTGTTGTTAAGTGCCGTCAAGTCGGTTCCAACCCTGTACAGGGTTTCCGAGGCTGTAAATCTTTACAGGAGCAGAATGCCTCATCTTTCTCCCACGGAGCGGCTGGTAGTTTCAAACTACTGGCCTTAAGGTCCGCAGCCCGATTCGTAACCACTATGCTACCAGAGCTCCTTCAAATAAAGGTGGGTAAATGATGAGCTCTCGGCTCCTTTTTTGTGACTTTGGAATCCCTGCAGAATGGCTTGGCTTGCTGGGGCCCTGCTGATTGGAAGCATGCACTTTTCCTTCCTTGATCTGTGCACAGGATAAGACATGCAGCTGACACAGGAGAGGAAGGAATGCTCCTTGTGTACAAGGGGTGCCGCCGGATGCACAGTAATGTCAGGACTAACCTCATGGCATGTGATGGCCAAGTGTGATGACCTTTGGCTACCTGAAGCTCCTCACTTTGGAGGCTTGTCCCCAGAGACATGGAAAAGGAAGTACTGGTGTGGTGCTGTGGGATAAAGCAGTGGACCACAAGATCGGTTTGAATCACAAGGTCAGTGGTTCCAACTCACCACCTGCTTCTTGGGAACCCTATAGTCGGAACCTATTTGATATCACTTCACAACAACAGAGGGGGAAGAGTGGGGAAGGTGAACTCTGGTACTCCCTGAACTGCAAGCACAGTAGGCAGGGCTCAGGAAAGCATTGTGGTCAGCTGGTGCCTGAGCCAGGTGAATATGCTAATCAGCTTCACCAGGTAGGTGTCCTTGACTGCCTGCCCCTTGTCCCTTCTCCTGGGCCTGCCTGGGCTGAGTGCTGGGTTCATTAATCCCCTGGAAGATCAAGGGAGTACTATCTGGGGCTGGCGCCCTCCTTACTCTAGGGAAAGGTTCCAAAGATGAGGCCATTCTCCTATTTTCTTTTACCTCTTCCTTTTCTCTACTGTCTGTCCTTCTCGTCCTCCTCCCTGCCTTCCTAGCCCCTCCTCTCTACAGTCACAATGTCTGCATTGTGCCAAATGTGGACTGTGGGTGTGATAAAATATATATAGCAAAACATTTGCCATTTCAACCCCAATCTTGACATTTTCAGAGACATATCCTGTAACTTGATTAACATTTCTCTTTTCTGAATCAGCAGTTTTCTTTTGGAAGAAAAGGAAGGTGCCAGGCAAGGTACCTCTTGCTAGACAGATGTTCTCTGAAGACGTCAGAGCACTCTGGGAGGTCAGCACCACAGTTCCCATGAACAGAGGAGGCTAGTGGTCAGAGGAAGAGGCCAGGAATCCCAAAATCTGGTCCAAGCCCCTATTTCAGCATCTCTAGTACTGCGAGTTTCTTTGCATCCCTTGGTTTGTAGGTGAGTCCTTACATGGTGTCTGCCCTTCCCCTGTGTGTGTCTGTGTCTATTCTGCCCTGCTTCTAAGACACCACTCAGGAAGATGAGGACCCAGTTTACTCTGATATGGCCTCATTAACAAGAGAAAACGCCTTTTTCCAAGTACCGTGTTTACAAGTATGGGGTTTAGGACTTTCACATAACTTTTTTGGGGACACAAATCAGTCTATAGTAATGGATAATTCTCATCTCTGCCGTGGCAAGCAAAACCAACTGATGTCCACTCTAGTCTTTCTGATCCCCATTGCTCCCAAAAGGAGCTCTGGTAGCGTAGTGGTTACAAATCGGGCTGCTAAGCTCAGGGTCAGCAGTTCAAAACTACCAGCTGTTTTGCAGGAGAAAGATGAGGCTTTCTGCTCCTGTAAAGATTTACAGCCTCGGAAACCCTGTGCAGGGTCGCTATGAGTTCGAACCGACTCCATGGCACATAACCACCACCATTGCTCCCAGGCCTGGTTGCCAGTCTTGCTTTCAGCCTACTGTCAGGAAATCCAGCTAAAATGTCCAGGATTGTGATTTATGTCATTGGTATTTAGGCTGGGAGCCCTGGATCCTTATACCTGCAGGTGGTGAGGATAGAGCATTGTCAGTATCTCATATTCTTTTTGGTTTTGAAACCATTTACTAATCGGTTCTAAGTCTACCCACACCATAGCTTTCTTTTTCATTGGTGTCAGGTTACTACAGAGGAGACGCTGATACAAATGCTGGTCAGAAATGCTTACTAGCAGTTAACTTTAGAGAAAGTAATGCTGTTACTCATCAGTGGATTCTTTGGTTGATGTCTTAGAAGCAGAGCCAGAAACACGGATTCTGATAAGTGATGTACTCAGGCAGTGCGTGTGTGTGTGTGTGGTGTGTGAGTGGTGGAGGGGAATGCTCTCAGGATAAACCAGTGAAGTTTGGGAAAAAGAATAAACTAGGCAACTGTGGGGTTGGGGAGCTCTGGAACATGAATGGGTCCCCTAGAGCTCACTGGTGGTGAGCTGCCCATAAGGAGCAAGAGCGTAACCTCTCAGGCATTTTTAGTAACAGCAGCTATGACCATTCAGCATTCAACAGTCTTGGTGGTTAGGGGATGGTTCACTTGGCATCAACAGTGTTTAATTCTGTAAAATACTAGTAGTGCCAGAAGCTATCTAATTTCAATGGGGATAATGTGAGTCATGATCAGCCCTTTGAGGGGAAGGTCAGACAGACCTCCACTCGCCAACCTTTTGACCAGTTCTGACACCAGCTCTCCCTTGCACGGCACTCTCATTCTCTTCTGGGTTCCATAATTCATTGCAATGGCCACACAGAATTCACAAAACATACTTACAGTTAGTGGCTTATTAAGGAAGTAACAAGTTATCACTCAGGATCAGGGAACATGTAGACAAAATCTGGGCGTTTCCCCCTAAGTGGACACCACATACATCCCTCTCTTCTTCAGTGCAGGACAGCTCTATGAGCTCCTCTCGGCCAGACAAGCAAGCAGAACCTTCTTTCTGTCTCGCTTCCCCCTCTCATCAATTCAGACCCCCTCTCCAGCCCCTCAGAACAGGCCTACTTTTGGTCATACACAGTTTCAGGTGTATAGGCCTCTGTGCCTTCAGCCTCCCTCCCACCAGCCTTTCCACAACTAACTGACATACAGAGAGCCATTGTAGCAGTTTTGTTTAGTTCTCTGAGCTGCATCCTAGTGATCAATTTCTGCTGGTATCACCAATTCTGCTGCAGGCTTCTCTCCAGGCCTCTTGAGGTCTTCAGTGTTACAATCCCCAACCTGTGTTACTGCCTCTCACCCTCTGCTTCTCTCTTCTTTCTGCTTCTGTTTTTCTTCTCTTTCTTGGGGTTGGCAGCATATATAAGTAAACATCCCATCAATTTCAAGGCATGGCCCGCCTATCAGGGTCACAAACTGACCAGTGCTGTCTTAGTAGGTTATAGACACTTCATTTGCATAGTAGGATATAGTCACTTCATTTGTGTAAGTATTGATCAATCCCTGCAAGTTATATTAAATAGATCAAGCACAATGGGCAGGTTGCAGTCCAAAGACAGACAAAAAGTATCAAACTACAAGTTGTTTACAAGTTACGCAGGAAACGTCAGTCAACCAGTCAAAAAATACCAAACCTGTGGGGTAGAAAACTAGGGTAAAGGTAACTCCTCAGGTCTTTACAAACCAAAACCAAACTCACTGTCATGGAGAAGGTTCTGACTCACAGTGATCCAGTTTAGGGTTTCTGAGGCTGTAAATCTTTGTGGAAGCAGAAAGTCTCATGTTCCTCCCCAGAACGGCTGGTAGGTTTGAACTGCCAATTTTGTAGTTAGCAGTCCAGTGTTTATCCCACAGTTCAACCAGGGATTACAAAGGGAAAAAAATCTCTCAAGCTATTTTTCCAAAGAACCGAGGCAAAGGCCATAAAAGAACTCATTTTACCACAAACACAATTGGTCTCCAAGACAGAAAACTAAAACCCAAAGCACTGCCATTGAGTTGTTTCCAACTTACAGCGACCCGTTACAGGGTTAGGAGACTGGAAATCTTATGGAAGTAGGTAACCTCATCCTTTTCTTGTGGATCTACTAATGGCTTTAAGTCACTGACCTAGTAGTTGTTGTTAAGTGCTGTCAAGTTAATTCCTACACATAGCACCCCTATACAAGGTTTCCAAGCAGTGACTGGTGGGTTTGAACTGCCAACCTTGCAGCTCAAAAGTTAGCAGCCAATAACTACACCACCAAGATAACTTTCTCCAAGAGAGGTAAGGGAGAAATCACAAAAATGAATTACTGGGTGTGAAAAATACTGAGCTCCACAGGTTTTAGCCACTTCTTCTGGAGAAACATACATTATAAACAAGGGACCTGCCTTTAGAGCCAACACAATAAATTATAAATTTTGTGCTATTTTCCAAAGAAATAAGACATATATAAAAACATATACAGAAGCGTCTTCCCTCCAAACCTGTCGCTTATCTGCTAAGTCTCTCCTGTACGACAATAGTTAACCACTATTACTAGTTTCTTATGTCACTTTTCCAAGTTTATGCATATGTAATTATGGTACTATGATATTGAGTTGGTTTCATGGCACTTCCAGAATAAAAGGACTAGGAAAATAGGCTTAACAATCTACTTCCAAACATCAGCCAATTATAATCCTGTGAATCACAATGGGCTGATCCCATTGTGTGTGGGTCACAGACTAACAGCAACTAATAAGCAAATATGAATATATGAATACTTTTCCAAGATTGAAAAAAAAAAAATTAACAGGTAGCGTTAATGCACCAGACTGCCGTTTGAACTGCTTCGGCCCTTCAAGCTCACCAGTGGCTCCTCAGAAACCCTATACAGGGTCGCTATGGGTCGGAACCAACTCAACTGTTTAGCAATTTGTATTTATAAAAATACATGTTGGAACTCTGCATAATTGCACATAAGCGTATAAAGTATTCTCATTTTTCTTGTCAGATGCCTGGTATTCCGTTACATGGATATAGCATAATTTAGATATTTAATTTTACATTCATGTACATTTCCTTTGTTTCTAATGTTATGTTATTATGAAAAAAGTTACAGTGAGCACCTTTTTTCATGTGCCATTTCACGTAGTATAAACATTCTGTGGAATAAATTCCCAGAAAGAATGCAGTCATTAGGTCTTAATTAAGGGTATACTGGCAAAGAACAAGTCACCAGGAATTGATGGAATACAAATTGAAATCTTTCAAGAAAGTGAGGCAGCACAGGAGGCACTCACTCATCTCTCCCAAGACATTTGGAAGACAACTATCTGGCCAACTAATTGGAAGAGATCCGTATTTGTGCCCATTCCAAAGAGAGGTGACCCAATGGAATGCGGAAATCATCAGACAATATCTTTGATGCCCCATGCAAGTAAAGTTTTACTAAAGGTAATACAGAAAGGGCTGCAAGCATACATTGGCAGAGAACTTCCAGAGGTTCAAGCCGGATTCAGAAGAGGAAGTGAAATAAGGGATATCAGTGCTGATGTCGAATGGATCGTGGCTGAAAGCAGACAATACCAGAAAGATGTTTACCTGTTTGACTATGCAAAGGCTTCCAATTGTGTGGATCATGACAAGCTATGGACAACATTGCGAAGTATGAGTATTCTGGAACACTTAATTGTGCTCATGAGGAATCTGTACCTGAACCAAGAGGCAGTTGTTTGAACAGAACATGGGTACACTGAATGGTTTAAAATTAAGCAAGGTGTGCTATAGGGTATGCTTTCACTATACTTATTCAACCTATATGCTGAGCAAATAATACGAGAAGCTGGACTATATGAAGAAAAATGTGGCATCAGAATTGATGCCAAAAGAACCAACAGATCTGTGTTGGAAGAAGTGCAGCCAGAGTGCTCCTTGGAGGCCAAGATGGCCAAACTTCATCTCTCATACTTCAGACATATTGTCTGAAGGACCAGTCACTGGAGAAGGATATCATGTTTGGTAGGGTTGAGGGTCAGAGAAAAAGAGGAAGACCCCCAATGAGATGGATTGGCCAAGTGGCAGCATCAATGGGCTCAAGCGTGGCAACAGTTGTGAGGTTGGCCCAGGATTGGGCAGTGTATCATTCTGTTGTGCATAGGGTCGCTGTGAGTCAGTACCGACTCGATGGCACCTAACAACAACAACAACAACAAGGGTATATCCTTTTGTAACATTTGGTGGCTATGGTTCCAATTTGCAGTCTCACAGGCAGTGTGTGTGTGTGCTATGAGTCAGAACCAACTCAACAGAATTTAACAACAATATATCAGGAATCACTAAATTTTCTCCCAGTTTGTCATTTATCACTTGATTTTGCTTATGTTGTTGTTGTTGTTATGTGCTGTGGAGTCAGTTCCGACTCATAGCGACCCTGTACAGGGTTTCCAAGGCTGTAAGTCTTTACAGGAGCAGAAAGCCTCATCTTTCTCCTACCTAACAGCTGGTAGTTTCGAACTGCTGACCTTGTGGATACTGGGGTTTTTTTTGTCCAAGCAGAAGTTTTTGATTGTTGCTAGAGTTGATTGGAGTCCTGATGTGGCACTGTAGACTAATGTGCTGGACTGCCAAGTCAGTTTGAACCACAAAGTCAAACTATACAGAAAGTCACTATGTGTCGGAACCAACTCAATGGCACTCAACTACAGCAAGAGTTGATTTTTCTTTTTTGGCTTTTGGAAACTGAATCGTAGTTAGGAAATTTTCCTCCATTCCAAGGTTGTATTGGAATTCTGCATTACTTATTCTCTAGGGCTTTAATAGGATAAACACTGTATTTCAAACTCACCAGCCACTCTTTGAAAACTGTGTACAGGGTCGCTGTGAGTTGGAACCACTCAATAGCATTTACCAACAACAAGGACTTATATAGTTTCAATGTATCACATATAAATCTTTGATCCACCTGAACTATTTCCTGGTATACAGTGGGAGGTATGAAACCAACTTTATTTTTTCCTCCTCTACGGCTGAGAAGAGATGTTAAACAGAACAAAACAGGGAACTGATCCCAAGCTCACCAGAGAATGTTTTCTTCAGGAGAAGGTTGCAGGTCTCAGCATAGGGTGTCAAGGTTTAAGGTAAGAAGCTGCTTTCTTTAATTAGCAAAGGTTCATTTGTTCAACAAATGCTATCGGTGTCCAATACTGCTCTGATATGATTACAAAAATAAGCAAAGCTCTTGCTCTCAAGGAACTCGCATTCTCTTGAGATGAGTCAAACAATAAATAAACAAGCAAGATGGTGTGTAAAGAGGCGCCAAAAAGTGTGTGGAAACATTGTATTATTTTCCTTTATTTCCATTTTTCTATGAACTTTTTTTTTCTTTTAATTTAGGGTTTTTATTGTGCATTGAGTGAAAGTTTACAGGGCATTATCATCAGTTTTACATTCAACAAATCATATACCTTGCTTCATTACGTTGATTACAATCCTCATCATGTACCATCAGTTTTTCTCTCTGTCCACTTTAGCTTTTTTAAAAAACAAACACAAAAAAAACCACTCAGGCATATATAATAATTTACGTCTCGAAAGGGCACATTCTGTAAATTGGCTCCTGGCCACCAGCTCTTAGTCCTTCACTTCTTAGTCCATGAATCTAGAGTCCTCAGCCGCTCCCCATCTCCATGCCTCCATTTCTGCCTCCATCGCTGGCACTGCTGCTTCTCTGGATAAGGTCCTGCATTCTGCTTGTGCGTTCATCTCTTGATGGTCCTAGGGTCCTCTGTTTCTGGACTGTGAGATTAACCACTCCCCTTTTTTAGTTACAAAACTTCTACCTTTACAATTGTGACAGTTGCAATTAGTCATAACAGCTAATTCACTACTGAATCCTACGAATCTTATCCCCATCTCCTTTCACCAGACGCATCTAGACAAGATGACAGCCATTCAGTGGGAACTGTTTCTGTGCCCCCATACTCTTAAATTAAATTCCCTCTTGAAACCTTGTAAGACAGTCACTTCGTGCCTTTATTGCCCTCTCATTTTCGGTAGCCAATGTCTAAGTTGCCCATCTCTGTCTACCCTGTGTACAGAGAGGATAGCATTGATACTTGATGTGAAGACTCTTTCCCTCTCTGTTGGTATTTAGAGTAACTACCACTCTGAGTATAGGTCAGGTTCATCATGAAGATGTATCTTCTGTCACTGTAGCTGTTCCAGACTACTTGTCCTTTCTAGTGGGAATGTCTCACCTTACAAGGTTGTGGATGGAGCTCAGGATTCCATCTAAGGTCCTATACTCTGTAAAGGCTTTGCATGAGGCCTATTTCACTGGGCAAGTTGTAGAACCCCTTTGAGGTAGTCCAATCACTTATAGGCTGAAGGCGGGCTTACAAGTTTTCTCTAATCATGTTTCCCAACATTCCTTTCTATCCCACTCAAGTGTCTATTTTACAATAGTAGGCAAGGGAAACTAATATTCATA
>NW_006408557.1:6854927-6878338 GCF_000296735.1 Chrysochloris asiatica | reverse complement strand
TATCTTGTTTCTGGCCATGTGCAGATATGGTCATCTGCTTCTGTTTTTTTGGGCATATTCAGGGATTGTCTGTGGCCTTAATACTTATATAGGTATGTATTTTGGTAATTTGTATCCTCTCTGATTGCCTCCAGGTAGATGTGATCAGAAAATTGGCTTCCCTTTTCACTCTTCTTCTTGAGAAATTTCAAGATGCCACTGTTGGTCGTTTTGACGTAATTCAGGATTTAATTTTCAAATTATTTCCTTTTTTGTGTGCTTGTCCCACTCCACAATCCCCGTTCAGGCCTTTTTTCTAGTTGTAGATAGTTCAGGGCTGGCTGTGGCCATTTGGTTTTAATTGGAAAGTATCTCTTTAAATTTCAACGAGATCTGTGCGCATGTGTGGCAGAACCCTCCGTGGGTGGCGCTGGGGTGCCCACTAGCTGAGGCACCCCTATAGTCACCAGAATGGAGGTGCGCAGACAGCAAGGGACCAATGAACAGCTACCAAAAGAAAACAATGTTCACACCTTTATCTCTGCAGTTCTGCCAGGCGTCTGTGGCCGCTCGGATCCTTCCCCCGCTTAGTCTCAACCAAGATGGCAGCTCCTCGAGCAGCCGAGCATCCTGGACTAGAAAGCAATGGATTTTTTGCTTCTGTCACAAATTCCTCCAGCTGTAAGCCTTCCAACCTTCTAAATATTCCTTTATATGTGGTTCAGAGTTCTAGGACCATCCCCTGAGCCTGCTTGGTCAGGTATTCTGTGTTGTTGCTGGCGAAGCTCTTCACTGGACTTTCATCCGATCCGCCATCTTGTTTGTTCTCCTCTCTATGAACTTTTTGAAGCCCACTTGTATAAAATAATATGACCCAGTTACTATGACTGAGTAGCAAATTATGCCAAAGCATATGGTTCTGTGGGGCATGAGTTTAAAAAGTATGCAAGGGGGCAGGGATGACTTTGCTCAGCCCTACGATGATGATGTCATGTCTGCGGCCTCAGTTGGGAGCCTAGGAGGCTGGGACAGGGCATCATTTGAAGGTCTTTCACTCATTCATCAAATGGTTCATGCTGGCTGAATCTGGTTCCTCTCCACATCGGCCTTTCCTGGTCTGTCTGCATGTAGGCCAGCTTGGGCTTCCACCAACATGGTGAATTACAAGGGGAAGGTCCTGAGAGAGAGTATCAGGCATGGACCGTGTCAACTGGTAAAAGCTTGTCACTCTGCCACATTCTGTTTGTGAGAGATGAACTACTAAGATTGGGACATATTCAAGAGAGGGGAAGAAGACTCCTTCCTGATAGGAGGAATAGCTCTAAAGAGCACATGGCCCCATGAATATTTCCAGGGCCACTTTTAGAAAATTAAATCTGCCATATAAGGCCAGGAGTCTGGGATGAGGCAGCACTCATGTTGATAGAAACTGTTGTCATTTTACTGGGGTTGGGTGCATCAGAAAAGTGTAGCCTGAGTGAGGTGAGAGAATAATCTGCCTGTGTTACCCAGGGGAAGTGTCCCAGCAGGGGAACAACCACAGCAAAGGCAGGAAGGGGCAATGTGCCTGACTTATCTGAAGGGCAAGATTTCAAGTGGAGAAGTCAGCAGAGTGAGAAAGAGATGAGAGGGTAGTCGAGGTTCAAGGGGGAAAGATTGAGGAAGCTGATTGCAACTGTTGTTGTTGTTGTTAAGTGCCGTCGAGTCGGTTCCGACCCATAGCGACCCTGTACAGGGTTTCCGAGGATGTAAATCTTTATGGGAGTAGAAAGCCTCATCTTTCTCCCTGCGGAGCGGCTGGTAGTTTCGAACCGCTGACCTTAAGGTTCACAGCCCGATTCGTAGCCACTACGCTACCAGAGCAACTGCAGATTCTTGTAAAGACTTCAGCTTTTCTCCTGAATGAATTTGGGACACCATGAAGACTTGTGCAGAAGAATGGCATGTCCTCTCTCTTGCTTTTAATGGGCTTGCTCCAGCTACTGTGGGAATAGGTTTGGGGGTGGGAGCAAGAGCAGCTAGGAAGCCGTTGCAATAAAACAGGCAGGACATGATGTTTGGACCACGGTGATAGCAGAGAAGGTGATGAGAAATGGTGGTGTTTTTAAAGATATAGTAGACATAGATTATGGACAGACCACCATAATATCTCATTTGTCAGGGACAGTTTCATTTTATATAATTCATTTAAATGGTCACCCTGGTTATAAGAAGAAGAGTCAAGAACAACTCCAAAGTTTCTGGCCCGCGTAGTAAATGGGAGAATCCAGCTGCTATTTATTGAGATGAGAGTCACTCAGAGAGGAGCTAGGTAGGGCCAGGCATGGGAATCAGGCGCTCAGGTTTGAATCTTATCACTTGTTCACAAGACATCCAAGCATCTCACATCACAGGGACCTGTTGAGTGCAGTTGGAGTTCAAGGCCAGAAGGTTGTCAGGCTATGACAAGCTTTTGAAGCCATATTGTTGGTAAGTGCTGTAGAGTCAGAGCTGACGCATAGCAACCCTGTAAAGGATTTCCAAAACTTTTCATCTTTGTGGGAGCAGAAAGCCTCGTCTTTCTGTTATGGATTGGTGGTGGTCTCGAACTGCCACCCTTGTGTTCACATTCCAGTGTTTATCCTACAGAGCCATGTCAGTGGATGAAGCACCTGGACCCTCCAGTGTAAGAAGGGGCCAGGGAGGTGATAAAGGCAAAATTGTGGAGGTATAGGAATCAGGGTTTGTTTTCAATAGCAAGGTAGACATTTGCCTACTATGCTATTATTTCACTATTTTGAATGAACATTTTTTTTTAAAGTTTTTATTGTGAATTGGGTGAAGGTTTACAGACAATGAAGGAATACATCAGCTCTATATTCAGCAAATTATACACATCGTTTCATCTCAATGATTACAATCCCCTTCCTGCAACAACATTTATCCCACTTCCTCCCTGTGGCTCCTCATTTACATCTTATATTTCACAAATGAACAAGGCAAAAATATTTGATGTACACTTAAAAAACAAAAAAGTATATATTCATTTAAATGTTCAAAGGGCGCATTCTGCCAGCCATCCTCCTATCCAAAGACACACAGCCAGCATTTTTGTTGTCGCCACTTTTCTAGGTAGAGATCTCATGCTCCACTCATGCTCTTCTGTCTTCATGGTCCGAGGATCATCTGTTCCAGAAATGAAATATTACCTACTCCTTCCTATTAGTTACATGTCTTCTACAATTACAATTGTGACCATCACAATTAATCCTGCTAACAGTTATTCACAATTGAGTCATAAAAGCCTATCACTGTCATCTACCTGAATGAACACTTTATAAAAATATGTGTATTTTCTCATCTTAGACAGAGGATAGTAATCATAATTTGATCTTTAAAAGTAATTTAGTCATCACAATTGTTGTAAATGCCATTGAGTTGGTTCCAACGCATAGCGACCCTATATAAGATTTCCAAGTAGCAGCTGGTGGGTTTGAACTGCCGACCTTATGGTTTGAAGTCTAATGCTTACCCTACAGTGCCACACCAGGACCCATCACAATAAATACCCTATTGTCACATATCTGTAAAGATATCTTCGAAAGTTACTGTGTTGCGTGTGTGTCTTTGTCCTGCATGAGGCATCCCTGATTGCTCACCTCTGAACCACGTCATTGCAGTTTGAGTTTCCTGCTCTGTTTGCTAACAGCTGTCTTTCTCATTCTTCTTGTGACTTCCTATCATGACCCTTCCCTTTTAGGTCTATGGTTCCAATCTCAGTTGTTTGATAATTGCCTAAGAATGGTGAGTGGTGAGGGGGCTGTCCTGAAACCTTTTTTTTTTCTTCTTTAACTTTTTATGTGAATTGAGTGAAGGCTTACAGAGCAGATCATCAGTTTTACATTCATCAAATTGTACATTTTGTTACGCCAGTTGACCATGATGTCCCCTCAAACTATGGTTCTCAGCCCCCAGGCCCAGAAACTTATTGCCTCACGGTGTTTGGTAATGTCTAGTTTTCATAGTATGCTCTACCACTTTCATAGACATGCTTGCATTGAAGGTAAATTGCGGTGGTGGTGGTGGTATGCCGTGGAGTCGTTTCCAACTCATAGCAACCCTACATAGGGTTTCTGAGGCTGTAAATTTTTATGGGAGCAGAAAGCCTCATCTTTCTCCCACAGAACAGCTGGTCGTTTCGAACTGCTGACCATGGCGTTAGTAGCCAGACTCGTAACCATTACGCTACCAGAGCTCCTTATTGAAGGGAAATTCCCATGTTCAAGGAGTCCTGGTGTGGTGCTGTGGGCTAATTCATCAGATTGCAAAGTCATTTGAACTGCAAGATCAGTGGTTCAAGCTCACCAGCTTCTCCTTGGAAACCCTATACAGGGCCGCTATGTATCATCAACACTTAACAACAACAACAACCCATGTGCAAATATCCTCTGTCAAACCTTTATATATTCATGGACTTCTAATGTGGTGCTGTAGGATCAGCACTGGACTTCAAACCACAAGTTCAGCAGTTCAAACCCACCAGCTGCTCCTTGGAAACCCTGTATAGGGTCTCTATGTGTCAGAATTAACTCAAAGACACTTAACAACAATGATACTCCCACTCTGCCTCCCACACCTGTTCAGACTTTGTGTCTGTCCACATATCTACCCATAGAACACTGTTGCTCCAGAGTTGTATATATATAACAGTATTTACCTCTATTCCTTTTAACCCATGCATTCCTCCCTGTGTCTTTGGCTGTCTTCATCAGTCTTCTGCCAACCTCCCTTTTGCTGTTTATTGACTTCCCTGCCACTCAAGTTAATACATCTACCCTCTAGCCGGTGAATTACTCTCCTTAGTCCTGGTGTGGCACTGTGGGTTAATGCGATGGGCTGCAAAGTCGGTTTGAACTACAAGGTCGGAAGTTCAAGCTCACCAGTCGCTCCTTGGAAACCCTCTGCAGGGTCGTTATGGGTCAGAACTGACTCAATGGCGCATAACAACAACAAAACAACACCTCCTACTTCTGAAATAAACATCAAAATGTGTTTCTTTTACCATGAAAACATTTTCTTGAGTGCTTGCAATAATGGTCTCATATAATATTGAATTGACTAATTTCACTCAGCATAATGTCCTCCAGTTTCATCCATGTTTTGAGGTCTTTCATGGATTCATCATTATTTCTCAATGTTGTAGAATATTCCATTATATGTCTGTACCAAAGTTTGTTTATTCATCCCTCCACTGATGGGCATTAGGCTGTCTACATCTTTTTGCTATTATGAATAGTGAGGTGATGAATGGTGTATGTACATGTATCTATTGGTGTCACGGCTCGTATATCTTGAGGATATATACCAAGAGAGAGATTGCTGGATAATAAGATATTGCTATCTCCAACATTTTTAGGAAGAACTGTGCTGTTTTCCACAGTGGTAGAACTATTTGACAGTCCCACCAACAGTATGGTGGTGATGTGCCATGGAGTTGGTTCTGACTCATAGCGACCCTGTATAGGGTTTTGGAGGCTGTAAATCTTACAGGAGCAGAAAGCTTCAGCTGTCTGTTGGTGGAACAGCTGGTAGTTTCCAACTGCTGATCTTACCATTTGCAGCCCAATTCTTAACCACTACGCTACCAGAGCTCCTTCACCAACAGTATGTTGTTGTTGTTGTTAAGTGCTGTTGAGTCAACTCCAACCTATATAGGGTTTCCAAGGAGCAGCTGGTGAGCTTGAACTGCCGAACTTGCAGTTCAAACGGCTTTGCAGTCTGGCGCATTAACCCACAATGCCACACCAGCACTCCACCAACAGTATAGGCGGTCCCAATCTTTCCACACCCTCACCAGTATTTGTTTTCTGTTGTGGTTTTTTTTGTTTTTTAACTTTGCTGTTAATGCTGTGTAAGATGATAGCTCACTGTTGTTTTGATTTGCATTTAAGGGAGCTTAGTGGCTCTGAAGTCCTTGGTTACTAACTGAAAGGTTGATTGTTGGAACCCATGAGCCGCTCAATGGGAGAAAGATATGGGTAAAGACAAACCACAAGGTCAGCAGTTCAAACCACAAGCTGGGAACCCTGTCCAGGGCCACTATGAGTTGGAACCAACTTGATGGCACTTAACAACAACAACATACCCCCCCCAAAACAAACAAACAAACAAACAAACTACTACAAGAAACCAAAAGAGAGTTATAAAAAATTGAAGAACATACCATGCTGATTGATAGGAAGACTTAACACTGTGAAATTTCAATACTACTCAAATGAATCTATAGATATAACATAATCCCAATCCAAATTCCAACATCATTCTTTAAAGAGATGGACAAAAGTGGTCACGAACTTTATATGGAAAAGAAAGAGACCCTGGATAAACAAAGCACTACTTAAGAAGAAGAATAGGGTGGGAGACTTCTCACTTCCTGATTTCAAAAATTACTACACAGCCACAGTGGACAAAACAGTCTGGTAATGGTACAATGAAAGATACATAAATCAATGGAACAAAATTGAGAGTCCAGAAGTAAATCCTTCCATATACAGTCAACTGATCTTTAACAAAGGGACAAACACATTAAATGGAAAAGAGAAAAGAGATAGTCTCTTCAACAAATGGTGCTGAAAAAACTGGGAATTGATTTGCAGAAGAATGAAATGAGACCCATACCTCACACCATATACAAAAACAAACTCAACATGGATTAAAGACCTCAGTGTAAATCCCAGAACTATAAAGATCATCAATAAAAAAATAGGGAAACGTTAAGGGCTCTAATGCATGAAATACATACACTATCAAACATTACAAAAAACACACAAGCAGTAGAAGACAAAATAGATAACTGGGACCTTCTAAAAATTAGAAGCTTATGTACATAAAAAAATTTTACCAAAAGAGTAAAAAGGGAGCCTACAGACTGGAAAATTTTTTTTGCTATGCAACTAATACTGAAAATTTATAGAAAAGTACAACACCTCTACAAGAAAAAGACCAACAATCCAATTGAAAAATGGGCACAGGACATGAACAGGCACTTCACCAAGGAATACATACAGACAGCCAACAAACATATGAAGAAATGTTCATGATCATTAGCCATTGTTGTTGTTGTTGTTAAGTGCTGTTGAGTCAGTTTTGACCTATAGTGACCCTGTAGAGGGTTTCCAAGGAGCAGCCGGTGACCTTGAACCACCAACCTTGTAGTTCGAACGGCTTTGCAGCCTGGCGCATTAACCCACAGAGCCACACCATTAGCCATTATTGTTGTTGTTGTTAAGTGAGAGATGCAAATCAAAACAACAATGAACTATCATCTCATACCAACATTATAGAGAATTTAAAAAACAGAAAACAACAAATGCTGGTGAGGGTGCGGAGAGACTGGGACTCGCATACTTTGCTAATGGTGCTGTAAAATGGTTCAACCACTCTGGAAAGCAGTATGGCACTTCCTCAGAAAGTTGGAAATAGACTCGGCAATCGTATGACCCAGCAATCTCTCTAGTCGGTATATATCCACAAGAAATACAAGCCAAGACATGAATAGATATATGTACGCTAATGTTCATCACAGCACTATTTACAATAGCAAAAATATGAAGACAGCCTAAGTGCTCAACAATGCTAGAATGAAAAAACAAACTTTGGTACATACACACAATGGAATACTATGCAACGTTAAAGAATAATGATAGATCTGTGAAACACCTCATAACATGGATGAATCTAGAAGACATCATTGTTGTTGTTGTTCTTGTTAAGTGCCGTTGAGTCGGTTCGGACCCATAGCAATCCTGTATAGGGTTTCTGAGGAGCAGCTAGTGAGCTTGAACTGCTGACCTTGTAGTTCAAACAGCTTTGCATTCTGGTGCATTAACCCACCATGCCACACCAGGACTCCTAGAGTACATTATGCTGAGTGAAATGAGTCAATCACAAAAGAACAAATATTGTATGAAACTATTATTGTAAAAAATTAAGAAAAGTCTTCCAGACTAAGAGAAACATTCTTTGATGGTTACCAGTGGTAGGAAGGGGAGAGTAATTCACTGGCTAGAGAGTAGGCACATGTTAGATAAGTTGACAGGGAGAGCAATATACAACAAGGGGGAGGGAAATATACAAAAATAGGGAGGGTGGAAGACTAATGAAGATAGGTGAAGACACAAGGAGGTGTACATGGGCTGAAGGAGATAGATATAAATAGTGGTATATACACAACCTTGGAACAACAGTGTTCTGTGCTTAGATACAGGGATTGGGACATGGGCTGGATGGGTAAGGGAGGAAGAGTAGGCTATATATATGTATATATATATATACATATATACATAAAGGAGCTCTGGTAGTGTAGTGGTTACGAATCGGGCTGCAAACCTTAAGGTAAGCGGTTCGAAACTACCAGCCGCTCCACGGGAGAAAGATGAGGCTTTCTACTCCCATAAAGATTTACACCCTCGGAAACCCTGTACAGGGTCGCTATGGGTCAGAACCGACTCGACAGCACTTAACAACAACAATAACAACATACATATATATACACACAAATATATATCCCATAAATATATGAGTTTGTTATACATGATTATCTACCCTTTCTACAAACACAACTATAAATGTGATGTAGCATACAGCAGGCAAAATGATGAGAACTTCCTAGATCTTATCCAGCATTCTAAGGCAATGAGTTTATGGGCCTGGGGACACCATGGTCAATTGGCATAACATAGTCCACAAAGATAATGTTCTACATCCTGCTTGGGTGAGTAGTTAGGGACCTTAAAAGCCATCTAAGGTGCAACTATTAGTTTCTCCATGTGCCGAAGAAAGAAGAGTCATGAGAATTGAAGAGACTTGGAATCAATTAGTCCAATGGATTAATGAAGAATGTGAACACCACGACTCTGAGACTAGAAGAATTAAACAGTGCCTGGCTACCACTTCCAACATTAAAGGGTCCCAGGTAGAGTGGAACAAAACTCAAAATTACTAAATTAAATTTAAAAATTTTTTAAAGAATACTGAGTCTGCTGGTCAGAGAGAGTCTGGAGGAACCTGAGACTAGGTTCCTTGGCCACCTTTCAGGTCTGGAATGAAACTCACACTTGTGGCCCAATTTTCACCCAAGCAGTTGTTGTTGCTGTTAAATGTTGTCGAATTGGCTCCACCTCAAAGTGACCCTGTACAGGGTTTCTAAGGAGTGGCTGGTGAGTTTGAACCACCAACTTTGTGGTTCAACCGACCTTGCAATCCAGCACATTATCTGGCAGCATGGATAGGTTTATAGTGGAGACAACAGTACCGGTGAGAAATGCTCACCATAGAATAATCAATCATTCAAAATCAAAAGGGCAATGTTTTCCTAGGAACTGAGTTGAGAGGGTAAGGAAGGTGGGAGGAATGCAAATGGAAACCACAGGGAGGAAGCAGGATAATTGTTGTTGCATGGAGGGGAATGTAATCATTCAGAAGAACCAAACATATGATTTGTTAAATGAAAAGCTGATGATCTTGTCTGTCAACCTTCACTCAATTCACAATAAAAAGTTAAAAAAAAAAAAAAAACTAAAAAGATTACAATCTAGGAAACACTATAGGACAAGTTGTACTCTGTCCTCGAGAGTCACTGCAAATCAGAATTCTTGATGGCAATGGAGTTGATCTGAGTTATTTAGGGAGGACCTTTTTGTTGCTCAAACACCATGAGGCTTTGCAGAAATTTTCTATGTGTAGGTTTTTACTAAAGGGTTAACTCAAGCCTATTACTCCTGGTATGGCACTATAGGATAAGTTCTTGACTGCTAACCACAAGGTCATTGGTTCAAACCTGCCAGCTGCTGCTCGGAACCCTATATAGAGGTCTCTGTGAGTTGGAACTTAACAGCACTTAACAACAATGGCTAATGATCCCGATCATTTCTTCATACGTTTGTTGACTGCCCATTGAATGTTTTCTTTGGTGAATTGTCTGTTCATGTCCTCTGCCCATTGTTAAATTGGATTATTTCTATTTTTCTTGTAGAGGTGTTGAGTTTTTCTATAAATTTTAGAGATTAGTCTCTTATTTGATATGTCATTGCCAAAATATTTTTCCTACTCTATGGGTTCAATTCTTACTCTTTTGGTGAAATCTTTTGATGTATACATGTTTAATTTTTAAGAGAGCCCAGTTATCTATTTTGTCTTCTACTGTTTGTGTGTTTTCAATTATGCTTGATAGTATATTTTTGCCTGGTATCAAAGCCCCCAAGTTTGTTCCTGGAGTCCTTGTGTGGTGCTGTGTGCTAATGTGCTGGACTGCAAGGTCAGTTTGAACCACAAGATGAGCAGTTCAAGCTCACCAGCCACTTTTTGGAAACTCTATACATGGTTGGAACTGACTCAATGGCACTTAACAACAGTAACAAGTTTGTCCCTATTTTTTCACTGATGATTGTGATAATTAAAGTTTCGTGTCAAGTTGACTAGACCAGGTTTCCAAGTGGTTTGGTAGTTGAGATGTGGTTATTCCCATGGTGAAATCTAATGTAGCTCTAAGATGATTGACTATGAGCAGCCAATCAATTGAAAGGATATTTCCTCAGGGTTGTGGTCTGTTTCCAACATAATTAACACTTAGGCCTAGTTGCTAGCTTTCCGCTGGATCTAGATCTTGCTTCTGGCTCATACTTCAACCTCTGCTTCTTTGAACTTGAGCCAGTGGCCTACTGTATTGCATGCCTGCCTGCCTGCTTCTCTGCCTGCTGGACTTGCCTACCTGCCTGATGATCTTGGTGGAACTCTCCCACCTCTAAAATTGTGAGTCATTTCCTTACTGTAAATTTATATCACTGGTTTTGCTTCTCTAGAGAACGCAGCCTAAGACAATGATCAACAGAATTACTTTAAAGAGAGAAAACACATTGGCTGTTGTGCTGTGGGTGTTGATGTTCAGGATTGACTGCTGTGAACCCGACTCAAACCTGTATGGCCTCCTGACTCCCTGAGCCCTCTTAGCACACCCTGGGCACCTGAGGATATGGGAAACACTGAGTCTCTTGGGCTGCTCCCCTGGGCTGCCTGTGTAAATAGGGGATAATTGGAAAACCCCGGGTTTCAAACTCTAATTCTGTCAACTCTTGCCTTTTGTGACCATTTTCTTTGCTTAGATTGTTGAGCTTTCTCTTGGTCAATACAACTGCCAACCAACTTTCTTTAACTATTTTCTCACATGATCTGATTCACCTTCTTTTGTTTCAACTTTTTTAAAATTGTGAATTAAGTGAAGGTTTACAGAGAAGATCATCAGTTTCACATTCAACAAATCAAATACTTTACTTGGTTACAATGACTGCAATCCCCTCCATGTACCGGCAGTTAATATAGTATTTATCTTTATTCACTTTAACTCTTGCATTCCTCCCTGTGTCTCCCTCTACCTTCATCTTTCCTCTGCTGATCTTCCTCTTGTTGTATATGACCTGCCCTGTAACCCATGTTAACATGTGTGTACTCTCTAGCTCTTGAATAATTTTCTCTTCCCTGCTCCCGTAACCATCATAGATTGTTTCTTTTGTCAAGAAAATCTTTGACTTTTTTTACAACATTGGTCTCATACAATATTTGCCCTTTTGTGATTACTAAATTTTCTCAGCATAATGTCCTCTAGGTTCAACTATGTTGTGAGATGTTTCACAGTCATCATTATTCTTCAACATTTTGTAGTATTCCCTTGTGTGTATGTACCAAAGTTTGTTTAACCATTCTTCTATTGATGGACATTTAGGTTGTCTTCATTTTTTTATATGTCTCTTGTAAACAGCACATTGAGGGATCCTGTTTTCTTATCCATTCTACTCTCTATGTCTCTTGACTGGTACATTTAATCCATTTACATTCAGTGTAAATATCAATAGGTGTGAATTGATTGCTATAATTTTTCTGTGTGTTTTTTGTGGTGTTGCTGATTTCTTTGTTCCACATAATTTTCTATGCTAAGTTAATTTTGTTTGTGGGTTTTCTTGTCATCTTCATTTCTGGTGTGTTAATATTTATGAAATATTTTTTATTTTCCTCTTTTTATATTTTGATGTGCAGGTGTTATTATTTTTCTTTGAGTTTGCCCTGTACTTTATTAATTTTTTTCCCTCTTAAAACAGTCTGTTTATCTTGAAATCTATCTAACTTCCTTGTCATTTGAAAGTTCTGTATCTACACTATTCCCTCTTTATGTTTTGTAGTTGGTTTCATTATACATTAATATTTCTGGCTCCCTATTTTCAGTCTTGTAGGTTTGTTTTAAGGAGCTCTGGTAACGTAGTAGTTATGAATCGGGCTGCTAATCCCAAGGTCGGCAGTTTGAAACTACCAGCTATTCCGTGGGAGAAAGATGAGGCTTTCTGCTCCTGTAAAGATTTACAGCCTCGGAAACCCTGTGCAGGGTCACTATGAGTCGGAACCGACTCCATGGTACTTAACAACAACAAGGTTTGTTTTACTTTAAATACTTCAATATCAGGTTGAGTTCTGGGTGATGTTTTCATGTGTGGTCATCTCAGGTTGTTGTCTGCTGTTGTTGATTCTCTGTCCAAAGAACACCCTTTAGCCTTTTTTTTTTTTAAGTTTTATTGTGAATTATGTGGGTTTACATGGGAGAACATCAGTTTTACATTCATCCTATCATATTTCATTTGATTGCAATGATTACAATCCCCTCCATGCATCATCAAATAACCAAAGGGTACACCCCACAGGCCTGCCCCCTCCCCCGACTGTCAGCATATAGCCCCTCTCCCTCCCTGAGTCCCATGTCCCCAGCCACTCCATCTGTCCACGTCATCATCTCTGTCTCCATCCCTGGCATCACTGCCTCTTGGGTAGGTTCATGCTCTCCGCTCTTCTCACTTGATGGTCCCAGGAACCTCCGCTCCTGGGCTGAAAAATAAATCACTCCCCTCCTTTTGTCAAAAAACATCTACCTCTATATTTCCTAGCCTCACAGTCGGTCCTGATGGCAATTATTCACTGTTGTACCACAGAGTCTTATCCCCATTTCCTTTCTCCGGCTCTGTCCGAACAGATTGGAAATCATTCAGTGGAGGTTCTACCTACCCCTGCCCTGTCTGGAACTAGGTTCCCTCTTGAAAGCTTGTAAGCCAGTCACTTCTTGCCTTTATAGCCCCCCGTCCCCATTTTGGGTAACCAATGTCTAAGTAGCCCATCCCTGTCAACCCTGTGTACCGAAGGGGTGGGAGTGATCCTTGCTGTAAAGATTTGTTCCCTTTTTTGAGTTACTACATCCATATGTATAGGTTGTTGCTGTTGTTAAGTGCCATCAAGTCAGTTCCGACCCATAGCGACCCTGTATAGGGTTTCCGAGGAGCGACTGGTAGGCTTGAACCACCGATCTTGTGGTTCAAACCAACTTTGCTGGCCAGTGCATTAACCCATAGCCCACACCATGACTCCATACATATAGGTAAAGTTCATCAAATTGTAGTGGGTTACTCTTTTTTTTCTTCTTCTTCCCTCTTCTTTCTTCTAGTCGAGTTCTGATCATCTAGCCATTGAAGCCAGGTCAAGTGAATACTATCTGCAAGTATGGGTGTTCTTGTGCATCTCCCCTCACTTCATATCAGCTGGACGCTTCACTCTCCACTGTGGTCCTCTGTGGCCATGTCACTGCCTCTGGGCCCAAGAGTCCCCAGGTCTTGCTGTACCTGTGGTCCATCCAGGTCTCCTCCTGGGTTCACAGGAGTCTATTGAATGTGGTCAGACTTAGATCCCAACTTCGTTGCCATTTTTTCCCCCTCTTCCCCTTATTAGTGACCAAATGCCTGCTCAGGCGAACAGCTTACTTGTTCTTGTATCAATCATTCTTACTACCATTATTATTTCTGATTTTTCCTGCTGGTTTTTCTTCATGAAGTATCTTCTGTTCTTCTAGCCACTCCAGGCTGATCTACTTGTCCTTTCCAGTGGAAATTTCCCATCTCAGACAATTCTGGATGGGATTCTGGTTTCCACCTATGGCCATATGCAATGCACAAGCTCCACAGGAGGTCTCTTTCACTGGGCAATTTCTAGCCCCCTTTAAGGTATTCCAATCAGTTAAAGGCTGAAGATGGGTTTATAAGCTTTCTATTGTGATGTTTCTGGCTATTGCTTCCCCTCCCCACCCTCCGCCCCCCCCACCAAGTGCCTATTTCACAATGGTAGGCAAGGGAAACCAAGATTCAAAAGACAGCCAAGCATCTTAACATTATTTCCCTCTTTTACCATTTCAAACCATGCCTCAATCCCTGTATCCTGAAGTCCTGTTGTTCCAAGGTTGTGCATGCATCATCATTTACCTCTGTCCCACTTAGCCCATGAGAACCTGCCTAACTGTTCTGCCATCTGCCTTGTTCTTCTATTCCCCGCCCCCTTCATATGTATTGCCCCCCAGCCCCAGCACCCAAGCTTTCCTGTGTTTATTCCGTACCCTGTGCTCTATCTTCTCCTCCCTCCCTCCCCTCCTCTCATGTCATACATCCCGGTGATCAGCAATAATATATATATTTTTTTTTGTTTGTTTGTTTTCCCCCTTTGGGGTGGGTTCTTTTTCGTAGTCTTTTACAATAATGGTCTTATGCAGTATTTCTCCTTTTGTGACTGACTAATTTCACTCAGCATAATGTCCTCAAAGTTCATCCATGTTATGCGGTGGCTTGGAGCTTCCTTGTTATTCTTCAAGGTAGCATAGTATTTCATTGTGTGTATGTACCACAGTTTGTTTATCTATTCTTCAATTGATGGGCATTTAGGCTGTCTCCATCTTTTTGCTATTGTAAATAGTGCTGCTATGAACATTGGTGTGCATATATCTACTCATGTTATGGCTTGTATCTCTTGTGGGTAAACACCAAGTAGAGGGATTGCTGGGTCATAAGGTATTTCTATTTCCAACCTTCTGAGGAAGTGCCATATTATTTTCCATAGTGGTTGGACCATTTTCCAATCCCACCAGCAATGTAGAAGGGTCCCAGGCTCTCCACACCCTCACCACCATTTATTGTCCTCTACTTTTTAAATCTTTGCTATTATTGCTGGTGTGAGATGATATCTCATTGTTGTTTTGATTTGCATCTCTTTGATGGCTACTGATCATGAACTTATCTTCATATGTTTGTTGGCTGCCCAGATCTCCTCTTTGATGAAGTGTCTGTTCATGTCCTGTACCCATTTTTTAAGTGGGTTATTTGTCTTTTTCTTGTAGAGGTGTTGTATTTTCCTATCTATTTTAGAAATGAGCCCCTTATCTGATGTGTCATTGCAAAAGATTTTTTCCCATTCTGTGGGTTCCCTTTTTACTCTTTTGGTGAAATCTTTTGATGCACATAAGTTTTTAATTTTTAGCATGTTCCAATCATCTATTTTGTCTACTTTTGTTTGTGCAGATTTTAAAATGTTTAGTAGTCTGTGTATTCCCTGAATTAGAGCCCTCCCATTTGTTCCTATATTTTCATTGATGACTTTCATAATTTTGGGATTCAGATTTATGTCTTTAATCCATGCTGAGTTGGTTTTTGTATAGGGCGGAGGTGAAGGTCTTGTTTCAATATTTTGCATATCGCTTTCCAGTTCTGCCAGCACAGTCAGTTAAAGAGACCATCTCCTCTCCATGCAATATACCTAGGCACTTTGTCAAATATCAGTTGGCTGTATGTGAATGGATTAATTTCTGGATTCTCGATTCTGTTTCATTGATCAATGTATCTTTCATTGTACCAGTACCAGGCTGTTTTGACCAATTTAGCCATGTAGTAAAATTTGAAATCAGGGAGTGAGAGGCCTCCAACCTTGTTCTTCTTAAACACTGCTTTGCTTATCCTGGGTCTCTTTCCTTTCCATATAAAGTTTGCAACTGTCTTTTCCATCTCTTTGAAGAATGTCGTTGAAATCTGGATTGGGATTGCATTATATGTGTAAATTGCTTTGGGCCATACTGACATTTTCACGATGTTGAGTCTTCTATCTAGGAGCCTGGTATGTTCTTCCATTCCTGTAAGTCTCTTTTGGTTTCTAGTAGTAGTGTTTTGTAACTTTCTTTGTATAAGTCCTTTGTTTCTCTGGGTACATGTATTCCTAAATATTTCATCCTTTGGACGGCTATTTTAAATGGTATTGCTTTCCTAATGTCCTTTTCAGTGCTGTCGTTGTTACTATAGAGGAATCCAACTGATTTTTGTTTGTTGATCTTATATCCTGCCAGTTTGCTGGATCTTCCAATGATGTCTAGCAGTTTTTTTACTGAGTCTTTGGGGTGTTCTGTGTATAGGATCATATCATCTGCAAATAGAGAGAGTTTTACTTCCTCTTTGCCAATTTGGATGTCTTTCATTTCTCTATCATGCCGTTAGCTCTGGCTAAGACTTCCAGCACAATATTGAATAGGAGTGGTGACAAAGGGCATCTTTGTCTGGTTCCTGTTTGCAGTTTCTCTCCATTTGGAGTGATGTAGGCTGTTGATTTTGTATATATGCTCTTGATTATGTTGAGGAATTTCCCTTCAAATCCTACTTTGTTGAGTGTTTTCATCAGGAATGGATGTTGGATTTTGTCACGTGCCTTTTCTGTATCAATCAATGTGGTCATGTGGTTCTTTTCCTTATTCTTATTTATGTGGTGTATTATGTTGATTGTTTCTCTAATGTTGAACCATCCTTGCATCCCTTTTATGAAACCCACTTGGTCATGGTGTATTATTTTTTTGATGTGCTAATGGATTCTGTTGGCTTGGATTTTGTTAAGAATGTTTGCGTCTATGTTCATGAGGGATATTGGTCTGTAATTTTCTTTCTTAGTGATATCCTTCTCTGGTTTGGGTATGAGGGTTATGCTTGCTTCATAAAAAGTGTTAGGAAGTTTTCCATCCTCCTCTATCTTCTGGAGTAATTTGAGTAGAATTGGTGACAGCTCTTCCCTGAATGTTTGGTAGAACTCACCAGTGAAGCCATCTGGGCCTGCACTTCTTTTGGTTGGGAGTTTTTTGATGACCTGGTCAATTTCTTCTTTTATGTGGGCCAGTTCAAGTTTTCTATTTTACTCTGAGTGAGTTTAGGTAGGTCGTGTTTTTCTAAAAATGTATCCATCTCTTCTAAGTTTTCAAATATATTGGAGTACAAGTCTTCATAGTATTCTGTTATTATCCTTTTGGTTTCCTTCTGTTCCGTTGTGACATCACCCATGTGGTTTCTAATGTGTGTTATTTGTGTTTTCTCCCTCTTTTCTTTTCAACTCCTGTACTCTTTCTCCCCACTCAGAATCTCAGACAAACAGTTTCAGACTTTCCTGAAGCTCAACATTTTCATCTAAACCATTAACTTTTTTCCTCTTGTTTTATAATGTTCTGAGATGCCTTTAAAATATTTTTTGCCTCAGTTCACTTGGAGTTGCCGGGAATTTGACCCCTCTTTGAGCGTCTTTGTCTGTCCCTCAATGAGTGCCATAACCACTTTGTAGAATCAAAGTTGAGGCAGCCCAGCTACCACCAACTGCTCTAACCCGGATAACAACAGAAAGTACTGAGTGTTGTTTGTTGTTTTTAGGTACCATAGAGTCGGCTCTGACTCATAACAACCCTGTGCACAACAGAATGAAAAACTACTCAGTCCTGCGTCATCCTCACAATTGTAGTTATGTTTGAGTCCATTGTTGCAGTCACTGTGTTAGTCCATCTCATTGGCAGTCTTCCTCTTTTTTTGATGATGACCATCTAATTTACCATGCATTTATGTCCTTTTCCAGGGACTGGTGCCTCCTGATAATATGTTCAAAATGAATGAGATGAAGACTCACCATTGTTGCTCCTAAGGAACGTTCTTGCTGTACTTCATCCAAGACAGATTTGTTTCTTCTTCTGACAGTCCATGGTACTTTCAGTACTCTTTGCCAACACCATAAATCATATGCATCGATTCTTCCACAGTCTTCCTTATTAATTGTCCAACTTACAAATGCATATGAGGAAACTGAAAACACCATGGCTTGGATCAAGTGCATCTTAGTCCTCCGAGTAATATTTTTGCTCTTTAACACTTTAAAAAGTCTTTTGCAGCAGATTTCCCCAATTCAATATGTTGTGTGATTTCTTGACATCTACTTCCATGAGCACTGATCATGGACTAAAGTAAAATGAAATCTTTAACAACTTCAATATATTCTCCATTTATCATAATATTATTGATTAGTCTAGTTTTGAGGATTTTTGTGTTCTTTACATTGAGTTGTAATCCATACTGAAAACTGTGTTCTTACATGTTCATTAGCAAGTGCCTCAAGTCCTCTTCACTTTTAACAAGCAAAATTATATTGCAGTTAGTTAATGAGTCTTCTTCCAATTCTGATGCCACATACTTCTCAGATTATTTGCTCAGCATACAGATTAAATAAGTATGATGAAAGGATACAACCCTGACACACATCTTTCCTTATTTTAAACCATTCAGAATCTACATGTTCCCTCCTAACAATTGTCTTTTGGTCTATATATTGGTTCCACATAAGCACAATGAAGTGTTCTGGAATTTCCATTCTTTGCAATGTTATCCATAGTTTGTTATGATCTACACAATCAAATGCCTTTGCATAGTCAATTAAACACAAGTAAACTTATTTCTGGTATTCTCTGTTTCCTGCCAAGATCCATCTGACATCAGCAGTGATATCCTTGTTCCATGTCTACTTCTGAATCCAGCTTGAATTTCTGGCAGCTCCCTTTCTATGTACTGCTATAGATATTTGTAAATTATCTTCTGCAAATTTCTACTTTTTATGATATTAATGATATTGTCCAGCAATTTCCACATTCTGTAGTGTCACCTTTGTTGGAATGGGCACAAATATGGATCTCTTTCAGGTGGTTTGCCAGGTAGTTGTCTTTGAAATTTTTTGGCATAGACTAGCGAGTGCTTCCAGGGCTACATAACTTGGTTAAAACATTTCAGTTGGTATTCTGTCAGTTCCTGGAGCCTTGTTCTTTACCAATGCCTTCAGGTCTGTTTGAATTTTTTCCTTCAATACCATTGGTTCTTAATCATATACTCTCTACAGAATTGGTTGAAAGTCAGTCAGTTCTTTTTGATACAATGACTGTGTATTTCTTTCATCTTCTTTTGATACTTTTTGTATTGTTTAATATTTTGCCCATTACTGTTGTTGTTAGGTGCCGTTGAGTTGGTTCTGACCCATAGTGACACTGTATAGGGTTCCAAGGAGCGACTGGTGAGCTTGAACTGCCAACCTTGCAGTTCAAACCAACTTTACAGTCCAGCTGATTAACCCACAGCACCACACCAGGACTCCATTTTGCTCATGTTGTTGTTGTTGTTAAGTGCCATCGAGTCGGGTCCGACCCATAGCGACCCTGTACAGGGTTTCCGAGGGTGTAAATCCTGTAATATTGCAATTCAAAGCTTGAAAGTTTTCTTCAGTTCTTTCAGCCTGAGAAATACTGAGCATGTTCTTCCCTTTTGGTTTTCTAACTCCACGTCTTTGCACATTTCACTATAATACTTTATTTTCACAAGTGGTCCTTTGAAATTTTCTGTTCATCTCTATTACTTCATTCCTTCCTGTCATAAGAACAAGTTTCAGAGTCTCTTCTGGCATCCATCCTTTTCTTACTTTCCTGTCTTTTTAATGACCCTGGCTTTCTTCGTGCATGATGTTCTTGATGTCATCCCCAAATGCCTCTAGACTGATTATTAGTGTTCAGTGCATCAAATTTGTTCTTGGGATTGACTCTAAATTCAAGTGAAATATACTCAAGGTTATATTTTGGCCCTCGCCTTAATGGTCTAATGTTGTTATAACAGAAATACCACACACAGATGACTTTAACAAATATAATTTTATTATCTTACAGTTTAGGGGACCAGAAGTCCAAATTCTGTGCTCACTGTGGAGAAAGGTTCTTGTTGCACTCAACATCTGTAAGTGTAACATTCAGTGGTGTTGACGTCAATTTTCTGTGTTTATTCACGTAAATTTTGTTCTAGATCTAGGAGTTTCATAGTGCAGGGTCCCCATGTCCAAAGGATGGACTCCACTGCCAGTTCTTCTTTCTTGATGGTAGTAGATTCTCTTCTTTGATCACTTCTCTTTCCTTTCATCTTTTGTAAGGTAAAAGATGTTGCATGTCACACCCCTAGGAATCTCCCTTACATCAGATCAGGGTATTGATGGGGTAAAGTGTGGTGTTTTGTTATTGTTAGGTACCTTCAAGTTGGTTCGCACTCATAGTCACCTTATGCACACAGAATAAAACCAGTTGTCATCCTTACAATTGTTACATTTAGCCCATTGTTGCTGCCACTATATCAGTCCATTTTGTTGAGGAACTTCCTCTTTCTTGATGACCCTCCACTTTATTCAGCATGTCCTTCTCCAGGAACTGATTCCTTCCTAACAACATGTCCAAAGTAAAAGAGACAAAGTCTTTACATCCTTGCTCCTAAAGAGCAGTCTGGCTGTACTTCTTCCAGAACAGATAAGTTTGTTCTGGCAGTCCATGGTACTTTCAGTATTTTCATCAACACCATAATTCAATGCATTAGCTTCTTCTACAGTCTTCCTTATTCATTGTCCAACTTTCACATGTAGATGAAGCAATTGAAAATACCATGGCTTGAGTCAGGTGTACCTTAGTCCTCAAACTGACATCGTTGTTGTTGTTTTAACTTTTTATTGTGAACTGAGTGATAGTTTACATGAGAGAACATCGGCTTTACACCATCATTTCATTACAATGATTACAATCTCCTCCGTGCATTATCATTCAACAATATTTGCTTCCATTCCCTTTGTTTTCTTGGGATGGTGGGGGGGGGGGATGTACACAAAAACATTCAGGAATATATAATTATTTAGACAACCAAAGGGCACATTCTGCAAGCCTGCCTCCTAGACACCAGCACCCAGTCCCTTGCTTTCCATGAGTCCAGAGTCCTCAGCTGCTCCCTCTCTCCATGTCCTCATCTCTGCCTCCATCTCTGTTGTCACTGCTTCTCTGGATAGGGCCCTGCATTCCACTTGTGCTCTTTTCCCTTGGTTGTCCTAGGGTTCTCTGTTTCTGGACTATAAGATTAACTACTTACCCCATTTTTGTTACAAAACTTCAACCTTTACAGTTGTGGCAGTTGCAATTAATGATAACAATTACTCACTATTGAATAAGAATCGTATCTCCATCTCTTTTCACCAGACCTGTCTAGACAAGATGAAAAGTATTCAGTGGGGTCTCTACATTCCTCTGCACACTCTTAAGCTAAACTCCCTCTTGAAAACTTGTAAGCCAGTCACTTCATGGCCTTTATCACCTCCTCATTTTAGATACCCAATGTCTAAGTTGCCCATTCCTATCTACTCTGTATACAGAGGGGATACATTGATACTTGATGTGAAGACTCCTTACCTCTAAGTTGGTCTTTTGAGTGACATCATTTTTGAACACTTTAAAAGAGATCTTTTGCAGCAGATTTGCCTAATGCAATATTATGCCTTTTGATTTCTTGATTGCTGCTTCCATGAGTGTTGATTGTTGTTGTTGTTGTTAAGTGCTGTCGAGTAGGTTCTGACCCATAGCGACCCTGTAGAGGGTTTCCAAGGAGCAACTGGTGAGCTTGAACCACCAACCTTGCAGTTCAAACTGACTTTGCAGTCTAGCGTATTAACCCACAGTGTCACACCAGGACTGCATGTTGATTGTGGATACAAGTAAAATGAAGTCTTTGACAATTTCAATCGCTTCTCCATTTTTTATGTGATTTATTAGCCCATTGGTGAGAGTTTTTGTTTTTTTTACAATGAGGTACAATCCATACTGAAAGCTGTGATCTTTGATCTTCATCAGTAAGTATTTCAAGGCCTCTTTTAGGAAGCAAAGTTGTGTCATCTGCATATTGCAAGTTGCTAATGAGTTTTCTTCCAATCCTGATGCCACGTTCGTCATATAATTCAACTTTTCTGATTATTTGCTCAACACAAAGATTGAGTAACTATGTTGAAAGGATACAATTGTGATGCACACCTTCCTGATTTTAAACCATTCAGTAGTCCTTGTTTTATTCTAGTGACAATCTGTTGGTTCATATACAGATTCCTCATGAGCACAATTAAGTGTTCTGGAATACCCATTCTTCACAATGTACCCATAGTTTGTTATGATCCACACAGTCAAATGCCTTTGCATAATCAACAAAGCACAAATAAACATATTTCTGATAGTCTCTGCTTTTAGTCACGATCCATTTTACATCAGCAATGATATTCCTTGTTCCATGACCCCTTCTAAATTCATCTTGTATTTCTGGAAGCTCCTTGTCAATGTGCTGTTGCAACCAGTTTTAAATAATCTTCAGCAAAATTTTACTTGTGTGTGATATTAAAGATAGTGTTCTATGATTTTTGCATTCTATTGGATGTCTTCCAATCAGTTGGCCAGAAGTTCATTGTCTTGGCATAGATGAGTGAATGTGTCCAGTGGTGCATCAGTTTGTTGAAATATTTCAGTGTGTATTCCATCAAGTCATAGAACCTTGTTGTTCCCTAGTACCTTCAGTGCAGCTTAGACTTCTTCCTTCATATGATTCATTCTAGAAATGGGTGAACGTTGAGCAATTCTTTTTGGTACAGTGACTCTGTATTCCTTCACTCTTCTTTTGATGTTTTATGCATCACTCAATATTTTGCCCATGGTGGTTGGTGGTTATGTGCCGTGGAGTCAGTTCTAACTCATAGTGACATTGTGCAGGGTTTCTGAGGCTGTAAATCTTTACGGGAGCAGAAAGCTTCATGTTTCTCCCATAGAACAGCTGGTGGTTTCGAACTGCTGACCTTGTGGTTCACAGCCCAATTTATAACGATAGAATCCTTCAATATTGCAAGCTGAGACTTCAATTTTTTCACCAGTTCATTCAGTTTGACAAGTGCTGAATATGTTCTTCTCTTTTGGTCTTCTAACTCTAGGTCCTTACACATTTGACTATAATACTTTACTTTGTCTTCTTGAGCTACCCTTTGAAATTTTCTGTTCAGCTCTTTTACTTCCTTCTTTGTTCCAGTTGTCCTGCTGTGGCACTGTGGGATAATGCACTGGACCATAAGGTCTATTTGAACTGCAAGGTTGGCAGTTCAACTTCACCAATCACTCCTTGGAAACCCTATACAGGGTCTCTATGAGTCAGAACCAACTTGATGGCACTTAACAACAACAAGACTCAAGAGCAAGTTTCAGAGTCTCTTCTGACATCCATTTGGTTATATTCTTTCTTCCCTCGCTTTTTAAAAGTATTTTGCTTTCTTCATGTATGATATTCTTTTTTTTTTTTTAGGGTTTTTATTGTGGATTGAGTGAAAGTTTACAGGGCACATCATCAGTTTCACATTCAACCATTCATATGACTTGTTTCATTACATTGATT
>NW_006408557.1:6846808-6854816 GCF_000296735.1 Chrysochloris asiatica | reverse complement strand
AACTTTGCCTTTTGGGAATTTACAGTCTCGGCTTTTAGGGGAGGTTTTTACATTTATCTGTGGATATCCAGGGCTCATGTATGCGATTACTAACAAGCATAACTGAATAATCAGATGAGGGACAGTTTGCTATGTCTGCTAGGTGGTTAAAGTCTGATTCTCAGAGCCTAAGGTTTGGACGGTCTGCAACGCTTGGGCCGGGTCTGCACGGTCTGCATCAGTTTCCCCCTTATTTATTATTTGTTTAAGGGATGCTGCCTGTCTTAGGCGGTCAGTGCGAATTCCTCCGTCTTACCTGTCGTCGAAACCATGTATGATATTCTTGATCTCATCCCACAGCTCTTATGGCCTTTGATCACTGGTGTCTAATGCATCAAATCTGTTCTATAGATCGTCTCTAATATCAAGTAGGAGGGTATATTTGAGGTTGAGAGTGTCGTGGCCCCATATGATAAACATTGTATGAGAATCTTAAGGTCCGCGGTTTGAGCCCAATAGTTGTTCTCCAGGAGAAAGATGAGGCTTTCTGCTCCCTTGAAGATTTAAAGCCTCAAAATCTCTATACAGGGTCACTATAAGTCAAAACCAAGTCTTAACAACAACACAATTTTGTAATAAGACCAAAGTTAGGGATTCAAATCCTACAGAACCTTGTCATTCCCAGAAACTCTGCTAACTGTCTCTTAGTTGAGGGGATCCTCAGTCTAGTGGTTGCTTATTTTCTTTTGGGGGTCAAAGCCCTAGTTCCCTGGGGCAGCACAAATCCCAGGTAGTGTGCTTTTGTTTTAAAGATTTGGGCCCCTAATTTGAGAAACAAATTTCTCTCTTTGGGGATGTTTGTACAGTTAGGCACCAGAACAAATGCATGAAGAAAGTATTTATCCTGGAAATGACATAAGAATGGCTTAGTCAAGGGTTTTGACTGGGGTTTTCCTTCCACCCCCATAACCCTGCACTCAGTGGAGGACAAGGGTCCAAGTAAGCTTGCAAGACAGAGGAGTTTGCTTCCATGTTTAACATGAATAAAATAGTCTTGCCTTATACCTCAACAGACACCCAAGGGAGGCTCTCCAGCAGCGATTATGATGCTCTTATTATCGGGAATGTAGCTAGCCTGTGGCTACCGTCAGTGCAGGCCTCCCTCAGCCAGAGGGGCAAGGACCTGTGCCACAGGGGGCTGGGGTCTTTGGTCAGTTGGGGTCAATGTTGCACCCTGCTCTAAGGGTGTTCTGGACACTCCCGGTACCAATACCCCATCTGCCCACAATTATGGCATCAGTTAGGATCAAGAACATCTTGATAGAGGGGGCGCTGTAGGACTGGTAGCTGAGTCAGGTTTGTGGGGGGGAGGGTAGAAGATGAGAGTGGGCATCAGGGGCATAGCACTCCCCCCTGGCCCCACTATAACATAGGTTATTTAGGATGTTTTCAGGCTGCTTAGAAGTTTCAGATTTAAAAAGAGATATTTGGAGGGAATATTTCCCTTAGATTTCATAGGAGCAGCCTTTTTACCACTTAGGTTTTTAGTATAGAGCCAAAAAGCCATAAAGTACATAGGGGACCGCTCCCCATTTTCCTCTTTCTTTTGCAAAGGAGATCGTATAGTAAATGGTCTTAATGAGAGGGACTGATTGATTGTTCTTGGTCTCCAAGGGTATACTGGGGCCCAGCAGTATAACAAATTTTCATTTCTTTTTCTTAATTTCCTCTGCTGGGAGGTTTCCCCTAATGAGTTCGCGAGCAGCCTGGGGGTGGGGGGGGTGGGGGGAGAGGAGTCTTTTGGTATGCTTGAGGTTTGGTCCAAGGTGGCCCAGGTTTTCTACAAGTGGTGGTCAATAATTAAAGGACTACTGGAAGATGGAAGGTAGCGTAGTGGTTACAAATCGGGCTGCTAATCTCATGGTCAGCAGTTTGAAACTACCAGTGGTTCTGTGGGAGAAAGATGAGGCTTTCTGCTCCCGTAAAGATTCACAGCCTTGGAAACCCTGTACAGGGTCGCTATCAGTCGGAACCAACTCCACGGCACATAACCACCACCACTGGTAGATAGATGTAAGCCTCGTGGGCGTCCAAAAATAAATTCTTCCACCTGCCTCTGTACTAGAAGTTCTAGTCTTAAAAGGAGTTGACAACTTCCAAATGCTTTGGTTTAGTAGGGCCAGGGGAGAAAATAGGTGTCCTCGACTTCCTTTGGTAAAGGCTAATCTGACCAAGGGTTGGATCACAAATGGGTCAAAATAGTCATCACTATTCTGCCACTTTGGAGTCCTGGTGTGGCACTGTGGGTTAATGAGCCAGACTGCAAAGCTGTTTGAACTGCAAGGTCGGCGGTTCAAGCTCACCAGCTGCTCCTTGGAAACCTTATACAGGGTCGCTATGGGTCGGAACCAACTCGATGGCACTTAACATCAACAACAAAAATTCTGACACTTGTGAGCATGGAAAACAAGTTCTGCCAGAAACCAGTAGGGGGAGTACTACCTTTCAAACTGTGCTGAAGGAATTGGGGGAGAAGGTGCCCAAAGGCCTGATCTACAGTGCCCACCTGACACAGACAACAAGATGACAGTCCAGGAGTTAAATAGAGTCCCACAAAGGGCTCAAGAAGATCATACAAGAGCAAAAATAAATCTTTGAAGTCGGCCTATTTAATTCAGGGAAGAAAAGAATTACTAGGAATCAGAGTAAAGTTAAGAACTCCTAGAAAGCATTCAGTTCAACCAGGTGCTGAGGTGAGCAAGCCAAACAAGTAGGATTTGACGAGCAGGGAGAACAGGTGAAAATCACAACTCGAAAGGATCTGTTGTTATTAACAATTGAGTCAATTCCAAATCATTGTGACCCTGTAAAGATTTTTGAGGAGCAGCTGGTGGGTTTGAACTGCCAAACTTGTGGTTCGCAATCCAGCACTTATCCTACAGCACCACACCAGGAGTCCAGAACAGGATCTGGTGGTGGTGGTGATGTTCCGACCCATAGTGATTCTGCATAGGATTTCTGAGGTTGTAAATCATTACGGGAGTAGAAAGCCTCATCTTTCTCCTACAGAACAGGATCTGTTGTTGTTGTTGTTGTTAAGTGCCATCAAGTCGGTTCTGATCCATAGTGACCCTGTATAGGTTTTCCAAGGAGCAGCTGGTGAACTTGAACCACAGACCTCGTGGTTCAAACCAACTTTGTAGTCTAGTGCATTAACCCACAGTGCCATACCAGGCCCCTTTAATGAGTAAAAAAAGATCAAAGTTTAATGGGATAGCTCTGGAAACTAAGGCTCGCTAGAGGGCAGTCGAAGGATGCCAGATGTGAGAGAAAACATAGAACATCCTCAGCCTTAGGAGAGCTAAAGATAGAAGAGAAGACTTCCAGTGGGTCTTGGGGGACTTGAAGAGAAGAGGAAGGTAGAGCATACACAGAACACAGATTAGGTTTACAGGCACGTTCAAAGAAAGCGTGAACGTAGGGGACCTCGGACCATTTGCCAAGGTGACAGTAAAGATCAGATTGGAGGCCAGTATTGTGATTGAGAGATCCACTCTTATACCACACTTCTTGGCCTCCCAGTTTATAATAGGGTGAGACCATATTGCAGTAAAAGATTAAATGTCTATGCTGGAGATTGCTCAGTCCCAGCACTTTCAGATTCAAGATCTGACAGGGAGAAGGACATCCCTGAATATGATGCCAGACTCAGAACTAGAGAGCTTCTTCCAGAGCTGGGCATCACTGAATCTGGAGCAAGACTGAATATAGAGAGCTCTTATGCCAAAGCAGGGTGTCCCCGGGTCTGAGGAAAGACCTAACATACAAAGGAAAGAGTCTGGAAGCATCCTTCAAGAGCATGCTCTGAACACAAAGTAATAGACGTGCCATCAGGTTTTACCCACTGAGGAAGAAACGTAATGCTATCACTTCTGACCTAGAGAATGTTTTGCATTCCAAGAGGTGGTGTGACTTACCGACTGAAGTCTTGAGCTGGACAGCTGAAGGAGTGTTGTTAGGGATTCGAGACAGCAAGAGGAAGGCAAGTCAAAGCAATCAGCTTCACAAGACAGAATTGGGAATTAGCTTGAGACTAGCTTCCACCGCTCACTTCTCCCCTGGTTGCAAGTCTCAAAAAGTCAGAGACAGAGAAAGCAAGACTTGGTCTCCTGGGTACAAGATCAGGGGATAAGCCCAAGATTGTCTTCCGGGGCTCACTACTCCCCTGGCTGCAAGCCCCAGAAGGCAATAGAAAAGAAGGGAGATCCCCATACAGGCCACCAAAACGTTAGGTTGGGCTAGAGTCATGGGGTGTGAAAGAATTTACAAGTATGGAGGTTCAAAGTAGAGAGCTGTCTTCACTTTCTAAGGGAGGAAAGGGAGCTAACAACAAAGACTAGTGCTGGCCCTGAGATCCGGGTGTTTCAGGCTGTTGTTGGATTTTTAGGATGGAAGGCAAAGGAGTTTCAGGCAGTGGAATGGGAATCAGATTCATAACATAAGTGATGGTGCCCTTTGAGCTAGTATAATAGGTTATTGTGTTGGGTTGTTAAGTGTTATTGAGTTGGTTCCAACCCATAGCATCCCTGTATAGAGTTTCTGAGGAGTGGCTGGTGAGCTTGAACCACTGACCTTACAGTTCAAACCGACATTGCAGTCCAGTTCATTAACTCATATTAACCTACAGCGCCACACCAGAACTCCAACAGGATCTTAGGCGATTTAAAATATTTTCCATCTGGGTGACCAACACAGATTATTGGGAGGTCATTAAAGATATTGTCCATTGTTCAGCCAGTGAGAGGTCATCTATGGCCACTGGCCAGAGTGTAGGGAGCCACTCATCAGCCGGGCCAGTAGTTCTATATTCCTGCAATATAAATTCAGTAAAATAGACTGGTGTCTTACAAGAATTTAAACACAGCAACTGAGTACTTGCATTGTTGTTGTAAGGTGCTATCAGTCAGCTCTGACTCCTAGTGACCATCTTTGCACAACAGTACAAAATACTGGTCAGTTCTGGACCATTATCACAACTGTTGTTTATGTTTGAGTCCATTGTTGTAGCCACTGTGACCATCTCATTGAAGGTCTTCCTATATTTTGCTGACCCTGCTACTTAACCAAACATGAGGTCCTTTACCAGGGACTAGTCCTCGTGATAAGGAGCTCTGGTAGTGTAGTGGTTACAAATCGGGCTGTGAACCGCAAGGTCAGCAGTTCAAAACTACCAGCTGTTCCACGGGAGAAAGATGAGGCTTTCTGCTCCCGTAAAGATTTACAGCCTCGGAAACCCTGTACACGGGTCACTATGAGTTGGGACCGACTCCACGGCACATAACCACCACCACCACCACCAGGCCTCCTGATGGTATGTCCAAAGTACAAAAGATAAAGGCTTGTCATCCTTACTTCCAAGAAGCATTCTGGCTTCACTTCTTCCAGGACAGATTTGTTTGTTCTGGCAATCCATGGTACTTTCAATATTCTTTAACGACACCATAATTCAAGTGCATCAAGTCTTCTGAAAACCTTATGAATAGCAGTGGACCGATTTACAATGGGAGATCTAAGTCTATTTTAGGTCTTGACATAAATTCTGCCTCCAAGGAGTTAGTTCTGACTATTAACAGTGTAAAAAACTTTGTCCTCAGGCAGAGTGCATTTGAAAGAGAGTTACTACAACTCCCCTAGCCAGCCCCAGGAGCATCCTCTCCCACAGGGTTTTGCCTTGCTGTGCTTTTACTAGAAATTGGGGTACCAGGGCTGCAAGACCATGATTCATACCCCAACCAAGGTAATCTAAGGGCCCCAGAACCAATCTTGTGAACTGTTCTTACCTGTAATAGTGTGTGTATCCCACGTTCTCGCTTCCACCTGTCATGGTTTTGTGACTAATTCCTTTTGTTTTCCATCATCTATAAAGAGCCACACTGCCATGAGTCCTTAGGATACAATTATGGTCTTATGCTGAGGTCCCCCTTATCTCAGTAATTTATCTTTGTCTTATCTGCCCTGTTTAAGACTTAATAAAAGAGTTTCTATAAAACACATTTGAATTTGGCATCCTTTCCCCTCCTAGAACATGGCTGTCTTACAAGCTTTCATGGGTGTGCTTATAGTTAAAATGATTGGAAGGAGGGGAGTTAATATTTCAAGTATGAAAGTCTCAATGGCTAGAAGAACCAGGGGGGTGGCCTGCGGTGTAGTGAATTACTTAGTATGACTCTTCTAGCCAGTCTTTGTAACTCCCACCAAATGGCTGACTGAGACCATGTAGATTGTGAGTCCCAGTGTGCTCCTGTGCTTGGCTAACCAAATGAGAACTTAAACTAAGGATTTGGGAATTACAAGCATCCACTTCCATAAGAGGTATTTCCTTGATGTTCGTGGATTCTGTGAGACATTGCAGGGGATTGCAGAACCCTGGGATGTGAGGGATAAAACTGAGGGAAGAGTGGTGGTGGCTGTGTACCGTGGAGTCGGTTCTGACTCATAGCGACCCTGTACTATGGTTTCCGAGGCTGTAAATCTTTACAGGAGCAGAAAGCCTCATCTTTCTCCCGCGGAACAGCTGGTAGTTTCAAACCGCTGACCTTGCGGTTCACAGGCCGGTTCGTAACCACTACGCTACCAGAGTTCCTTGAGGGAAGAGTAGTGGCTGATATTAGGGGCATTGGTGTGGTATAGCATTTTGAAAAAGCTGGCCATTTGGGATAGCTTAAACCTCCACCTCACAGGGATCAGCCCCATACTGACGCTTTTAAAAGAAGTGGTTCTTGGAGCCACACATTCCATATCCTCATGTTCCTGATGCTCCTGCTTCCTGTGTTGCTTCAGAGGAAGAGAAACTAATTGTGCCTTGGATGGCCACTTGCAAGATTTTAGGATCCAAGACTCTATGCTATAAACTAGTAAGTAGAACAGAAGCACGTTGTTAGGCAAACTGGGATGTCCCATGAAATCACGACCCTTAACCAAGGAACTAAATCCCATGAGGTGTTTGGTTGTACATACACAGCCTCAGAAGATACTTTTTTCTTTACTACACAATTTTTGCCAATCCACCTTTTTATAGGTGTGCAACTTACTGACAGCTACATTAATCAACTGTGCACCCCTACTCTTAACCAGTGCCGTTTTCCCACCACCATAAATTGAAGTTTAATACTCAATACTCAGAACCCCACTGTTTTGCCTCTTTCCCTTCCATTGTTGTTATGAAGTGCCATCTAGTGGGTTATGACTCATAGCGACCTTGTAAAGGGTTTCACTAATAAACTTTGGTCTCTATACATTTGCCTGTTGTTGTCTTTTTATATGCTGTTGTTGTTGTTAAGTAACATCGAGTCAGTTCAGACTCATAGCAAGCCTGTATAGGGTTTCTGAGTAGTGGCTGGTGGGTTTGAACTGCCTACCTTGTGGTTCAAACCGACCTTGCAGTTCAACACATTAACCTATAGCTCCACACTAAGTCTGAGGTCATAATAAGTTTTGTCCTTATATGATTAACTTATTTCATTCAGGACAATTTCTTTAAGCTCCATCCATATTATAGGGTGGATCAGAACTTCATTTCTCGTACTGACTAAGTAGTATTCCATTGTATGTATGCGTATTTTGTTTTTCCATGCTGATGGTCATTTAGGTTGTTTGCACCTTTTGACTATTGTGAATATTGCAGCAATTAACATTGGTGTACAAGAATCTGTTTGAGTCTCTGCTTTCAAATCTTTCATTTTAAACATTTTTTAAGTGTGCAGCTCAGTGACATTAATTATAGTTACCATGTTGTGAAACCATCCTATCTATTTCCAGAAGTTTTTAATTATTCCAAACAGAAATTCAGTACTTCTTAAGTAATACCAACTTCCACTTTTCCAGTTGACCCTGGGAACCACTAACACACTTTATTGTGATAAACATGTATGTAATAAATCATTTTCTGTTTCACCATTCTTTACCTGCACAATTCAGTGATATTGATTATGTTCAAAGATCATGCTTATTCATTCCAACATTTTCCAGT
>NW_006408557.1:6828261-6846708 GCF_000296735.1 Chrysochloris asiatica | reverse complement strand
CACTCATTTGTTTGATTGTTGTACTGTGGTAGTTGGTGAGTTTGAAAAGCAAACCTTGTGGTTCAAAGTGACCTTATCATTGAGTGTTTATCCTCCAGTTCCACATCAGTCAATTCGACGCATAGCAACCCTGTATAGGATTTCCGAGCCGGTAAATCTTTGTGAGAGCAGTAAGCCTCATCTTTCTCCTGTGGAGCAGCTGATGGGTTTGAACCATACATCCTCCTTGTTGTTGCTGTTAGGTGCCATCGAGTTGGTACTGACTTGTAGTGACCCTATGCACAATAGAATGAAACATTGCCAGTTCCTGGGCCAACCTCACAATCGTTGCTACGCCTGATCGCACTGCTGCTGCTACTTTGCCAATTCTTGTCTTTGTGTGTCTTCCTCTTTTTCTCTCACCCTCCACTTTACCAAACATGATATCCTTCTCCAGTGACTGGTCCCTCCTAATAATAAGTCCAAAGTATGAGAGACGAAGTTTGGCCATCCTGGTTTCCAAGGAGCACTTCTTCTAACACAGATCTGTTTGTTCCTTTGGCAGCCCATGGCACTTTCAATATTCTCCTCAAACATTGTAACTCAAATGCATCAATTCTTCTATGGTCTTCCTTATTCACTGTCCAACTTTCACATGCATATGAGGTTATTGAAAATACGATGGCTTGGGTCAGGCACACTTTGGTCCTCAAACTGACGTCTTTGTTCTTCAACACTTTAAAGAGGTCTTGTGCAGCAGATTTGCCTAATACAATACGTCATTTAATTTCTTGCTTCCATGAGTGTTGATGGTGGATCCAAGTGAAATGAAGTCTTTAACAACTTCGATCTTTTCTCCACTGATATGGATGTTGTTTATTGGTCCAGTGGTGAGAATTTTTGTTTTCTTTACATTGAGATGCAACTCATACCGAAGGCTGTGTGGCCTTTGATTTTCATCAGTATTTCAAGTCCTCTTCACTTTCAGCAAGTGAAGTTGTATCGTCTGCGTATAGAAAGTTGTTAATCCTCCTTAGCACTTGTTGTTTTCTGGTAATATCCTACTGGGGATGAAGTGATTTTGATTTGCATTTTCCTAATAACTAGTGATAATGAGTCCTGATGTGGCACTGTAGGATAAGCACTTGACCACAAAGTCAGTTTGAACCTCAAAGTCAGCAGTTCAAATTCACCAGCTGCTTTTTGGAAACCCTATATAAGGTCGCTATAGGTTGAAATCAACTCAATGACACTTAACAACAACAATGACTAGTGAGGAATCCTGGTGTGGAGCTGTAGGATAAGCACTAGACTGCTAACAGCAAGCTCAGTGGTTCAAACCCACCAGCCACTCTTCAGAAACCTTATACAGGGTCATTATAAATCAGCATTGACTTGACGGCACTTAACAACAATGACTAATGAAGAAAGACTGGAGAAGAGTTCATGCATTTGAGTTATGGTGTTAGCAAAAAAATACTGAAATTACCATAGACTGGAGGAGAATACAAAAGTACCACGGACTACCAAAAGAACAAATGATCTGTGTTAGAAGAAGTACAGCCAGAATGCTCCTTGGAAGCCAGGATGGCCAGACTTTGTCTCTTATACTTCAGACATATTATCAAGAGGGACCAGCCCCTGGAGAAGGCTATCATGTTTGGTAAAGTGGAGGGTTGGAGAAAAAGAGGAAGACCCCCAACAACATGGATTGGCACAGTGGCTGCAGCAATGGGCTCAGGTGTAGCAATGATTGTGAGGTTGGCCCAGGAACTGGCAGTGTTTCGTTCTGTAGTGCACAGGGTTGCTATGAGGCGGTACCAATTTGATGGCACCTAACAACAACTGCCAGAAAAACAAATAAATCTGTCTTGAACGAAGTACAGCTGGAATGTTCCTTAAAAGCAAGGATGGTGAGACTGTCTCACTTATTTTGGACATGTTGTCAGGAGGGACCAGTCCCTGGAAAGAGAAGTACATCCTGTGTTGTAACGCACAGGGCCAACAAGCGAGAGGAAGACCCTCAAAGAGATGGATTGATATAGTGGCTACGACAAAGGCGGATGGTGCAGGACTAGGCAATGTTACATTCTGTTGTTCAGAGGGTCACTAAGAGTCAGAACCAATGACTAATGAGCTCAATAAATACTTGTTGAATGAATGAATATATAAATACTCAATCTTCTACATTCAAAAAAGCTTTGGTTTTAGAATGAACTTTTTTCTCTGAGAAAAATCCCTAGCTCATTAGGGTCCATTAGTCATGAGAGCCCACAAAGAACACCTAAGTACCAAGTGGAGGTAGATAGAGGGCCCTGACCTAGCTGTGCCTCTAAAGTACTGATGCCCACGGACAATCCCCTCCCTCTTTCTCTCTCCTCCCCAGGTTTAACACCCCCCTCCCACCTTCCACCCTGATCCACTATATGACTTTTCCCCAAACAGAGGTCTCTTGATCTCTGCTAATTCTGCTTCTATATAAAGAGGCACAATGGTCCACGTGGTTCCTATTTTGGATCCTTCCTTTGTAACATTGCTCTGGCTTCTCCTCAGCCAATTCTAAGCCCAACGTACCGTTTCAGCTGATGTGGGTGAGTGTTTCAGCAGATGGATGGGATGACAAATAGCAGGATGCTGGTGACAACTGAATGGTGCTTCTTCCTCTGCTGGAGCTAGTGTGCATGCACATACGTGTCCTGACATAGCTAGACACACTCTGACACAACAGCATGTATAAACTGGATTCCATCTCTTTTTTGCAGCTAATTATACTCCTCAGCCAACTAATTGACTGTCTTAAGTTAGACTCCTCCAGAAGCAGACTCTGAGACAAAGTGGTGTATTTGGGAGGAGACCCCAAAAAGCATGAAGTAATGAGGAAGTGAAGCTGCGAGAAGAACGCCAGCACAGGGTGTGTTAGTGAGCTGGTTACTGCAGTGGGTCACTGGGGCTCAATCCTGCTGGGAAACTCTGGACAATTTTGTAGAATAGGCTTCAGAGTTGTTGTACTTAAGGAGCATTAACCCCCAAGGATTTGGGTCTATCCTGCAGCTAGAGAAAAGCCTCAGACGCTTAGCACAAAGCTGCTATTTGGAACAGAGCAAGTGCTGAGGGAAAATGGACAGGGCAAGGCAGTGTTTGCTATGCCAACCAGTGCAGCTTGTATGCCTTCCAGATGTCTGCGCTAGCACTTGGGCCATAAGAAACATAAAATTGGATCCTTGCTCACAGTCTAGTGGGGGAGAAGCCATGCAAATAGATGTGAATACTCAGAAACAGAGGCACGTGTCAATACTGTGGGAGACAGAAGACAGTGAGGGTGCTCAGGAATCGCTGTAGAACACAAAACATGAGCCAGGGCTTTTGAGTCAGGTTACATATGTGTAGCTAGTGGTTCACAAGCCTTTCCACTTCCATGATGGGCAGCTGGGATTCCTAGTCATTTCGCCTGCCTGTTACCATTGAGTTCATTCCAATTCACAGTGATCCTACAGGGCAAAGTAGAACTGCTCCATAGGGTTTCCGAGGCTATGCATTTTTATGAGAGTAGAAAGTCTCATTTTCTCCCTTGGTGGGTTAGAACTGTTGACCTTGTGGTTAGCAGCCCAATGCTTAACCCACTGTGTCATTTTTATGAGAGTAGAAAGTCTCATTTTCTCCCTTGGTGGGTTAGAACTGTTGACCTTGTGGTTAGCAGCCCAATGCTTAACCCACTGTGTCACCAGGGCTCTTTAGTCAGTAAGAAGAACTTGGAATTTCTTACTGAGGCGCTAGCATTAATCAAAAACAACAACACCATTAAGGGGGTGGAGGCTTCTCAATTGATTCTGTTTCCTTAGTGACATCTGAGGGACCATGTAGAGAGACCTTGCTGATGGTACCCCTGGTGACAAATCAGCGTCCTGGAAATGGAAGGTGCTGGAGAGGCCAACACTAGGAGCTCTGGTGGCACTGCAACATAAAGACACGTCTAGATAATTATAATATGATACTACAATTATAACTACGCTGTTCAAACTACCAGCTGCTCCTAGGGAAAACGATGAGGGTGTCTGCACCCGTAAAGAGGCACAGCCTTGGGAACCCTGTACAGGGTCGCTGTAACTCAGAAATGACTGGGTGGCAGTGAGTTTGTCTGTTTGTTTTGGTTTTAAAGAGGCCAATGGCCCTGTTCCTCATGGGAATTCTACAACTGGCTGACTCCTTGATTTTAGAAATCACACGAGGAGAGGAGTTCCATCCACTTAGTAAGCTGTTCAGTCTTTGACATTCTTCCGTACTTTATAAGACTTCCCTCTTCAGGGTCACTTCTTTATGCCGAGCCTTGGTAGTATCAGTAGAATTTTCTTTATTTAATCAACTTTCTACAGATTACAAAGCACCATGACATGAATACACTGAGAAGATACACCATGAATGTACTGAGGAGAAAATACAACATACCATGATTGTTGCAGAAGAAAACTCTGTCTTTCACTCTAAAGCCACTCCCCTTTTTTTAAAAACATAGAGAAAGCAGGCCTCTGAAGAGTAAGAGAACTGAATTAAAATTAATACCATTGCTTTGTTTCCACTGCATTTATTTTATGTTAACCTTCCGCTGACAGCAAGTGGTAGTCATTTCCTATTATCGTGAGTGAGATAATGTTTGCTTTTGAAATAAGTTATTTAAATAAAAAAAAGTGAGCCTGTTCAAAGAAAAATATTTTGTAAATAGTCTAAATGATAATCAGATATGGCAAAAATCCTGATAATGGTACAAGATTGACTGAAGTTTTGGAAACACTAATTTACACAAGAAGAATGAAATGTTATTATTAACAACCATAAAGTGTATAATAAGACTGAGCATCTAATGAGGCGTTGGTGGTTAAGTGTTAGAATTCTCACTTTCATGTGGGAGATCTAGGTTTGATTCCCAGCCAGACCACCTTCTGTTTGTCAGTGGTGGTTTCCATGTTACTATGAAGATGAACAGATTTCAGTAGAACTTCCAGACTAAAATGGACTAAGAAGAAAGGCCTGGTAATCTGTGTCTAAAAAACAGTCAATGAAAACCTTGTGGATCACAATGATCCAATCTACAACTGATCACGGGGATGGGGCAGGACCAGGCAGTGTATGGGGTCTCTGTGAGTTGGAGGCTGACTCTTAATAATAACAGCCTTTCTTAGAACATTTTTGCATAATTTAAAAAAAATGTATTGACATCTTAAATGATTAATAGCTAACACTTTTATTCACTCTTTAATTTAGACTATAATTTGAAATGTCTTTATTGAATAAAACTGTGACTGCTATGTGAGTCAAGTTGGTTCCAACTCATAGTGATCCTATAAAGGCTTTCAAGGCTATAAGTCTTTATGGGAGCAAATCTTTCCCCCATGGAGTGACTGGTGAGTTTGAACTGCTGATCTTGCAGTTAGCAGTCTAACACTTAACCCAATAAGCTACCAAGGTCCCTCATAAACTTTGGAAAGATGTTAATTGGGACTCTCCCACAAACTCAGCTCTGAGATTGGCAGTGTGTGTGGACAGTCTCTCCCCATGGAAACTCAGTGTTGGTCAAGGATAGGCTTTGGTCTGAATCTGCACTTTTCTGCCAACTTTGCAAATAGTCTTATTCCTGGTTGTCTTGCTCCTCTTTCCTGATTCTGTGATGTTGATACATTGCTGTAAGCATTAGTACTGGCACAGGACTTCCTTCATCGTGGATGTAGAGATGGGGTCTATGTTACCATACCAGAAAACTTGAGGGAAAAAACACAAGCTGCCTCCAAATGGGAAGTAGAACATGGAAGAACTCACACTTTGTCAGACCCAAGATTACTGCAGTGTACTATTTGCTCCACTAGGTGGTAATCAGGTGTTAAAGGAGATTTTAGTCAAACAATAATGCTGTTCAAAACAAAATATAAAAATGAACTGTTTTCACCTCATCATGTTGCACAAAAAAAGTACCAGAGCTCTTGTGTTGATCAAAATGTAGGAAAGCAGGACATTTCTGCTTTCCTACATTTTATGGAAGCTCTTCACCATTTTAGAAAGGAATTTGCAGTGATGTTCAAAATGTGCAGACTCTGACTTTGCAAAGATACTTCTAGATATTTCTAGTATAATGTGATACTATACTGATGACTATGTTGCTGTTGTTGTGTGCCATGCAGTTGGTTCTGATTCATAGCGACCCTATATTCCCTATATAGGGTTTGAACTGCTAACCTTGTAATGACCAGTCCAGTGCTTATCCTACAGCCCACACCAGGACTCAATGATGACTATGTCTAACATTTATTTTGTACTGTGTCCCTAAGGACTCCTGGTGTGACGCTGTAGGACAAGCACTGGTCTGCAAACAAGATGGGCAGTTCAAACCTATCAACTCCTCCTCAGAAACCTATACGGGGTTGTTGTGAGTCGAATCTACTCCATGGCACTTAACAACAACAACAATGGTTAATGATTCTGAGCATTTCCTCATATTTTTGTTAGTTGCTTGAATGTCTTCTTTGGTGAAGTGTCTTTTCATGTCCTCTGCACATTTTTAAATTAGATTGTCTTCTTGTGGAGGCATTGAAGTGTTTGATAAATTTTGGAGAGTGGTCCTTTGTCTGATATGTCATTGTCAAACATTTTTTCCCAGTCTGTGGTTTCTTTTTTTATACTTTTGGTGAACTCTTTGGATAAACATAACTGTCTCATTTTTAGGAGGTCCAACTCATTTATTTTTTCTTCTATTTGTGTGTTTTCAGTTATGTTTGATAGTGTATTTATGCCATGTATCAGCACTCCAAAGTTTGTCCCTATTTTTTTTTAATGTTTTATTGTGAATTATGTGATCGTTTACATGGAAGAACATTAGTTTTCATTGCCATGGTTACAATCCCTTCCTTGCATCATCAACCAACCAAAGGGTATATATATCCTGCAAGCCTGCTCCCAGGTCATCAGCACACAGCCCCTCTCGCTCTCTGGGTCTAAAGTCCCCACCTGCTCCATCTCTCCACATCATTGTCTCTGCCTCTGTCTATGGAGTCACTGTTTCTCTGGATAGGGTCCTGCACTCTGCTCTTCTCCCTTGATGCTCCCAGGGACCTCCGCTCCTAGACTGCAAAGTCAGTCACTCCCCTCCTTCTAATACAAAACGTCTACCTTTACATTTGGAACTCTCACAATCAGTCCTGATAACAATTATTCACTATTGTACCACAGAGACCTATCTCCTTCTCCTTTTAACAACCCCACCAAGATAGATTGGGTACTACTCAGTGGGGATTCTACATTCCTCCGCACCCTCTGGATCTTGACTCCCTCTTGAAAGCTTGCAAACAAGTCACTTACCTTTGTAGCTCCACCCCCCCTCACCTCCATTTTGGGTAGCCAATGTCCAAGTTGCCCATCCCTGTCTAGTCTGTGTATGGAGGGGGTAGAAATGATTCTCATTGTAAAGATTTGTTCCTTCTTTTGAGCTACTGCATCCATAGGTGTAGGTCAAGTTCATCAATTTTTATCAGATTACTTTTTTTTTCTCCTCTTCTTTCTTCTTCTAGTCGAGCTCTGATCATCCAGTCATTGAAGCCAGATCAAGTGGGTATTATCTGCAAGTGTGGGTGTTCTTATGCGTATGCCCTCTCTTCTTATCAGCTGGATGGTTCATTCTCCACTCTAGTCCTCTGTGGCTATGTCACTGACTCTGGGCCCAAGAGTCCCCAGGTCTTGCCACACTGCTGGCCGACCAGGTCTCCACCAGAGTTCACAGGAGTCTATTGAACGTTGTAGGGCTTAGCCTCACAGCTTATTGCTGTTTTTCCCTCACTTGCCCTTATTGGTGACGAATGTGGACCAATCAAAGCTCATGTCTGCTCGTATATTTCCATTAAGTTTTAATCTTGGAAGGGGGTTTGCCCTGAGGGGACATGACCACTTGTCTTGATGTCTCCTGGGCAAGCAACTTGCTTGTTCTTGTAGTGATCATACAAATTATACAAACCAATAAAATTTGTATTTTTCCTGTTGGTCTTTCTTTCAAGAAGTATCTTCTGTTCTAGCTGCTCCAGGCTGGTCTGCTTGCCTTTTCTAGTGGAAATTTCCCACCTCAGAATATTCTGGATGGGGTTCAGAATTCCACCTATGGTCTTATGTAAGGCAGAGGTTCTGCAGGAAATCTTTTTCACTGGGCATGTTGTAGCCCCATTCTAGGTATTCTAATCAGTTATAGGCAGAAGACAGACTTACAAGCTTTCTATGATATTTCTGACTATTCCTTTCTCTCTCCCTCAAGTGTCTATTTTATAATAGTATGCCAGAGAAACCAAGATTCAAAAGACAGCCAAGCATCTTAACATTATTTTCCCTCTTTCCCCCATTTCAACCATGTCTCAATCCCTGTATCCCAGAGGCCTGTTGTTCCAAGGTTGTGTATACATCATTATTTACCTCTGTCCCTTAGCTAGCCCATGCAAACCTGCCTACTTGTTTTTCCCATCTGCCTTGTTCTTCCATTCTCTTCCCACTTCTTGTGTATTGCCACACACACCCCCCCCAGCACCCAAACTATCCTGTGTCTATTCCCTACCCTGCGCTGCACCTTCCCCTCCCTCCCCTCTCCTCACCCTCCACATCCCGGTTACAAAGAATCCCTCCCCCTTTTAGTATGGGTTCTTTTTCTTAGTCTTTTACAGTAGTGGTCCTATGCACTGTTTCTCCTTTTGTGACTAATTTCACTCAACATAATGTCCTCAAGGTTCATCCATATTATGTGATAGCTTACAGCTTCCTCGTTGTTCTTCAAGGTAGCATAATATTCCATTGTGTGTTTGTACCACAGTTTGTTTATCCATTCTTCAATTGATGGGCCCTTAGGCTGTCTCCATCTTTTTGCTATTGTAAATAGTGCTGCTGTGAACATTGGTGTGCATGTATCTACTCATGTTATGGCTTGTATTTCATGTGGGTAAATACCAAGTAGAAGAATTGCTGGATCATAAGGTACTTCTATTTCCAACTTTCTGAGGAAGTGCCATATTGCTTTTCAGAGGGGTTGGACCATTTTGTAATCCCACCCACAATGCAGGAGTGTCCCAGTCTCTCCACATCCTCACCAACATTTATTGTCCTCTATTTATTTATTTATTTTACAGCCAGAATGCTCTTTATTTTCAACCTTGAGCTTTTTTTTTTTTAAAGTTTTTATTGTGAATTATGTGTTAGTTTACATGGGTGAACATTATCTTTACATTCATCCTATAGTACTTTGTTTCATTACAATCCACTGCATGCATCATCAAACACCCAAAGGGTACACCCCACACTCCTGCCCCCCAGCCGCCAGCACACAACCCCTCTCCCTCCCTGAGTCCAGAGACCCCAGCTGCTCCTTCTGTCCACGTCATTGCCTCTGCCTCCATTCCTAGTGTCACTGCCTTTCTGGACACAGTCTTGCACTTCGCTTTTTCTCCTTTGATGGTTCCAGGGACTGGACTGCAAAATCAGCCACTCCCCTCCTTTTGTTAACATACATTTACCTTTCCAACACTCACTGTCAGACCTGATAGCAATCATTCCATATTGAACCACAGGAGTCCTTCCCCCTTACCTTTTATTAACTTCATCCAGACAGGTTGGAAACAATTCAGTGGAGGTTCTACCCTACCCTGTATCCTCTGGAGCTATGTTCCCTATTGAAAGCTTGTAAGCCAGTCACTTCTTGCCTTTGTAGTCCCCCTATTTTGGGTAGCCAATGTATAAGTTCCCTCTACCTGTAGGTCCTGTGTACCAAGAGGGTGGGAATGATCTTCACTGTAGAGATTTGTCTGCTCCTTTGTCATACTGCATCCACAAGCATAGGTCAAGATCATCCATTTTATAGTGGGTTACTTCTTTTTTTTCCCTCTTCTTTCTTCCTCTAGTCATGTTCTGATCATCCAGTCATTGATGCCTGGTCAAATGGGTACTATCTGCAAGTGTGGGTGTTCTTGAGCATCTCCCCTCTCTTTATATCAGCAGGATGCTTCACACTCTGTTCTAGTCCTCAGGGGCCGTGTCCCTGCCCCTGGGCCCAGGAGTCCCCAGGTCTCGTCATACTGCTGGTTAACCAGGTCTCAATTCAGGTTAACAGGAGTCTATTGAATGTGGTTGGACTTAGTTCACAACTTCATTGCTGTGTTTCTCTCTTCCCCTTATCGGTGACCAATGTGGTCATCAGCAAGACCATATGCCTGGTAGTGTATTCCATTTGGGTTTCAATCTTGGAAGGGGATTTGCCTTGAGAGGACCTGACCACTTGCCTTGATGGCTCCCTGGGGAACAACTTGCTTGTTCTTGGAGTAGTCAATTGGACTGCTGTTGTTGTTGTTTTCTGCTGCTCTTTCTTTCAAGAAGTATCTTCTGTTCTTCTAGCTGCTCCAGACTGCTCTGCTTGTCCTTTCACTTGGGAATGTCCCACCTCAGAAGATTCTGGATGATGATCAGGATTCCACCTATGGTCTTGTGCAGTGAAAAGGCTCTGCAGGGAGCCTCCTTTACTGGGCAAGTTCTAATCCCATTTTAGTTATTCCAAACAGTTATAGACTGAAGATGGACTTACGAGCTTTCTCTTGTGATGTTTCTGGCTATTCCTCTCTTTCCTCTTCAAGTGTCTATTTTACCATAGTAGGCAAAGGAAACGAAGATTCAACAAACAGCCAAGTATCTGTTTCCCCACTTTTACCCATTCAAACCATGTCTCAATCTTTGTATACATGAGTCCTGTTGTTCCACATTTGTGCTCGGATTGTTATTTACCCGTCCCATTTAGCCCATGTAAACCTTCCTAGCTATTCTCCCATCCGCCTTATTTTTCTTTTCCCCTTCCCCTTCTAGTGTATTGACCCCCGCCAGCACCAAACTATCCTGTGTCTATTCCATACCCTGTGTTCCATTATCCTGTGCCTATTCCCTACTCTGTGCACCACCTTCCCCCTCCCCCTCACCCCACCCCTTACACCCCGGTAACCAACAACAAAAAAGATAATAATAATAATAGTAATAAAAATAAAATAATAGAAGATAATTTTTTTCCCCCTTTCAGTGTGGGTGCCTTTTCTTAATCTTTTACAATAATGGCTCTATGCCGTATTTCTCCTTTTGTGACTGACTGATTTCACTCAGCATAATGTCCTCAAGGTTCACCCATGTTATGCAGTGGCTTGCTGCTTCCTTGTTATTCTTCAGGGTAGCATAGTATTCCATTGTGTGTATGTACCAAAGTTTGTTTATCCATTCTTCCATAGATTGGCACTTACACTGTCTCCATCTTTTTGCTATTGTAAATAGTGCTGCTATGAACATTGGTGTGCATATATCTACTCACGTTATGGCTTGTAGTATTTCTTGTGGATAAATACCAAATAGAGGAATTGCTGGGTCATAAGGTATCTCTATTTCCAACCTTTTGAGGAAGCGCCATATTGTTTCCCATAGTGGTTGGACCATTTTGCAATCCCACCAGCAATGTAGTAGGGTTCTAGACTCTCCACATCCTCACCAACATTTATTGTCCTCCACTTTTTTAATCTTTGCTATTATTCCTGATGTGAGATGATATCTCATTGTTGTTTTGATCTGCATCTCTCTGATGGCTAGATCGTGAACATTTCATGTTTGTTGGCTACCCGGATCTCCTCCTTGGTGAAATATCTATTCATGTTCTGTGCCCGTTTTTCAATTGGGTTGTTCTTTTCTTGCAGAGGCGTTGTTGTTTTGTGCCGTGGAGTCGGTTCCGACTCATAGTGACACTGTACAGGGTTTCCGAGGCTGTAAATCTTTATGGGAGCAGAACACCTCATCTTTCTCCCGTGAAACAGCTGGTAGTTTTGAACTGCTGACCTTGCAGTTCGCAGCCCGATTCTTAACCACTATGCTAAATTAGTCACTTGTCTGATGTGTCATTGCAAAAGACTTTTCCCATTCTGTGGGCTCCCTTTTTACTATTTTGATGAAGTTTTTTGATGCACATAAGTTTTTAATTTTTAGTATGTCCCATTTATCTATTTTTTGTTTGTGTAAGTTTCAAAATGTTTGGAAGTCTGTGTATGCCCTGTATTAGAGCTTTCACATTTTTCCCTATTTTGTCATTGATGACCTTTGTAGTTCTGGGATTCATATTTAGGTCTTTAATCCATGCTGAGTTGGGTTTTGTGTAAGACGTGAGGTAAAGGTCTTGTTTCAATCTTTTGCATATAGCTTTACAGTTTTGCCAGCACTCTCTGTTGAAGAGACTATCTGTTCCCCATGCAATATACTAAGTGTCTTTGTCGAAAATCAGTTGGCTGTATATGGATGGATGAATTTCTGGATTCTCAACTCTGTTCCATTGATCAATGTATCTTTCACTATACCAGTACCAGGCTGTTTTGACCATTGTAGCCGTGGAGTAAATTTTGAAATCAGGGAGTGAGAAGCTTCCCATCCTGTTTTTCTTCTTAAGCAGTGCTTTGCTTATCCTGGGTCTCTTTCCTTTCCATATAAAGTTTGTAATTATTTTTTCCATCTCTTTGAAGAATATCATTGGAATCTGGATTGGGATTGCATTATATATGTAAATTGCTTTGGGCAGTATTGTCATTTTCACAATGTTAAGTCTTCCTAGGAGCATGGTAATTTTTTTCAGTTTTGTAGGTCTCTTTTGGTTTCATGTAGTAGTGTTCTGTAGTTTTCTTTGTATAGGCCCTTTGCTTCGCTTGTTACATTTAGTCCTTGATATCATCCTTTGGGTGGCTATTGTAAATGGTATTGCTTTCCTTATGTCCTTTTCAGCACTGTCATTATTGCTACAGAGGAATCCAACTGATTTTTTTATGTTGTTCTTATATCCTTCCTGCCACTTTGCTGAATCCTCCAGTGAGGTCTAGTAGCTTTTTAACTAAGTCTTGGGGATTTTCTATGTATAGGATCATAACGTCTGCAAATAGTTTTACTTCCTCTTTGCCAATTGGGATGCCTTGATTTCCCTATCTTGCCGTATAGCTCTGGCTAAGACTTCGAGCACAGTATTGAATAGGAGTGTTGACAAAGGGCATCCTTGTCTGGTTCCTGTTCACAGAGAGAAGGCTTTAAGTTTCTCTCCATTTAGAGTAATGTAGGCTGTTAGTTTTGTATATATGCTCTTAAGTATGTTAAGGAATTTCCCTTCAATTCCTACTTTGTTGAGTGTTTTTATCAGGAACAAAGCCCATAGAATTGATGCCTTTGAGTTATGGTGTTGGAGGAGAATATTGAAAGTGCCATGGGCTGCCAAAAGAACCAATAGATCTGTTTTGGAAGAAGTGCAGCCAGAGTGCTCCTTAGAGGTCAAGACGGCCAAACTTTGTCTCTTATACTTTGGACATATTGTCAGGAAGGAGCAGTTGCTGGAGAGGGATATAATGTTTGGTACAGTAGAGGGTCAGAGAAAAAGAGGAAGACCCCCAACAAAATGGATTGGCCAAGTGGCAGCATCGATGGACTCAAGCGTGGCAACAGTAGTGAGGTTGGCCCAGATCCGGCAGTGTTTTGTTCTGCTGTGCATAAGGTCGCTCTGAGTCGGTACCGACTCGATGGCACATAACAAAAACAATGTACTTCCAGAGGAACAACAAATCAGTTTTGTTAAAAATGCAGTCAGAATATACTTTGGCTATGCAAGGTGCTCTAGTAGCATAGTGGTTACGAATCGGGCTGCTAACCTCACAGTCAGCAGTTAGAAACTACCAGCTGTTCCGTGGGAGAAAGATGAGGTTTTCTGCTTCTGTAAAGATTTACAGCCTTGGAAACCCTGCACAAGGTTGCTGTGAGTTGGAAGCAACTCCACGGCACATAACAACATCAGGAGGGAACAGTCCCTGAAGAGGGCATTATGCTTGGTAGCAGGGCAGTGAGAAAGAGGAAGAGCTTCAATGAGGGTCTTCCTCTTTCTGACACAGTGGTTGCAACATTACACTCAAACATATCTACTATTGTGAGGATGGCCCCTGACTGGACGTTTTATTCTGTTATATACAGGGTCACTATGATTTGGAGATGTCTCAATGGCATCTAACAACTCCTTTTAAAGCCACTAGGCATCATGATTTCCAAGAAACACATTAATTTATGAGTAACCCTTTTTCAATATTTACCAGGGCTAACACATATGAAACACTAAGTCATGTGCTGACAAGTTTTACTGCAATAGCCTAGAAAAGCCTAAGGGGCAGTTCTACTCTGTCCTATAGGGTTGCTGAGTTGGAATTCACTCAACGGCACACAACTCAACTCAGTGGCTCTGAGGAAAAGGCCAGCTCTGAGTTGAGGTGGGAAAGACATGAGTTTTGTAAAAAATTTGAAAATTTCTATCCAGTGCTAGTATAGAGCTTGTCAGTGACTAAATATATTAATAAGAATGGGTAGAATTGCAGAGAGCTTCAAATCTAATGGACCATCTCCATATAGACTGTAAGGTTACAATCTGTATTTCTGGAAGGCCTTTTCAGATACCAGTATTTTAAAAAAATATGCTCAAGTAAAGTCAGTTTGAACCACAAGGTTGATGGTTCAAGCTCACCAACTGCTCCTCAGAAACCCTATACAGGGTCGCTTTGGGTCGGAACCAACTTTAACAACAAAAAACTCTCTTATTGCAAATCCTTCATTACACGGGATTTTAATATGTCTTATCTCACTTTAGGGGAAAAGATGGTACCCAAATATTAGTAACATACAGATTTGTTGTTAATTGTTGATAAGTACTGTGGAATCGGTTCCAACTCAGTGATCTTGTATAGGGTTTCCAAGGAGTGGCTGGTGTGCTTAAACCGCTGACCTTGTGGTTCAAACTGACTTTGAGGTCAAATGCTTACCCTAAGTTTTGAAACACTGACTCATTTTGAATCTCAAATCTGGCTTTTTTCTGTATGACTTAGCAGCAATGACAACTTTTCTCCTTGATATTTCCCTTAGGAAATTACAGCTTCTTTAACTGGTGAGATCTGAGGAGCCTCAGAATAACAGTGAAAAGTCGGGGTACTACTACTGGAAATGTTGCTCACCCAGGGATCTTATCTGGTTATTCTCATACCATCCATACACTTCCTGGTCGGACTCTGAGGTTCTTTCCCTTGTGCAATTCCTTGTGCCACCGTAACTGGGAAGACTCCTGTTATAGGAGGAAGATAGGTCCAAGGTGAATTTTAATACAGAATGAAGGAGCACTGATGGTGCTGTAGGATAAGCAGTGGCTTGCTAATTACAAGGTCAGCAGTTCAAACCCACCAGCTGATCCCAATGGCAGTGAAGTGGGTAATAAAGTGAAGTTCAGGGAGTTCCTGAATGGCACTACAGACCCAACTACTAACTAAAAGGTTGATGGTTCAAGTCCATCTACAGGCACCTTGGAAGAAAGGTCTGGCAATCTCTTTCCAAAAGATCACAGCCTTAAAAACCTATGGAACAGTTCTACTCTGCTTTCATGGAATCACCATGAGTCAGAATGAACTTGACAGCAACAGACTAAGTCTTACAAAGGAAGGCAACGGTGGTTCACTGGCAGAATTCTCACTTTCTGCATGGGACACCTGGGCTTGAGTTCCAATCAATACAACATCATCCATCAGTGGAGGCTTACGTTGCTATGATGCTGAACAGGTTTCAGTGGATTTTTCAAATGAAGACAGATTAGGAAGAAAATCAGCAAATGAAAAGCCATCACAACCGTCTCACTCCATTGTGTGTGGGATCATCATGAGTCACGACCTGATTCAATGGCAGCTAACAACTGCCTCCCAAGTCCTAGGAAAAAGTCTATTACAGTACTGTGGTAAAATCATCTCACTTGGTTTTGGATTTTAGAAATTATATAGGAATATATACTGCTTGAAAAAAACATTAATACAGAAGCATATAAATACAAAGCTCTCCCTCAATCCTCCTCTCCTACTTAAACCTTACTTTCCTAGACAGGTAACCAGGCTTAAGAGCCTCTTTCTTTCATGAATTCACAAACAATACAGACCAAGGCTACTGCCCCAGTGCTAAAAATTTAAATGTAAAAACAAACTTCTAACTTTATAAGCCTCATCACTTTATTCATACATTTTATTTCTTATAAGTAACAGTTAATAAAAGAAAAAAAATGATTTAGCAGTCTACTATTTTGACAGCAACTGTAATTTAAATGCTAACAGACCCACTCTGTACAACAGAGAACCCTCCCCCAGAGCTACAGTAGGCATTTAAGTTTCCCAAACCCAACAGCGATAAATACTTTTTTATGACCTATCAACACACACACATGGAGCTCTGGTAGCATACTGCGTTATGAGCTGGGCTGCTAACTGTAAGGTCTGTAGTTAGAATCTACCAGCCCTTCTGCAAGAGAAAGATGAGGCTTTCTGCGCCTGTAAAGACTTAGTCTCAGAAACCCTATGCAGGGTTCTTATGAGTCAGAACTAACTCTGTAGCACATAACTACCACCATAGCACCATCAACACACACACACAAATTGTTGTTCCCCCCACAGTTGAAAAATTCCATGAACAATACAGTTTCTCTATGTGTGCGACTCATTGAATCAAATCAGTTATTAAAATACCTACAGTAACAATTCTCAGCACCGGGTTTGGCTACTTCTGAGGGTTATTAGGTAGTGGTGGTGGTGTGCTGTGGTGACCCTGTAGAGGGTTTCTGAGACTGTAAATCTTTTTTTTACAGGAACAGAAAACTCATCTTTCTCCCATGGAGCACCTGGTGGACTTGAATTGCTGACCTTGTGGTTAGCAGCCCATATGTGACCCACTAAGCTATCAGGGCTGTTATCTGGCATTATTTAGCGATAGTGCCAGCATGGTAAATAAGCTCCATCTTCCCAAACAATGTGTACTTGATGTTAAACAATCACACAGCTTTCAAGAATTTTTAATGGAAGACTTTCTCCCCAAATGACACAGACATAACCCCAATATATAAAACAAATTTCAAGGAAACTGTGTTGGCCAATCAGTTGGTTGATGGGAATTCTCCACATACATCCTGGAGTACCTGTTCTCTCTCCTCTGCCACAGTGTACCCCTAGGGAAAATGGAGAATGATTTCTTGTGTACTTGGCATACCAAGTCTCATTGCCTTTCAATCTCTAATTTCATCTGGGACACAACCATTCTCCAGAGGAGCCAAAGAGTTAACAAGGCTATGCCAACACCACTCACTCTCTTTCAGGTAAATAGAATTGGCTTTTGATGTGCTGGAGTCCAGATCTTTAAATCAAAACTTCTCTGGTTTTTCAGTCATTTTGGTTTTAAGACATTTCAATGAGTGAACGCTTCAGCTTGGGTTAACATAGCTCTTCTGAGCAGTTCCATTTTTAAACAACAATAAACAGCAATATATCTTCCCAAGTTTGAGAAAGACCTGAATGTTCCCAAGTAGCAAACTGTTTTCTAATGTGGTTTCTGAATATTTGGGTTCTTTTCCTTCTCGGTGTATTCTTTCAGTCGAAGAAGCCACTTGGACCAGTACTGGGAACAGAGTTCTGTGTCCATGAAGTGTGGATGGGCAGGAGACCCATCTTTGTAGGCAACCACAATTAAGCCACAATGAACCTAAGACAAAACAGAAACACTCTTAACATTTCTACGTTAGACTCATAGTTTTATACTCATTTCCTTCTTATTCCAGGGCAAACCAAGTCAGTACAAAGCAATCTACAGTATCAGTATCTACTAATTCAATTTCTAAGATGGCTGGTGCAAGATTGCACCAGGATACATAAAACACAAAGTTTACAGATAAGACACTGATGAACGGAGTATGATCATTACAGATTAAAAAAATTAAAGGAGCCACAGAGTGGGCACAGGTACTTTTTAAAGTAGTAGAAAGTTAAGGAGCAGAGTAGGCAGTGGGATGTAAGTAAAGAAAAAAGTCTTAGGAGTTCAGCAGCATTAAAAACACATTGAACACAACTTTTAAGTAGGTGGAGACTCTGTATCCTGACCTGAAAGCTATAGTTGGCATCATGATTTATGGCACCAATGTATGCCACAACTTGTAATGGGTTGTCAAAAGTATTTCGGATAAAAGGTTTTGGTTTCTCTGATGTCTTCCAATCAATCACACACAGTTTGCCCCTAAAGAGAAACCAAAGGAAGTAGATAACAGTTTAAACTATTAAAGAAAAACTCTACTTATGTTAACTCTCTACTAACCCCATTTGAACTGCAAGGTCGATGGTTCAAGCTCACCAGCTGCTCCTCGAAAACCCTATACAAGGTTGCTATGGGTTGGAACTGACTTGATGGCACTTAACAACATCTACCAATATATCTCTTGTAGACAACATATCTAAGAACCCTGTTTTCTTATCCATTCTGTTCTTTTTTTTACATTTTTTAGTTTTTATTGTGAATTGATTGAAAGTTTACAGGGCAGATCATCAGTTTTACATTCAACAAATCATACTTTGTTTCATTACAATG
>NW_006408557.1:6748080-6824037 GCF_000296735.1 Chrysochloris asiatica | reverse complement strand
AGCCAAGCGTCCCGGACTAGAAAGCAATAGATTTCTTGCTTCTGCCACAAATTCCCCCAGCTGTGAGCCTTCCAACCTTCGAAGTATTCCTTTATATGTGGTTCAGGGTTCTGGGACCATCCCCTGAGCCTGCTTGGTCGGGTATTCTGTGTTGTTGTTGGCGGAGCTCTCTACTATACGTCCACCCGATCCGCTATCTTGTTTGTTCTCTCCATTCTGTTCTTTAAGTTCTCTGATTGATATTAGTTAATCCTTTTACATTCAGTGTAATCATCAATAGGTATGAGTTATTTATTGTCATTTTTGTGTGCTTTTTTGTGGTGCTGATTTCTTTGTTCCACATAATTTTCAACACTGAGTTCATTGTTTGTGTGTTTTCTTGTCATTTTCACTTCTGTTGTGTTAATGTTTACTAAATCTTTCTGATTTTCCTTTTTCTAAATTTGATGTGTAAGGAGCTGTGGTAGCGTAGTGGTTAGGAATTGGGCTGTGAACTGCAAGGTCAGCAGTTCAAAACTACCAGCTGTTCCACGGGATAAAGATGAGGCTTTCTGCTCCCATAAAGATTTACAGCCTTGGAAACCCTGTACAGAGTCGCTATGAGTCCGAACCGACTCCACGGCACATAACAACATCAACAATTTTGATATGTAGGTGTAGTATTTTTCTTTGAGGTTACCCTGTGATGATGATTATTATTATTTTTGCACCCTGCTTAAAACAGTCTTTTATCTTGAATTCTAGTTGACTTCCTTGCCATTTGGAAGTTCTATATCTACATTATTCTATTTGCTTTATAGTTAACTTCATTATACATTGATATCTCTGGTTCCCTATTTTTAGTCTTGTAGGTTCTATATGTGGATTGGTGGTGTTGTCATATATAGTAATCTCAGGTTGTTGTTTGCTGTTTTTGGTACTCAGTCCAAAGAACACCCTTTAGCATTTTTTATAAAGTTGGCCTGGTCACTATAAATTCTTTTAGTTTTTGTTTACCAGGAAATGTCCTCATTTCACCATCATATTTGAGGGACAGCTTTGCTGGGTAGATGATCCCTGGTTGGCAATTTTTTTCTTACAGAGTTTTATATATGTCACTCTATTGCCTTCTTGCCTGCATAGTTTCTGCTGAGAAATCCAAGATTAGTCTTATTGGTTCTACTTTGTAGGTAACTTTTGGTTTTTCCCAGCTGCTCTCAGGATTCTTTCTTTATTTTTGGTTTTGGAAAGTTTGATTATGATGTGTCTTGGTGATTTCCTTTTGGAATCCATCCTGTTTGGGGTTCATTCAAAGTTTTTTGTATGCTTATCTTTTCCATCTTTCATATTAGAGAAGTTTTCTTCCAATAATTCTCTGACATTTTTCTTTGTGCTTGTCTCTTTCTGTTCCCGAATTTCAATTACCTGTAAGTTGTTCCTCTTCATGGTGTTCCACATAACTCTTAGGCTTTCTTTAGATTTTTAAATTCTTTTTTGACTGTTCTTCTAGAATACTAGTATTGAGAGATTTATCTTCAAGCTCACTAATTCAGGATTCCAATGCTTTGCATCTATTCCTTTGCCCTTTCAATATGTTGTCCATTTCTGAGATCTTAGTATCAATCTTTTTGGATTTCTAATTTCAAGTTTTGTAATTGTTTCAAAATATGTATTTATTTTGTCTGTTCCTATAGTGTTTTCCTGAATTCTCCTTGCCTCCTCAATCTTTCTATCAATCCTGTGAAGGTACACCTAATTATCATCTTTTGAATTCATTTTCAGTTAGTTCTATTAGCTTTACTTCCTCAGAAATGTCTTCTGGCTCTGCATCTTGGTCATTTAGTTGAGTCATTCTCTCGTTTCTTTGTGTGACCTAAAATTGTAATCTCCAGGGCACTGTGAGGTTGTTGTATTTGTAAAAACAAACAATGCAGCTGTTGGACTTAGAGGGGAGAAATGTCTGGGGGTAATAGGGGACTCTTGCAATTCAAGGAGCTCACGAGGTGGTTGTAGAAGGGATGTGTCAGCAGAGTTCCTGACCTAGATGGAGTTCCTATTGGCCTTGATGTTATCTATCTGCATGGCATTCAATCTGGAAGCAATTCATGGGGGCACCTTGACAGAGCTAGCTTCATTGTCTGTTAAGACTACAGGGAAGCTGGGGGAAGGGTAACTGGTTAAATGCTGGTCTGGTGACTGTAGTTCTGAAGGTCTGAAGCTGAGCCCAACTGAATCCAAGCACCAAAGCTGCACACCAAACCGGTACAGCTGGCCCCCACTTCACATTGTCATGTCTCCTAACCATGTGACTCTGAACTCCTGGTGAGCAGGGTCTGTGCTGGGGGTGGATGAGGGTGGGAGTTGGCCACACTTCTAGTCACTAGAAGAGCGCCGGGGGGAAAAGAAGAAACTGCCTTTCTCATCATTCACGTGAATCTGCTCTGCCTGGCCTCCTGCTGCCAAAGCTGCTCACAAGATGGTCGAGAACATCCAGACAGCCATTTACCAGACAGCCTCCTTCTCTTGCTACCCTGCTCGGCTTCTCCTTCCAGCAAGCTCTCTAACCTTGCTTCTGAAGTTCAGGGTGCCAGAATTTTCACTTGTGTCTGTTTTATTTTGTTTCTTGTATCTTTGTTGTAGAGGATCCGTGTAGTATGTCTGCCTAGTCTGCCAGCTTGCCAAAAGTCTTCAGCTTTTTTTTTTTAACTGTGTATTGTGAATTGAGTCAAAGTTTATAAGAGCAGATCATTAGTTTTATATTTAACAAATCATACAATCATTCAATGATTACAATTTCCTCAATGTAACATCACTTATCCTACTCCTTCCCTGTTTCTTGTTTTCATTCTTCTTCTTTTCCAACACTTCTGAATTTTGTCCTTAGATAAATGTTGCCCCTTTGATCTCAAATGTTGATCATTCTATGGTGAACATATCGCACTAGTATTCCCCCCTCCCCTAAATATCTATGTATTGCTTGCCTGAAAATTGAGCCATGATGGTGAGTTCCAGACCTGAAGGGTAACCAAGAACCATAGTCTTGTGGTTCCATCAAGGCCAGTGTGCCTGGCCTTTTTTATGATTTTGAGTTTTGTTCCACATTTTCTCCCACTAGATCCAGGACTTTCTGATGTGATCCTTTTCAAAGCAATTTATAGTGGTAGCCAGGCACCATTTAGTAGTAAGACTTACTTTTAATTACCAAAGTATGTATGTTACCCATTTAAAAAATCTTAAAATTTATAAATCTTAGATTAAAAAATATCCAGTGCTCAATGTTTATGCCCTGACTCAAAGAGAAAAAAAAAAATCTATCAACCAATAATTAACAGTGGTGCCTGGACACATTTTATAATTCCCATGAAAAGAGCTTTACATCAGGAGCTTTTTGAAGACCTTACGTGGAAATACTTGCCTCTTTATTTTGATTAATTTAAAGAGCAGCCAATAATAGTCCATTTAATTTCCAGGCTTATAGGGCTCTTCTCAAATGAGGCAGTAATGGCACAAAACATTGCTCGCAGATTTTAAAATTTAAACTAGATCTCCAAGAGTTACACTTATAGATTCCACCTCTTCCCGCAAATCCTGTTCTGTTGCTCCTATGCTTTATTTGGGATAGGGGTACTTACAGATCATAATTACCCTTGTAATCTAGCATATATGGGAAAATGAGAAATATCAAAGCAGTTTAAAAACCAAAGGAAGCGTTAGTAACTCTGAATATTGAATGGAAGCCATGAAAAGAGTTGATTTTCAGGGCTAACAGATTATGGTGCTATTGTTTAGGAAAACAGAAAAGAAAACACAGGAAATCAAACACTGGTGTGGCACTGTGTGTTAATGCTCTGGACTGCAAAGTCATTTGAATCACAAGGTCAGCAGTTCAAGCTCATCAATCACTCCTTGGAAACCTTATACAGGTTGCCATGGGTCAGAATCAACTCGATGGAACTTAACAACAACAATACAGATGAGGGGAGGAAGATGGATAAGCTGGAAAATAGGGTATCTACAGAATCTGAAAAGTTATGCCCGTTCTCCAACAAACAATCTAATTTTTAAAAAATTGCTGGAAAAATTTTAATTAGGGCTCACAATCTGATTTTGAACATCAATTTACAAAGATAATTAATCTTTTCTCCCTAGATCCCCGCCTCAATCTCCATCCTACACCTAATTCTTTTACCTATGTAAAACAGATTTTGACGGAAAGTCTACAAACAGATCTTGACGGAAAGTCTACAAACAGATCTTGATGCATAAGGTAAAAGTAATGTTTGGTGGACACATGTGTCCCACCCAGCATTAGCCCCCCCCCCCCCCCCCCCCCCCCCACACACACTATAAAGGAAACAAGCTAACACTTACTGATACTTGGCTACACAGTCCAGCAGACCAACATAATTTAGGGCTTCATGTTGAACAGCACTTTCAAGAACTTGCACTTCAGTAACATCTTTCAGAACATGCTGGACGCTTTCAATATAGCCAGATTCCAGATTTCCATCTTTCTGTTTTGAACTCTCCTGGGATGAAAGAATGCTTTCCAGGGCTACATGGAACTGCTTCCCTTGTAAAAATGTGTCTGAGAAGAAAATCAGAGCCAAAAAAAAAAAACAAAACAACAAAAATGTGCTGTCGAGTTAGTTCTGACTCATAGCAACCCTGTGTAAGGTTTTTCAGGAGCAGCTGGTGGGTTTGAACTGCTGACCTTGTAGTTTACAGTCCAGTGCTGATCTTCCAGAACCACACCAGGGGTCTAAAAAACATAAACTCTAATAAAATTATTAACAATTAAATTTAGAATTACATAAGAGCTACTTTTGAATAATCCTCAGATACCAAATTTCAGCCCTGAATGAAAGTTAAGAACGCATTTTGAATAATCAAAGGGCTTAGTACAGTTTATATAATAAAATAAATGAAAGCATTCCTAGTAGAATTGGAAGCACAGTGATTCCATATAAGCACTGGACTGCAAACCACAAAGTAGTTCGAGCTGCTTTCTGTTCCCTCAAAGATTTAAAAGCCTGAGAGATTCTATACAGTATCATTATAAGTTAGAATCTACTTGAAGTCACTTTAACAATAATTTCTAGTAGAATTAGGTCAAAGTAAGAAATGAAGTGTGTGGACTCTAGGATTATACCTAGTTTATGGCACTATGTTTTTAGGTAACCAATTTAAATAATTAAAAGTTAACAGGTTTTCACATTTAATTTAGAAATGCAAATAATGGGGCTCCTGTTTCTAACCAAAACTTAATTATGAATGTAGGAGGAAGAATATTTTGCTACCTGGATTAATCTAGCAAGGAATGAAAATTTAAGGCACATACCAATTAAAAACAGTGAATGAGACGTTGTGAGATTTTTGAGGGAGAGCTTGTTGTTAAGTGTCTTTGATTTGGTTTTGACTCATATCAACCCTGTGTAGGGTTTCCAACCTTGTGGTCGAAGTCCAGTGCTGACCCTACAGCACCATACCAGGAGGCCCTAGGGGAGCCTATATGTGATGCTCTTTACTTGCATTTTTTTGTTGTTTTTTTAAAGTAACCTGAGACAGTTGCTCTGTCCTGATTTTTTTCCCCTCCTGTACTTTTAAGAAAAGAGACTATAAACGTATTCAACAAATTTAAGAAATACTATATATTTACTTGATTCCTAGTCAGGGAAGGAGAGACAGAGGAAAGTACTCTTATGCTAAACTGGCTTTGGTGCTTTCAAAACATCTTACATAATTCCTTAACATAGCAAGCAAGGTAAGTATCAGGCTCCTAGGTAAGTATTATAACCCCTGTTTTAGGGTATAAGGCTCTCTAGGCTTAGACAGTGCTGTTACTTTGCCCAAAAGCAAAATAAGTGCAATAGCAGCTTGGCACTACAGCCTGTGTTCTTTCCAGTCCACCACATAGCAAAGAATACAGAATTCTTGCAAATGCAAGACACCACAAACATCATTAGCTATACCCAGCAACAGAGCAGCGACACATGCTACAGAAAACAATTTCATTAAATAAAGTAATATCAAATCAAAGTATAGTTTTCAAGCATATTTTATAGACTTTTTATGGTCAATTCTCCTTAACATGGTCAAAGTGGATTGCTTCTGGTAACTACTTGAATAGTTAATGAAATTCAAGTTAGGAAGAACTAAGTTATTCTACCCAATTAACTGGGTCAGATGGACTTGTTAGTCCATGAAAAGCCTGTAAGAATTTAAGACGGATAGAATTAAAACTTAGGAAAAGGAATATAATATTCTAGAACAGCTTAATAGAGCAGAATATAAACCTATTAAAACTAGGAAGAACAAAATTGCTCTATCAACTGCCATGCAAATTGATAAATTGAAAATATTTCATTCCTGATGTAGACATAACACCTGGCTAGCTTCTTCACATGTAATGACCACAAACATATGAAACTAGATTACATAACCCCTTAGATTCTAAAATTTAGCATATTAACATTATTCAACTCTAAAAAATGACTCAGGAATAGATTGTAGCAACATCAAATCAGATGGTTTAATCAATAAACTAAAGGAATGAAAGTGAAATGTTTTCAAGCCTCACTATATAAATGCATTCTAAAAAATTTATGACTTGACAGAACTAGCAAGATTGCTTTTAAATTAAAAAAAAAAATCAGTGTAGCAACAAAACTGAAAACAAACAAGCCTTTTGTAAATGAGAATTTAGTCAGATTTTCTCATCCTTAGCAATCTTCAAAATGTAAGCTGAAGCTTAAGAAACTGCTCCAGGATTAGAGAGAATGCCAGCTCTGAAAGGAATCTAGCAAGTATTTCTCAAACTGCCTCTACTGACCCATGGTTTAGTGGGCTGTTGCTGTGAAGTGTCATCGAGTCGGTTCTGATTCATAGCAAACCTGTATAGATAGGGTTTCTGAGGAGTGGCGAGTGGGCCTGAATTGCTACCTTGCAATTCAAACTGACCTTGTGGTCCATGCTTATCTTACAGTGTGACACACTAGAATTCCACTCCGAGGCTGTAAATGTTTACAGGAAAGAAGCAGCCCAACATATAACCTACTGTACCACCAGGGTTCCTCTTTTTCTTTTGGCCACAGCACTAATCTGTATTCAAAACAAAAAGTATGATTCTGACTGTAAGGCTGACCCTGAACTGAATTAACTGATACACACAGCAGCTTGTTTACTATTCTATCTAGGTCAACAAAGTCCAGTTTTCTCTTGTGTAGGCTGGTGGAGTTCGTTCAGCATCTCAAGAATTTCCTCTCCTTTATCAAGAGGGCCATCAGAGTACTTCCTTGTTGTTGTTGTGTAGAGCCCAGGATCTGTCCCAGTAGTTCTCTGCCTTTACATTATACTGATTTCAAGATTCCTACAAACTGTGGCATTCCTAGTTTACGGAAAATCAAACAATTTCTCATGAAGAAACAATATCAATTCTAAATTATAATGGTGCAAATAAAAAAAATAAGATGCCACTAAAAGATTTTTTACGTTGCTTGTTTAGAAAGCATTGAGCTGCTAACCACAAGGTGAGCAGTTTGAATCTATAAGCTGCTGCATGGGAGAAAGATGAGGCATTCAGCTCCCATAAAGATGTGCAGCCTAGAAAACACTACACCGGGTTATCATGAGAGTAATGATGGCAGTGGGGTTTTGGGGTTTGTTTAAAACAGCAGAGAACAGGCTCCCGTAGATTTACAGCCTTGGAAGACCTATCCAGGGTTGCAGTGAGTCAGAACTAACTCCACAGCACACAACCACAATAGGCCATGGCCTTGACTATTCTTGGCTAAATCTGTATGCCACTTATATACTTAATCTTTCCCTCTAAAACATATATCCATAGGTTTAAGGTGTTTAAACACACATTTTTTTCAAAAAGTTTGTGAAAAAAATGAAACGAAAAGATAATGGAATTTTCCCACAAACTTTTTGAAGGCTCCTCATACATTACTCTTAAAACAAAAGTGCTTGTGTATCCTAAGACTATATGTACAGTATACTCTCTGGAAAGAATTTTGCTAAGGAATAGGTATTAGAAAACCTAGCTTTAACAAAAGAGAACAATATAATTTTTAGAGGATCAACTAATTCACCTGTGCTGATGATGATCGCTTTTCATTTTTCAACAAAACCTGTTTTAGGTGATTCTTTTCACTTGTCTACCCATTGTTAAGTCAGTTCCAACTCAGTTTCCCTACAGGACAGAGTAAACTGCTCTATCGGGTTTCCAAGGCTGTAAATCTTTATGAAAGCAGATGGTTTCATTTTTCTCCAGAGGAGTGGGCTAGTGGGCTCCATGTGCTGACCTTTTGAACCATGGCACTACCAGGCTCTTTTCACTTGTCAAAGAAGCAGGTTAAGGAGCTCTGGTAGCATAGTGGTTATGAATCGGGTTGTGAACCTCAGGGTCAGCAGTTAGAAACTACCAGCTGCTCCACGGGAGAAAGATAAGGCTTTCTGCTCCCATAAAGATTTACAGCCTTGGAAACCCTGTACAGGGTCACTATGAGTCGGAACCGACTCCACAGCACATAACAACAAGAAGCAGGTTAGGAGTTGAAACCTAAAGTTTATTTAGGCTCAATTCCTAATCAAGAACACCTGATAACCTTAATTTATCAAACTCTAAATACAATGCCCAAGGAGCTTTGGTAGCATAATGGTTACAAATTGGGCTGCAAACCTCTGGGTCAGTAGTTCGAAACTACCAGCTGTTCCGTGGGAGAAAGATGAGGCTTTCTGCTCCCGCAAAGATTTACAGCCTCAGAAACCCTGTACAAGGTTGCTATGAGTCAGAACTGACTCTACAGCACATAACAACAACAAATACAATGCCCATGTTGTGACTTGCTGCCAGGGTCTTTAAAACCCATCTACAGTGATCAGTAGAACAATGGAGAAAGTAATTAGTAGCTTCTGAACAGAAAGCCCCGCAAGCTAGAATTCTGCAAGGGGTGACTTTCCCCTGATGACCAAGTTTAGGTAATTTTAATACTTAAGTTTATAACTTACAAATGATTTTTATGCATATTTTAGTCAAATGAGTTGATCTGTTTCAGTCTCCTTTGTATAACGGGGATCTTATCCCTGCTTCATACGGTTGTTATCAAAATGAAGCGAGTTAATATAAAGGGTTATTTAATGCTAACAATTATTATATGGAAGTATTTCCTCACAGTTGTTATGTGCAGTCGAGTCGGTTCCGACTCACAGCAGCCCTGTATACAGTTTTTGAGGAGTTGCTGGTGCATTTGAACTGCTGACTTGTGGTTAGCAGTCCAGTGATTATCCTATAGTGCTACACAGGACTAGTTTCTCAGTAGAAAGAGTTAAGAAAAAAAAAACCAACCAACTCTATAGCCTAGAAAACACAGTAACCACATAGAATCAGGTAGAGAATATTACTTGAAGTATATTCTGCAAAGCCATCTTCTCCCAGTTCTAGAATCATCCGCTGTTTCCACCTCTCCAAATAGAAGACCTGCTCAGGTGTCATGGTCTGTTGTAGGATTCGGGTCACACTTGGGATCCTATTTCTTTGCAAAGGGATTTTCAGAGGAATTGAAGGATCACTTGCTGTATTTGATTTTACTCTTTTCTCTGGGTAGAAGAGAGGAAACCAGTTTGATGGAGTCTTTGTTGTGTCATCTTGCTTTGGGGATTTACACTTACTCACAGGCCCATAGAGAAAAACATCCTCTTCAAACAGTGATTCTGGGGTCTGTGCCTGGCTTCTGAAGGACAGGACAGACCGTACTAAATCAGAGTATTTTTCTTGGTCCACTTCTTCATAAGAGTTTACTTTTTTCTTCCGTCTATATGAAAAAGAAGTAGAGAAAAACCCCACACAGGAGGCTGGTTCTACAGAGAACCCCTTTGAACTTCTGAGCTGCTTGCAAATGGTCTGAAGAGCCTTCATCTTTAGATTTTAATTTCACTTCCTTCTAGGGTAGTTGCATTATCGAGGGCCTTTTCCCCCCACTGCATTCCTGTTAAAGAGAAAAGTAATGTTAGGTACCAGACATGTTTTGAATCACCAAGCGATAACTGCATCAGAATACTGTGCATTTAAACTGTATTCACTAAACGTTTGTGTGGCACTGTGGGCTTGCGTCAGACTGCAAAGTTGTTTGAACTGTACGTTCGGTGGTTCAAGCTCACTAACTGCTCCTTGGAAACCCTATATAGGGTCGCTATGGGTGGAATCGATTGGACAGCACTTAACAACAACAACAACAGAAATGTTTTTGATGTTTGGTCAAAGCCATTTCCAAAGGCTTGCATGAATACCAGATGGTCCAAACCCATTGCAAGGGGGTCAATTCCTACTCACAGTGAGTCTATAGGATAGAGTAATACTTCTCTATTGGATCTCCTTTCCCAAACTGTAATTTTCATGGAAGCAGGCTATGAACATTTTTCTCCCACATGGCAGCTTGTACGTCTGAACTGTCTACCTTCCGAAGAGCCTCCAAGCAATTTAGCCACTGTGTAACCAAGGGTCCCCTAGAAGGACCAGCACTGACTAAATGCTAATTAGCGGGTAGCTTGGGGCAAGACACCAATTCTAAATCTGTAAGGCCGAGAAAAACGGGATGGTCTATGTAAGTATACAGCAGCTACAACGGCAACAGCTAACAGCTAACAATCGATCCCTAGTTACCAAGCCCTTTGTTAAGCATTCCTAATAGATTCTTCTAATTTAATCCGCACACCTTCTAAGGTGGGTACTATTCGGGTTCGGCCTTCTAGCTGGTAAGCGGCGGCCAGCAAGGCCCACCCACAATTGTGATCTTCAGAAGGTGCTCTGCGTTTGGTGTGGTACTCTGGGGGAAGTCAGGGTTGGGACAGAATGGCTTCAGTAGGAGTCCGGCCCATGCAGGAGGGGTCGGTACCTTAGAAGTCACTAGGCTGCATCTAGGCAGGTAAGCAACGCTTCACTTAATTATTTGGGAACGAACATTCTCACGGAACTCGTATTTTCATCGATCCCGCGCTTTTCGTCCGATGTTAAGACCCGCCCGAGGCGCGGCGTCCCCAGCATGCACTGCGGCGCTAAGGCACCGCCCCCAAGCCCTAGTTCACCTTCTCAGAGACTCTCTTTTGCGGAAGCGCGGGCGCATCCAAATCGCGCCACTTTGTTCTCACGAGATCTTCTTTACGTCACTATTCCCCGCCATCTTGGCCTCGGACTGAGTGATAAATTCCCCACCGTACTGGAGCGCGGTCTTTTTTGCGACGCGCCTTGCTGGGAGAGTGCTAGTGACTCTGTGTTCCCGGCGCTGCCCTACGATCGGCGGTTTCTGCGCGGTGCGGAGCGAGGGTAGGCCTCGCGTTATTTTTATGCCCAGCTCCAAGATGGATGACAGCGGGGTCGGGGGAGGCCGCTCAGGGGGAGCACGTGGCGCGCTGTTCGCCAGCTCCCGGGGCTGCTGGGATGGTGGCGGAGTCTCGAGGCCTCCCGTCGCCATCAGTCAGGGAGACCGGCGGAGGCGGGGCCGCGGCCGCCGCTGAGAGGCGGCCCGGCGGCGGCGGCGGCCCATCCTCTTCTTTCCTCGCACAGCCAGGCGGCCCCTGCTCGAGACCCGCGTCGCCATGGCCGCGGTTCCCGAGTTGCTGCAGCAGCAAGAGGAGGACCGCAGCGAGGTGAGGCTCTTCCCGCGCCCAGGCTCTGGACGGCTGGCCCTCCAATCGCCCCACACCTTTATTTTTTCCCGCATTGTTTCCCTCGACCCACCGCTCAGACGCACCCCGCGGGCTCCCGTGTCTGCGCGAGGCTTGCACCGGAGGGACCGCGGCGGAGGGAAGTGGGGTAGTAGACATTCCCGCCTCCGCTCTTTGCCAGGGGCCCAGCGGTACAAGGCTGCGGAGACCTGGGGACATGTTTTATTAAATGTTTAAGTCTTCGCATGGCTTGAAATCGTGAAAGCTTCTTAACATTGAAGAAACGGCAAGTTTGATTTTACTTCCAAACTGACTTATTGGGGAAACTTTCTGCCCCCAGCACGGGGCAACTGCATCAAGTCAAAAGCGAAGCACGCTCTTTAGAACTTTGTAAACAGTGCGGTGCACTTGATGAAGTTCCCTAATGTTGACTTGGTGCTCAAATACTTGTCACACGTTTTGGGGGTTGGTTTATCCCTTTACCAAGCCCACGCCGATTCATAGCGACCCCTCTATAGGACCAGGGTAGACTTGCCCCGTAGGGCACCCAAAGCTGCCTCACTTACCTGCGGAGCGGCCGCTGGCTACGGCTACCTGGGCGTGCACTGCCCGTCGTTAAGCTCCGCGCCGAGCGCTTTAACCGCGGAGCCACCGGGCATTCGGAAATTGTTCCCATGTGCTAGAAATCTTGGCCTCTGACAGCCATTAAGATTGAAGACGATGCCCTCTTTGATTAACCCCTTAAGTCTCAAGGGTCTTTTCGCAAAAATACGAGGTCGATGAAGAGCCTCAGTGTAAAAGCTTCCGCCAGAAAAACGGGGGAAATGTAAAGGGTTAAGTAAAGTAAATCTGGAATAGTTTTTAAAAACGAAGTCGTTTTGGAAGAGCGTATTTGAGTGGTGAGACACATCTTCGGACTACACAGTTCAATAACAACATACACTATTGAAATGTTCTTTTGTTCTTGGGGTGGGGGTGTCTTTTGGGGTTTGTTTTTTTCCTTTGAAAGTTTGTTTCCCTCCTGAATATAACTAACCGAATGTAGAAACCTGATACTACGTCCTTTCTAGAAGATTCAAGACTTATTCTCCCTGTGGCGCTGTGGGTTAATGCGCCAGACTGCAAAGCCGCTTGAACTGCAAGGTCGGCCGTTCAAGCTCACCAGCTACTCCTTGGAAAACCCTGTACAGGGTCGCTAAACAACAATAGGAATTTCGATGTCGGTTCCAACTCCGTTTAGGGTTTCAGAGGAGCGGCAAATGTGTTTGAGCTGCCAATCTTGCGGTGATTCCAAGTCCTGAGTCGATCCTCCAGCGCTCACCAGGAGTCCTTGGTCCAGAATCTTTAGAAAGCCTCTTAAAATGGATTTGATTGCCTCGGCCTGCCTCTTTAGTTGGTTGCAACTGATGATCACAAGCTTGTTTTTAAAATAAAGACTCATCACCGTTCTGTTCCTCAGCAAAGTCTGGGGAGGGTTATGAAGGCTGTTTCTTGTATCCTTGGTAAAGAGGGTTATTTGGAATTAATATCTACACTAACACCATTAGTATGAAAATAATCCCTTCCCTCCAATACTGATTGAGAGTAATTAGAAGCCTTTGGCAGGGGAGAAGATTGTATAGAAACTCGACCTCAGGAATTACCCTTGCCTTCAATCATCTTTAACGTTTCAGGAGACTTGTTTCTGGTAGTCTAGTAAACTTGGTTACTGGAAATCTTCCTTGTGTGATTGTGAATTGAAAAGTTGATGTACTTTGCGTGTTTTTTGGTTAGATGTCTTTTCATTCCCAGTCATTAATGTTTATGAACATTAGATAAAATTTTTTTCTTTTTAATGCAGCTGCCTCCAACTAGAATGAAAGTGTCCTGTAGTTTAGGGAAAAGCCTAAAATAAACTTGTACCTACATTGCAAGTCCAAATTTGCCCTTTTTTTTCCTGCTGTACTGAATAGGTTGGTTTTGATTTTTTGTGTGTGTGCTTTTTAAAAACAGGAAGTATGATTTCAAAGCTGCCCAAGCCTTCTTTCTGGGTCATTAACTTGCACACAGTGTCTTAAGTTCCTTATTTGTGCTTTTCACATTTTTTGACTGTTGGAAAAAATGGTTAAGAAGGGGCTGTACTAAACTCAGGTATAAATTCTCATTTGGTAAAGCCAAGTAAGTGATTAACATCACTTTAGTTTAAGTCAGAATTGATCAACCTGAACACTATTCATGTCTTGATTTACTGTCCTTTGCATTGTAGACTAAACCCCACTAGGTTACAGTAACCCCCAGTGGTGACAGTAGCTGTTAGATATATTTGGGGGAGGGGGAAGTAAAAGTAACACTGTCCCTGGGTAAGAACCATTCACTTCTAAGATGGTATGATATGGTAGGGTTGGATTATATTACAGAGGCTGATGAAATACAAAATTTAAGATTATTGACTAGCTTTGGTAGAATCAGCTTCCCCCTAATATTGAGGAACCTTATTAAAATGGTTTTCTTCAGATTCTTATACAGTGCTAACAAAGGCTGCTGTATATTGGCTTTGTTTGAACACTGGAAGCTTGAGGTTCTGGTGTGACAACTCACTGACAAAAATTGTAGGCTAAGGTTGAAACTCCATGAGAAAAATATGATTCAGAGTTTTGTAAATTCTGCTTTTCTTAAATATAAATAGAAACATTTCTCTGAGCTTCCAAAAAAAAGTGATTTTTTTTTTTTGATTGTCCATTGAGTTACTCTGAAAGGAGACGTGGGCATGGGATTTGTCAAGGTGCTTTGCAGCTTAAATACTTGGAGTTTGACAGGGTATGAAACTGGACTTTTATAAATGGGTTCCTTGGCTTGATTCACCTGCCACATCACCTCTTACAGATTTGGCTTGGTTCACGTTTTTGATGCACTGCTATGTGTTCTGGAGATAAAAGTAATTTTTAAAGATACTAACTTAATGTTACTGGCTGATGAGTTAGCTGTAGTTTGCCTGATCTGTTACTGAGGGCACACCCTAAGCCTTACATAAGTGCTGTCCAAAGTTCCTTCTAACTGTGACCCCATATAGGGTTTCTGAGGTGCAACTGGTGAATTTGAACTGCCAACCTGTGGTTTGTAGTCCAGCTGCACACCATGGTAAATGGTTAGGAAGGAGTGCAGGTAATGGGTGTCTTCAACCTTCAACCTGGCAGCTTTGATCGTTCAAGAAGTGCAGTATAAAGCTGTGATGGGTGATGAAATGAGGTATTGTTTACATCAGAATAATCTGGAGATTGTTAAACCTCAGGCTCAAAGCTAAAGAAATTCAATTATGAAGTACAGGCAGTCCATGATTAAAGGGATAGGAGACTGCGTTTTTGTACCAGGGAATTTTGGAGAAGGGAGCCTTGTTAGGATTGAGTGAAGGGCCTTAGCTCTGAATGAAGAAAATGGTTAGTGTTACTTGTTGCAATTGTTTCCTCTACAGCACTGGCATGTTGATTCACAATTTAATAGAATTTCTGGACTAGGAGATGCTTTCAGATTGCATAATTAACCCTTGTGCTTAATTTCTAGTAATTAGGTGTATTTCTTATGAAGAAATGAGAATAATTCAACTTTGAGTAGGTGCCATGTTGGAGCATGGCTTGTATACTGGCTTGTGGCCTTGTGAAATGATGATTCAGTTTATCCATTCGCTGAGTGCGCTACGCTGACCTTCTTCCAGGTCTCGGTTCCTGTTCTAGGAACTCTGACTATGTAGTCTCCAAATGCCTTGCAGTCTTGCTGTGTTCTACAGCTGACAGCTTGTGTTTTGGTAGACTATCGGTAAGAATGGCTGGTGTCAGCAGAGATGGGTCCCTCTGGTTCCTGTCTCACTAAGATGAGTGGTGGAAATCTGATCACTTGCCATAGCCTCTTCTAGGTTTTTTTTTTTTTAACTTAAAACTAAGTAACTCCCTTGGCAGTTTATCTGTGTTAGCTCACAGAGGTCAGAAGTCCTTAGTTTGTTGTCTTGGAGGACTAACCTAAGGTAGAGGATGAGAAGAATCATGTGGAGTGAGGGGGAGGACGAGCCAAGACCTGTGACATGTTTTTCATGCACCAATACCACAGCGAAAAGCGGGCATAGAATATAGTTTATAAATGTAATACAGGTAAGATACGTCAGAATATCAATGCTTTACGTTTTCACCTCTTAGTGGACTAAGAGATGTGGGAGGAATGGTATTAGAATTATTGCAGGGGACTTCTTTCCCATGAGTTGAAATGGTATCAAAATAGTTGTATGTATCATGTGAGTCCAATATTTCCAGAAATTTATGCACATCTAGAGTGTGGCAGAACAATTTTGGATTTATTTTCTCACCAATAACTTTGTCCCAGTAAGTGTTGGACATGCAGAGGCAAAGTATGAAACCTTTCCAGCCGTATAAACCCCAGCTTGCTTACTGTGATTGGTGAAAATTTTGCCTAGGGGCTGGCTTCTTGCCTGTGCTTCGGCTCCACAGTTCATTAATAGGTGATTACTTGTCACTAACTAGGACGACCCTCACCTTGGAAGTGGTCTTATTTCCGTATACTGTGGCATGAGGGATGACAAGATAAGATCCTTAGATGGGAGAGGAACAATTAAAAAAGATAGCATGTGCTGCTGGCTTATTTCATTTCTTTGAGAATGGGACCTAGAATGCCATTTGAATACAAAACTTAGACAAACCCATTGTCAAGTCAGTTCCAATCCATAGAGACCCAATACAGGAACATCCTCATCTCTGTCCCCTGGAGTGGCTATTGGGTTTGAACCACCAACCTTGTGGTTAGCAGCCCAACACACAAGTCATCTTTTTCAAGTGCCATCCAGTTGGTTCTGACTCATAGCCACCCTGTCTAGGGTTTGTGAGGAGTGACTGGTAGGTTTGAAACCCTGACCTTGCCAGCCAGATGGGAATGCAGAGGTTAGCACATTTGACATACCGCACACAAAACCTGTTAGATTAATGGTTACTCAATTAAGCCTCACCTTTGGTTTTCTTTTGACTGCATCTTGTCATTTTGGCAATATGACACTAGTCTAAACTGGACATTGCAGGCTAGTTGTCAAGCGTTTCTTTAATAAGTTGATAACCCACCCATCCACTGAAATATATTGGGTTTCATTTCTAAAATAGCACCAGTTTAATGTATGTTAATACTTCTGTACAAAGCTTTTCTACTACTGGTAGGTTCAGGATTTTAGGATCATGTCTGAACAGGAAGCACTAAAGTGAGTACATTAAGTGTAGTAGCAGCCTTTGTTTCTTTGGTGTGTAGGGAAGCATGTAGGGAAATGAATGTGCCACACACAGGCCTTCCAGTTTAGTTCTAGGAACTCTGGCTATATGTTAATAGTGGTGAATGATTTGGAAAAGGATAGGGAAAATGATTGTACATCTTGAAGATTGTAAATGTCTGAATTGTATGTGTAGTAATTGCTGAGTTGGGTATAATTCTTTGTGTGTTTTCACCAGAGTAAAAACTAATGTGCTGTTCCCCACTGATTTAAACCCCCATTCTAGTCATTTCAGCATCTTGTCCAAGCCCAATTCAGTGTTGGCTGTCAGAACTAAGCAATATTCTGGATGTTTTAAGATTCAGGGATGGAGGGTAGGTGTATATGGAGGGTCATGTAGGATAAGCACTGGACTGCTAACTTCAAGGTTAGTAGTTCAAATCCACCAGCTGCTCCTTCGAAATTCTTACAGGATCGCTATGACACTTAACCAACCACTCCTTATATTAATAACTACTGAAGGTTTGGTCTCTTGGGTGTGGATTTTGTTGGCTCAGCCTAAAGAATGCTGAGATTTTTACTCATATTTGTTGCTTCCGGAGTTAGCATACAAGTGCTGACTTTAGCTGTAAGCATGTCACAACTTTTTACTTTTGCTCTTTTTCTTTATCATCTGTTACCTTGTGTATACTTCCATGATGTTCATTCAGTTTATAAATGGAGACTTTTGAGTTGATGGTTGGTCTGGGTGCTCAAGGAAATTTGCTGATAACTTTTTTTTTTTTTTTTTACTTCCCAGACAATTTGCTTAAGTCACAAATAAATGCAACTGCTCAGGTGGTGGGATTTTTGACTGACTCCCTTTCTGGGGTACAAAGTGGTTGTTTTGAAGAAGCTTGGGTGCCTGGTGTCCCTATATAATTCAGGCATCCTTTAGCAGTTTCATCTATTCCTTTGTGTCCTCATCATACTCTTAAACCAAAAATGATTTCCATGCTGCTAGGAAAGACTTTAGTAATTGACAGCATGGTTGAGAATTTGGGCATCTTGGCAAAACCAGAAGATAATCGTTCAATGGAATGCAAAACAGTTGGTTTCAACTCATCAGCTGCTCCTTTGGAGAAAGATGTAGCAGTCTGTTTCCAGAAAGATTTACATCCTTGGAAAACACTCTGGGATAGTTCTGCTCTGTCCTGTAGGGTACCTATGAGTCAGAATTGACTCAATGGCAGTATCATCCTATGTGTAGGCTCTCCGGTCTCTGGGTTTGCTTGGCTTGTGGTGAGTTACAGTGGAATTCTTTGTCAGCACATTAAGAAATTCTGAATTTCTTTAAATGGCACTTCTGGAAGTGGTAACCGAGTTCTGGGACACATCTGAGATCAGACCCGCTGGCCTGCCCCAGCTCTACCAATGCCTGTTAACCTTCAGTTGGCCCCTGTTAATCCCTGTGCTTATCTGCCTGGCCTTGCCAGATACAAACATGAGATATGTATGAGGTGTGGTCCATATCCCTCTGCCAGTCACATGTCAGTATATATTTTTGAAGTTCCTTTGAATGCTGTATTTGCCTAGAGGAAGGAAGCTTTTATCAGAAATATGCTAGAGGTACTAGTCTACAGTTAGGATAAAATGGATCGTCCTGACCTTGAAGCTTTATCTTTGTTTGTAAATTATCTCATAAGTGGACATGTGAAAATTAAGCCAAACCAGCACATATTTCATAGGAGTCATCAAGAATTGACATGGAAGGAAAAAGTACTTAGGTTGCAATTTTATGGGCTATTGTTAAGTTTATTGTGATTTTATTAATAGCTGCAATCAAGTTATTTGTAATTTGGTGGAAACTTGGTGTGAGAACTGTAAACTTCTCTCTTAGAAGAAAGCCAGGCACTTTTAGTGAACATGTTTAGTCTTTTTATAACCTGATTGAATTAATTTTCCTAATTTCATATTAAGCGCTGTCGAGTCTGTTCCAACTGATAGCGACCCTGTATAGCGTTTTTGAACCACTCACACCACATTGCAGTACAGCATATAACCCACAGCACACCAGGACTCAGTCATGATTTGTAGTCTCACATTTCAGGGGGCTAGAAGTTTGAATTCAGGACACTGACTTTAAAGGAAAGCTCTCTTTAACTCTAGGGAAAGATCTTTGTCTCTTTTAGCATCTGTAACCCACCAGGGTTCCTCAGTTCCTTGACAATCCTCACATGGCATTAGTGTCTGTTTTATAAGTCAGAAATGAGCTTAACAGAAAAACCCTTTATCCAAAGACAGTCACATCTACAGGTTGTAGTTGTTAGGTGCAGATGGTTTAGACTCACAGCGACCCTGTATAGGGTTTCTGAGGCTTTAAATCTTTGCTCTTGTAGTTCGCAGTCTAGTGTCATGTGGAGCTGCATATACAGGTAGAGAGGTTAGAATTCCAACACATTTGGGAGTTGTTAAGTGCTGTAGAAGCTGTTGTGACCCTGTTTAGGGTTTCTGAGGAGCAGATGGTGAGCATGAACCACCGACCTTGCAGTTCAAACATTTGCAGTCTGGTGCATTAACCCCACAGTGCTATATCAGGACTCCATTTAAGAGGAATGGGGGCCTGAAATACTTGCTTGTATGTGTCCTCATACTATGTTTGTCTCAGGGTTTTAAATTAACCACCAGTTGGTCTTCATTAGGAGCTGCTGCTGCTTCTGACTCAGTTCCAACTCGGCGACCCTGTACAGATTCTGAGGCTGTAAATCTTAATAGGAACAGAAAGCTTCATCTTTCTTTTGAAGAACCGCTGGTGGATTTGAACTGCTGGCCTTGTGGTTAACAGTTCAACCCATAACCCATTACCTTATCAGGACTGCTTACCAGCTGACACTTGAGCAACAATTCACTTATTCAAACTGTCAAAATGGGACTGGGTATTTTCCCCCCTGCATTTCCAACCCACAAATTAATTAATTTTGCATTATGACAGTTATTCACTTTCCCCTGGTGTGTTAACCACATTGGGATCCAGCTAACTAAGGCCTTTGCTAGTTTGTTTACTTAAAGATTTTTCAAGGATTCCTGAATAAGTAGCTTATTGAACGGCATTTTCCTTAGCTCTCCATCCAAACTTCAGCCACATGACAGTTTCTGTGTCCTTCCCTGGCCTAAGTTTTTCTATATGTGGTCTGGCTAATTAATGCCTCTTGACTGGTCTTTGTACATTAGCATTTGTGTAATAAGTTTGGGGTTTTGTTTCAGCTAGCTGTCCTAGTTCCTCAAGCATCTGGATAAATGTTTCTTATGTAGTCATCAAGTAGCGTACATGATGTTGGAACCATAAAGTGGCTTAGTGCAGAGTATAGAAGTACTTTGAACTCACCCATCGTTTGAAGAGCATATATCCCCACTGTTTGAAGCATATTCAGAGGCATCTCTCAAATCTGTGACCTAATTCTAAAGATCTCTGTTAAGAGCCAGGAAGTTGGCTACCTGGATACAGTTTCTGAGAAGAGGCTGCAGGTGGGTTTGAACCACTGACCTTGCAGTTAGTAGTCCAGTGCTTATTCTATACACCACACTAGATTTCTTTTTTTATTGTTGTTGTAATCTCCCATTTTTGGAAGGATAGTTTTTAGGGCTAAACTGAAGTTTAGACTAAACTTTTTAAAAATTTGTTTTTCAGCTGAGATCTGTTTCTGTGGACCTGAATGTTGATCCCTCGCTTCAGATTGACATACCTGATGCACTCAGTGAGAGAGATAAGGTTAAATTTACTGTGCATACAAAGGTAAGTGGCAGATTGACCTTGTTAATGAAAATGATGCTGGACTGCAGCTTATTTATTCACAGTGGGTGTGAGAATAGCCTCCCTTAACTGAAATAGTTGCTTTGTGTTTCTGTTTAGCTCTGCTGTTAAAGTGAGAAAATGGGCACTCTACTCATGTTGCTTACAGTTAAAGTGCCGTCAAGTCGGTTTTGAATCAGAGTGACCCTGTATAGGGTTTCTGAGCTGATAAGCTTGAACTGCTGACCTTGCAGTCTAGTGCATTAACCTGCAGTGCCACACCAGGACTTGATAAAGAACCTCTACTCTGCTCATGAGGAAGCACACCTAGTGCATTGCTATAGTAGGAGCCACCTACTGCACAGCATGGTGCTAGAATTAGGGTTGTGGCTTAACTTCTTGGAACTTTCTTAACTGGTAGAGTCATATCTTTCATTTGGATGGATGTTGTATAGCTTCAAGAAGATAGACTTGGGAAGAGTAGTCCTTATGAACAAATTTCCTTACAGCTTGGATTTAAACTATTTTGTATTTGTGGAGAGCTGGTATTCTGCTGCTTGCTTCTTTACTGGGTCATACTGGCATGCTGTAATATGTATTTTCCCAAAGTACTTTTATCTAAAAGTAATGGTTTCTTCTTTACAGACCACATTGCCCACATTTCAGAGCCCAGAGTTTTCTGTTACGCGGCAACATGAAGATTTTGTATGGCTACATGACACTCTTATTGAAACACCAGATTATGCTGGACTTATTGTAAGTACGTTTTCAAATCTCAACTAATTTCTGGAGTTGGCTTTTTCTACTTGCTATTTCTTTTGCTTAAAGAGACCCACTTTTTTACAATAACTGGAGTATGCACAAGTATATGTAGAGCACTGTATTATAGTTTTGAGATGACGCATGCAGATTTAACCTTCTGTACAGTGTGTTAAGTACTGTTGGGTCAGTTCTGACTGGTATTGGTGTGGCATGGAGTCAGTTTTGACCCTATAGGGAATTTTCGAGGCTGTAAATCTTTAAGGGAGCAGAAAGCCTCAACTTTCTCTAGTGGAACCATTGGTAGTTTTGAATTGCTGACCTTGATGTTAGCAGTCCTACTCATAACCACTACACTACCAGACTTAATGGCAGCCTTGTATAGGGTTTCCGAGGGGCGACTGGTGGGTTTCAACCACCAACCCTGCAAGTTAGCAGTCCAGTGCTTATCCTGCAATGCTACACCAGGACTCCTGTACAGTAGCTGAGGGCATAAACACCAGTGGTTTAAATCTAGCGAGCTTTTGGGTTTGTTTTCCTCTAGAGTTGTCTTGAAGTACAATTACTTCTTGTGAACCTCATTAGTAGGTATGCAATAGATTCTCAAAGTTGTGTAGTCTATACTCAAGCAAGGGAAAGAGGCAGTTATCTCTTAGTCCTTGAATTCCAGTCCTGTGAGGTGTTCGGTTATGTCTAAGAAGTTGCAAAGTCGGTTTGGACTGCAAGGTTGGTGGTTCAGGCTCACCTAGGAAACCCTATTACAGGGTCACTGTGGGTTGGAACTACTCAACAGCACTTAAAGACAAAACACACAGATATAAAGGGGCTTCAAAAATTTAATGGAAAAATGGAAATGAACGATACTGGAAGTTTTCCACAAAGTTTTTGATGTTCCCTTGTATGTATTCATATACACCTATATTGCATACTATTTTTAAGTGCCATTGAGTTGGTTCCAACCCAGACTGAACCCTGTCTAGGGTTTCCAAGGACCAACTGGTGAGCTTAAACTGCTGACCTTGTGGTTCAAACCGACTTTGCATTCCAGTGTAAAAAATTTGTGGAAAAATATTATCTTTTTATTTATTGCATTATTTGTTGATGTCTTTGAAGTCCCCTAGCTCTGGTAGCGTAGTGGTTATGAATCGGCTGTGATTCACAAGGTCAGCAGTCCAAAACTCCCAGCTGTTCTGTGGGAGAAAGTTGAGGTTTTCTGCTCCTGATATATAGCCTTGGAAACCCTGTACAGGGTCTCTATGAGTCGGACTCGACTTGACGGCACATAACCACCACCACCAGTATGTATTTGCACAATTAGTTTCTGGTTGGTTATGCTATTTCAAAATTATGTATGCCACAGCAATAAACGAACTGCAAAGTATCTAGAGATAGTGAATCACCACTTCTCCATTCCTGGTAGTCTTTGAAATTTAATTAAATTGCAGGAACAGAGACAACTGATTTTTAAAGAAGACATGTAAGTGTGGCTTTTCTTGTCAGAGTGACTATAAAGATTCTGCCCAAATGATTTTTAACAACTGAATGAAATTAGTATTTAAAAAGCAAAATTCTTTTGGAAGTCTGGAGAATTGGCAGTGCTGACACGTCATTAGTTTTAGTTTTGATGATTCTAAGTTTAAGCTGACAGCTGTGCCCTTACCCAGTTGGCTGTGAGTAAACAGAATAAGTACTTGTGCTCAAAGAGAATGTCTCATTACAGGGGTGGGGGCAGAGCTTTTCAGTGACAGAATTAATTGGATTAATAGAAAAATAGCCTTGCTGGATATGTCACTACTGGGGCAGGAATGCTCATGGTTCTCTATCACTGCTTCAGATTCCACCTGCCCCTACCAAACCTGACTTTGATGGTCCTCGAGAGAAGATGCAGAAACTGGGAGAAGGTGAAGGATCGATGACCAAAGAAGAATTTGCCAAAATGAAGCAAGAACTGGAAGCGTGAGTGGATTTTGTTAGTACGCTGCATCTTTTGAAAAGTGGAGAATCGTAGTAATGTGTGTACAGAAATAGAAGAAACTGACAACCAGTTCTGTTTTAAATTTTTAAATTTGTTTACAATTTACATTTTGTTAAGGAAACCATTGACACTGGAAAGGCTGTTTTGCCTGTTGTAAGCCAAACTTGCTAGTGAATATTAGGCTACATACTGATGAAATAAATCTGTGTCTGTACGTTTTTCAGTTACTGATAAATGTACAAAGCTTTCTTCCCTATAAGGTTTGGTTATTGTGAGTGTGTTTGTGGTTTTAAGTCGGTCCCGTCTAATAGCAGCTCTGTATAGGGTTTGACCTGCCTACGTTGTGGTTCAAACTGACCTTGTGGTCCAGTGCATTATCCTACAGCACTGCACCAAGGGAAATTAAATTCCAGTAAGTGTTAACTGGACGCAATTCTGAAAACTGCATTGATGGTTTCCTAATTTGGAAGAGGAAGTCCACAGGAAGAAAATATTAATCTGGTTGTAACTTAGTGAAGTTTATTTATTTCAAACATACTTAGTCTTTGTCATATTTGGAGGTTTGCAGTAAAAGAACTGAAAAACTTATACCAGATGTTCTCTTACAAAAAGCCAAACTTGAACTCATAAGTTACCTATTAAAATACCACTTAAATATCTGTAAGATTAGAAAGGGAAAGTATGTCTAATCTTCCCTTGTTTTAAGTTTGCTATATATACCTTCCTTTGTTAAGCTTGTGGGTTCTGAAAGTTTGAAACCACCTTGTTTCAAAAGCATCACTCTTACCCATTATCAGTGTGTTAAATCCAGATTCCCATGTTAGCAACTCTGTGTAGTGCTCCTGTACCTCCAGGTACTGAATCATTCACACGCTTGAGTGCCCTTGTGACCAAGCTTGGGTAAAGAAAATTGTCTCTTTTTAGAACCATGCTGTAGTCGGTAAATAACAGCAGTGATTATGTATAGATGTGAAGTGCTGTTGAGTTGGTTCCGACCCATAGCAACCCTCTATAGGGTTTTCGAGGAGCAGCTGGTGAGCTTGAACCACCGTCTTGCAGTTCAAATGGGTTTGTAGTCCTGGTGCATTAGCCCACAGGGCCACACCAGGGTGTCTTAAACTTCATCCATCAAGTACATCATCCTTTTCTCCTTCTATTTGTTCATTTTGCAAATTCTAAAATGGCAACTGCTTTATTACTTAACTAGCTATAAAGTCACAGCAAAATGATGCTTTGTATCCCATTCCAGAGTTTGACTTTAGTTGTATGAGCAGGAGGATAGAATGAACCAAGATGAGTATTTGTCAGGGAGAGCTGAGTTATGTCAACTGAATGCCATCCATCTTTTTCAGTGAATACCTCGCAGTTTTTAAAAAGACTGTATCTTCCCATGAAGTATTTCTTCAGCGGCTTTCTTCTCACCCTGTTCTCAGTAAAGATCGCAACTTTCATGTTTTCCTGGAATATGATCAGGATGTAAGACAATTTTATTGTTTCTGGTTTTTAAACTATTTCAAAGTTCTTAATTTCTTATTAACACAATGGAAACCTTGTTAAATGTTTCCCTTACCCCCAGAAATCCATTGTTGTAAGGCTTTTTTTCTGTAACTGTTTAAAAGGAAATGTTGGTCTTTTTCCTTTTCCAGAGACCGGTCTCTGTTTAAGTTTCAGATAATTAAGAAACAAATTTGTTTTCTTCCTGGCTATTTTTTTTTTTTCAATTGAGACTTGAGTAATTTTATTCTTGTTTTGTACAATTTTTGCTAGTTAACCATATACGAGAAAAATAGTAAATCAGAAATTTTCTTATTATCTTCCAGCCCAATAGAACTGTCCAAGGATTTAAAAGCTACTCAAGATTTAGTGACTAGCTTTTCAGAACTTCTTTTACCATTAACGTTTTAGAATGAGATGACCTGTGTTCAGGTTTAACTTTTTATTAGGTGAAGCAATTTTGGTGGATAAAACCGTTATCATACTATTGCTTGGAATATTTTCAAGCTTTTTTTAAGTGTGAGCTTAGAAAAATAACATGCTGTATAAACTTACCCTTTTGGAATTCTTCCTACAGCTAAGTGTTAGGCGGAAAAATACTAAAGAGATGTTTGGTGGCTTTTTCAAAAGTGTGGTGAAAAGTGCTGACGAAGTTCTTTTTTCTGGAGTGAAGGTAAGTAATTTTTAGCTATTTTAGGAAATTCTTCACTTCATGTGAATAGATGTTTAATGATTTAAAAAACAATAAAAAAAAACCCCACTCAGGCATATATAATAATTTACACCTCCAAAGAACACATTCTACAAGTCTGCTCCTGGCCACCAGCTCTTAGTCCTTCTCTTCTTAGTCCATGAATCTAGAGTCCTCAGCCACTCTCCTCTCCATGCCCCCATCTCTGCCTCCATCTCTGGCGCCGCTGCTTCTCTGGGTAAGGTCTCGCATTCTGCTTGTGTGTTCCTCCTTTAATGGTCCCAGGGTCCTCTTTTTCTGGACTGTAAGATTAACCACCACCACCACCACCACCACCCCTTTTTTTTTTTTTTTTAAACAAAACTTCTACCTTTACAAGTGTGACAGTCGTGATTAGTCATGTTAACAGTTATTCACTATTGAATATTACAAATCTTATCCCCATCTCTTTTCACCAGACCCATATAGACAAGATGACAGCTATTTAGTGGGGACTGTTTCTTTCCCCCCATACTCTTAAACTAAACTCCATCTTGAAACCTTGTAAGCCAGTCACTTCATGCCTTTATTGCCCCCTCATTTTAGGTAGCCAATGTCTAAGTTGCCCATCCCTATCTACCCTGTGCACAGAGCAGATAGCATTGATACTTGATTTGAAGCCTCTTCCTCTCTGTTGGTATTTAGAGTAACTACCTCTCTGAGTATAGGTCAGGTTCATCATGAAGATGTATCTTCTGTCACTGTAGCTGTTCCAGTCTGCTTGTCCTTTCTAGTGGGAATGTCTCACCTCACAAGGTTGTGGATGGGACTCAGGATTCCACCTAACGTCCTATACTCTGTAAAGGCTTTCCGTGAGGTCTGTTCACTGGGCAAGTTGTAGAACCCCTTTTAGGTATTCCAATCAGTATAGGCTGAAGGCGGGCTTATAAGTTTTCTCTAATCATGTTTCCCAACATTTCTTTCTATCCCACTCAAGTGTCTATTTTACAATAGTAGGTAGGGGAAACTAATATTCATAAGGCAGTCAAGGATTTTAGTATTATTTACCCTCTTCAACCTATGCCTAGATCCCTATATCCCAGAGCCCTGTTGTTCCAAGGTTGAGAATGCATCTCGTCTCAGTTTCTTGTATTGTGCTCCTCAACATCCAAAGTAAACCCCCACCCCAACCCCATTGTGGTTACCTTATATTCCATTAGTTCTTCCCTCCATTTAAGACAGTCTGTTTTATCCAGTAATCTACCTAACCTTCCCACCACTGGGTCTCTGTTCCTCTGTGTTTACCTTTTTCACATTGTAATTGTTTTGATCATAGACTGACCTCCCAGATCCTCTGTTCTTATAATTTTATTCTGTTCTTGACTCTTCCATTTGTCAACTGAGTTCAGGTTGATGCTGCCATGTACGTCATTCTGTAGTTGTGTGTTCTTGTTGGTTTTCAGTCCACAGAACTTCCTTTATAGGATGTTTTTCATAGCAGGGTTGGCTTTGGCAAAATCCCTTAGCTTCTGCTTATCCTGGAATGTTTTTATTACACCATCATATTTGATTGACAGCTTTGCTGGGTAGAGGATTCTTGGGTGGCAGTTTTTTTCTTTCAGGGTTTTATATATGTCTCCCCATTGCCTTCTTGCCTGCATGGTTTCTGTTGAGAAATCTGAGCTTAATCTGATTTGCTTGCCTTTGTATATTTCTCTTTCCCTAGCTGCTTTAAAATTGTATTACCTTTACAGTTACTATCTGGTATATGGCTTTGCCACTTGAGGCTTGGGTAAGGAACCTCAAGGCTTGTGCTGAGTATAGTGGGTATTTAGGGATGCTTGAAAGCTTTTAAGTTACGACGCATACTTCAAGAATAAGGAGCTCTGGTAGTGTACTGGTTACGAATCTGGCTGTGAACTGCAAGGTCAGTAGTTCCAAAACTACCAGCTATTCCGTGGTAGAAAGATGAGGCTTTCTGCTCTCATAAAGATACACAGCCTCAGAAACCCTGTACAGTGTCGCTATGAGTTGGAACCACTTCATGGCACGTAAGAACAACAACTCCCAAGAATGGACCCTGGTGCAGTGCTGTAGGATAAGCACTGGATTGCTAACTGCAAGGTCAGTGGTTGGTTGAAGTCCGCCAGCGGCTCCTCAGAGTCCTTGTATAACAGGTTTGCTATGATTTGGAACCAACTCAGTGGCATTTAGCAACAACTCTAAGAATGTATTAGTACATTCTTGGCAAAGTATTAGGTGTAGAACATGTGGCATCCCTGGTTAGTGCCTAAAAGATGGTAATTGGGAGCCATCCAAATCCACATGTCCACTCAGATTTTCAGATTCATGGATACAAGATAAGGTAGCAGTGTTGTTCTAAGCTAAGTTATTTATGTAGCTGTAGAATTGCTGTGTCCTAGAGAGGGATGCCAGTCCCTGGGAATTGTTTTCTCTATTGATGTTGCCAACTAGAGTTCTCCTACCTCCCTGCTGGTCCTAATTCTGGGTTGTAAAAAGGTATCTTGTCAATTTGCATTTCCCTGATCTCTAGAGGTTAGTCTTATTCATAAGCTTAATTGTCATAAAGTTGCATAGCACAAAATGCTTCTTAAATTTCTTTATTCCTCCCTTTTAGGAGGTAGATGATTTTTTTGAGCAAGAGAAGAACTTTCTCATCAACTATTATAATAGGATCAAGGATTCATGTGCAAAATCTGACAGAATGACCAGATCCCATAAAAGTAAATACTATTCACATACTAATGCCTCACAGATTTGCCTATGTGTCTGACTGTGTTCAAGTAAAAAGGACTGTCATTGTTTCTCCAGATGTTGCAGATGACTATATCCACACTTCAGCTTGCTTACACAGTCTGGCTTTAGAAGAGCCCACAGCCATCAAAAAGTAAGTTTTTGTTGGAAAAGTATTGCCCTTGACACACCTTAGTTGCCTGCGCCTGAGTGGTATAAGTGAAAGAATAATGAGTAATAGAGGAGTGGGATCCCTGGTGTGCTAATTGAAGAGTTGGTGGTGTGAGTGCCCCAGCCATTACCAGTGAAAACCATAAGGGGCTGTGATAGTTTATCATAAGGATCCCTGAGTCAGAAGCAACTGAATGGCACACAACAAGAAAGAGTAAAGAATAACTGGCTTCAGTTGTACTGTAGAATATCAGCTTATCAGAGTACAGACATCAGTATCTGGCACTCTTGCGAGTCTTGGTTTCTGATTGAATATTTTAATATGGGAGATATTTTGGGAGTCATTTAAGTTTGCCTTGTGTCTTCCCTAGCAAATGGTGCTTAACGTTTAGCCTGGTCATAATCCCAGACTTTACTTGGACAGATTTTCTTATAGTGTTCATGTGGAAGAAAATATTAGAACTTTGAAGTTCTTAATAATACTCTGTTTCATCTTGCACTTTGTTTTTTACATTTCTGGTGTTAGATATGGTTGTGCTACTTTAGAACCTAACCACACTTAACATGTGCAGGTTTTGCATGGCAGAGTGCCTGAAGAGACACCAAAGGGGTCCTGATAGTGGGTTGAATTTCACAACCATTTTACCTGTTTGTTGGGACTGTTCGTTGCAGTGAAAGCACTATTAAGGTGGTGGTGGTTAGGATTCAACTGAGCCTTAACCTAGCTGTACCTTAGAATGTTCATGAAGAATCCTACTATGTAGAGTTAAGACCTTAAGTTTAGGTTATGTTCTGTATTTTCAGGTACCTTTTAAAGGTTGCTGAGCTATTTGAGAAACTTAGGGTAAGGATTTTTTTATTGGGTCTTCATAATAAATATATATTTTTTAATGTGTTGATTTCTGCTTTGACTGTGATTGTACTTTTTTGTCATAGAAAGTAGAGAACAGAGTCTCATCAGATGAAGACTTAAAGCTGACAGAGCTCCTCCGATACTACATGCTCAACATAGAGGCTGCTAAGGTAAAGTGAGGATTTGTTTAAATCATTAGAGCAATACAGGGCCATCTTGCCATGGCCCAGAGAGTGCTCTAATGGTGCCCTTTTGTGGTCAAAGGAAAGTTTACTTTTATAATCTGGAAGACAGGCACTTATCAGTTATAATAGGCTACTGGATATAGGACATAGGGAAAATATGCTTCAGAAGATTTTCTAAACCAACAAAAAAAATTGAGGGCTTGTGAATTTTTATTGAATTATAGATGTAGTATCTTTTGCAACCATGTGTGTCATAAGTGACTGAAATAATTTCTCCTCTCTGCTATATGGTTACAAAGAATCTTTATTTCAAGTTAGCTCCTTGGGATCGGTTCCTAAAAGCAGAATTCTGCAGGGGTGGGATTATGTGAATATCCCCTCCTCCCTTGTTTCCAATATGTATTTTAGTAGCATACTCCTTGACTCTCCCAGCAGTAAATGCTCATTATACTTAGATAATAATGGTTAATTTTCTGAAATTGCCTTCAACTATTAAAATAAGTGGAATCCTCATTGAGAATCCTATTGAGTTTAGTCTCCTGGTTCATAGAAAGGATTCAAAAACGCTCTCAGCTAGAGTTGTTTCAGCCAAATCTGGAGAATTGAAAAAAATTAATGGTTGAGTAGTTGGGTTAGGTTCTTGCTGTATGTGACTAACATTTCAGACAGAAAATTGATAAAGTAGTACTCAGGTTAGTTATTTAGTAGTTATTTTTTATTCCTGTTTTGGTCTCCAGAGATTTTTCAGGATAGAATAACTACCATGTTGTGCTGTTAATTTTCTTCTCAGGATCTCTTATACAGACGCACCAAAGCCCTCATTGACTATGAGAACTCAAACAAAGCTTTGGATAAGGCCCGGTTAAAAAGCAAAGATGTCAAGTTGGCAGAGGCATACCAGCAGGAATGTTGCCAGAAATTTGAACAGCTTTCCGAATCAGCAAAAGAAGGTAGGGGGATACTCTGTGTTTTATTTTGCTTTGCTATCAAGATTATGGAGGGGGGAAAAGCTTAAAAATACTGAAAGCACCATAGATCCTTTGTTGTTGTTAAGTGCTGTCAAATGGGTTCCAACCCATAGTGTCCCTGTATAGTTACCTAAAAGACAAAGCTTTGTCCTTTTTTTTATGTTTTATTGTGAATTATATGATAGTTTACATGGAAGAACTTTAGTTTTACATTCATTCCATCTTATATCATCTCACTGCCATAGTTGCAATCCCCTCCATGCATCATCAACCACCCAGAGGGTATATCCCAGAAACCCGCTCCCTACACTTCCCTCTCCTTCCCCCAGTTTTCGGCCCACAGTCCCCTTTCCCTCTCTGGGTCCAAGGTCCCCAGTGGCTTCATCACTCCACGTCATCATCTCTGTCTCTGTCATCATCTCTGTCTCTATCTCAGGCATCTCTGTTTCTCTGGGTAGGGTCCCGCTCTTGGCTCTTCTACGTTGATTTTCCTTTTTAAGTTTGTATTGTGACATTAATTTAGTGAAAGTTTATAGGGCAGATCATCAGTTTTACATTCAATAAATCATGTACTTTGTTTCATTACAATGATTATAATTCCCTCCATGTACCATCAGTTACAATATTTCTATTTATTTTAGTTTTTTTTTTTTTAAACACTCAGGCATATATAATAATTTAAAACACCAAAAGGCCTGTTCTGAAAGCCTTGCCTTCCTGGCCACCAGCTCTCAGTCCCTCTCTTTTCCATGAGTTTAAAGTCCTCAGCTGCTATATCGCCATCGCTGCCTCCATCTCTGGTGTCACTGCTTCTCTGGATAGGATCCTGCATTCCTCCTGTGCTCTTCTCCCTTGATGGTCCTAGGTCCCACTGTTTCTGCACTGTAAGATTAACTACTCCCCCAGTTTTGTTCTAAAACTTCTACCTTTACAATTGTGATAGTCACAATTAGTCATGATAACAATCTCTCACTATTGAATCATAAGGATTTTATCCAATCTCTTCACCAGATCCATTTAGACAAGATGAAAACTAATCAGTGGGGGGAGTCTCTTCCCTCACACACTCTTAAACTAACTCCCTCATGTAAGCCAATTACTTTGTGCCTTTATCACCCCCTCATTTTAGATTTGCCCATCCCCATGTACCCTGTGTACAGAGGGGATAGCATTGATACTTGATGTTGGGGTACTATCTGTAAGTTTGGGTTTCACCAGGTCCTGTGCCAATTTTAAGATCATTGTTATGTTTGAGCCTTATCCTTGCAGCTTCTGTTTTAATCACTCTCCCTGAGGGTCTTCCTCCTTTTCACTGGTTCTGCATGATGTACTCCAGGGGGTTTGTCTCTCCTAAGACATTTTTAAGACCATTCAAATAATCTATTCATCAGACTTTCTCCCTAGGTGTTTTAAGCTTTAGTGTATATAGATGATTTTTGCCTAAACTTATCTTTATGTGGTTGCAAAATGGTGAGTCCTTACCTCCCCAACACCACCAACATTCCAATCCCAAATTGGTAGAATTGTATTGCAAGCAAGTGTTGCCTGTTGTACCACATATCTTCATCATGGTGGTGGTGGTGGTGATTTGCTGTGGAGTTGATACCGACTCTACTCATGTTTATAGGGTCTCCAAGGCTGTATGTAAATCGTTATAGGAGCAGAAAACTTAATCTTTCTCCTGTGAAACTACTAGTAGTTTCAAACTGATGACCATGAGATTAGCAACCCAACTCAGAACCAGTATGCTGCTACAAGTGCTCCTTATCTTTGTCATGGATCTCTGTTTTTAAAAACATTTGGAATTAATCTTCTACAGTGCTGCCACAATTGTTTAGTGTCATTGAGTCAATCTGGACTCGCAGACAGCCTACTGAGGATTTGAGGACCAGCTAATGTGTTTGAATCACTGACCTTGTGGTTCAAACTGACCTTGAGAATCCAGTGTATTCCACAGCACCACACCAGGACTCCTTAATATCCTTTTTCTCAAGTTTACTTTACATGAAATTAATTGACCATTCCACCTGTCTAACATTACTGATCGCATTGATAATATTTCTACTTTTAACTTGTCTTTGTATTTAAATGCTCTTTTATAAGCAGCAAGAGTCTGCCTGCCTTTTTTTCTCCTTTTTTTTCTCTTCCTGAGCCTGACAATGTTTGGCATTTAAATCATTCTATTTGCATTTACCCTAAGGAGCTCTGGTAGCCTGGTGGTTAAAGCACTCAGCTGCTTACCTGAAAGGTTTGCAAGCTTAAATCTCCCAGCTGCTCTGTGGAAGAAAGATGTGACAGGCTGCTTCTCGGGATGATTTACAGCCTTCGAAACCCTGTGGGGCAATTCTCCTCTGCTGGATAGGGTCTCTTGAGTTGGAACAGGCAGGATGGCTGTGTTTTGGTTTTAGCTTTGGCATTTACCTTAATTAGTGAAATGGTTTTATCTAAATCCATAATTCCCACCAAGTTACTGGTGCTGATTCTAACTCATAGCAACTCCATGTGATGAGTAGAACTGTCGCCTATGCTTTTGTAAACTAGAATCTTCTCATGAGATTTCTAGGTCTTTTTCCCACAGAGCTGATGGATGGGTTTGAAGCACCACCACCCTCACCCTTGCAGTTAGCCAAGTGCTTAATCATTGTACCATTAGGGCTTCTTTCCAGCGACTTCTCTGAATTCTGAGTGGCTAGAAGAGGCAACTGGAATGAAGAGGTAGGCTAGGTGTAAAGATGACCTGCACTACATAGGTCACATATACAGCAATGCGGATTAGGCTTTCAGTAACAAGATAATGTCTAGTATGATGTTAAATTTGTACGTTATTGTTGTACATTGACAATGACCCATAGTGCTACACTAGGACTCCAAATTTTCACATAGACACAAGAAAAATTTCATGAAATTAGACATTGCTATGGCCACTGTTTTGTTTTTTCTTGATCAGTAGTGTTCTTTGCCATTAAATGCTTTGGTGTTGAAAAACATTTGACATTTAAAACAATCCATGAAATAAAAAGGTTACTGGTGCAAGTATGTCTGGCTCAGAGTGGCAATTGTTCTAATTTACTTGGTAAATCTGAGCGCATTCTGTCTTCCTATAGAATTGATGAATTTCAAACGGAAGCGAGTGGCAGCATTTAGGAAGAATTTGATTGAAATGTCTGAATTGGAAATAAAGCATGCCAGGGTAAGTTGTTTCTTTTAAGGTTCCACACCCCCCCCCCCCCCATTATTTCCCAATCTATGTTAATGCTGTCAAGCAGATGGGGGTTAATTTTCCAGTAATACTTAATGGAATCTTGGTGTTATGCTGTAGGTTTAATCATTGGATCACAAGGTTGGTTTGAACTACAAGGTCAGGGTCTCAAACCCTGCAGTCATTCCTTGGAAACCCTGTCCAGGTTTGCTTTGAGTCAGAATTGTCTCAGTGGCACTTAACAACAAGTACTTCATGGAGGCCATCTCTAGTTATGTGAATTACTTGTGAAGTTAACCCAACCCTAGGTGGTATAAGCAGTGGGTGTTCAATTACTCACCTAAAGGCTGGAGGTCTAAACATGGCTGTGGTACCAGAAAAAAAGGTAAGGCAATCTACTTATATAAAGACTATAGTCTAGAAAACCCTATCAAACCTAAAGGAGCTCTGGTAGTGTAGTGGTTATGAATCAGGCTGCGAACCACGAGGTCAGCAGTTCGAAACTACTAGCTGCTCCGTGGGAGAAAGATAAGGCGTTCTGCTCCCGTAAAGATCATCAGCCTCAGAAACCCTGTGCAGGGTCACTATGAGTCGGCCCCAACTCCACGGCACATAACAACCACCACAACATCAAGCTGTTGTAGATAGTGTATTTTTGCTACTACAAACCAAATCCCCACCACTGCCAACATTTTGAGGAAGTACTGCATTTACGTAGAGCAGACTATCCTGTCCCCAGTATCAAAGACCTTATGGGCTTGGCTCTGAACACATCCAACATTCCATTGCTCTTCAGTACATTGAATTTTCATAGAACATTTTTTTTTAGAAGAAATTGTTTTCTAGTTGTTTTAAAAAGAAAAAAAAAATCCTTACCACTGGACCAATAAACATTCTGATCAATGGAGAAAAGATTGAAATTGTCAAGGACTTCATTCTTTCTGGATCAATTATCAACACTCATGGAAACATCAGACAAGAAATCATATGACGTGTAAAGTGTTGAGAAGCAAAGATGTCAGCTTGAGGACCAAAGGTGTGTCCGTCCAATCCAAGCCATGGTATTTTCAGTAACTTCATATGCATGTGAAAGCTGGACAGTGAATAAGGAATATTGCAGAAGAATTGATGCATTTGAGTTATGGTGTTGGAGGAGAATATTGAAAGTGTCATGGGCTGCCAAAATAACCAACAGATCTTTGTTGGAAGAAGTACAATCAGAGTGCCCCGTGGAGGCCAGGGTGGCCACACTTCATCTCTCATACTTTGGACATAATGTCAGGAGGGTCAGAGATAAAGAGGAACACCCCCAGGGAGATGGATTGGCCAAGTGGGCTCAAGCATGGCAACAGTGGTGAGGTTGGCCCAGGACTGGGCAGTGTTGCGTTCTGTTATGTGTAGGCTCACTATTCTTCGATGGCACCTAACAAGAACACCAACAACAAGGTTTTTCAGAAGTTGCTATGGCAATGACTTTGTCTCATTTGACCCCATGTAGTCAGATTAGATTCTGTTCCATAGGGTTTTCAATGGTTAAGACCTTGTTGAGGCACTTCTGGTGAATGCAGATATTTTATTTTAATTAACATTTGAATACATTAATTACTTTGCACCCAAGGAATATGATACAACATGTTGTTAAGTGCCATTGAGTTCTGAGCAGCTGAGGAATTTGAAATTAGAGTGTCATCCTATAATGTTAGAGGTTTTAAAAGGTTTTCTAAATTGCTTCAGTTTGTTAACTTGGATATTTGTAGAATAGTCCACTAGCATTTGAGCTTTGATCTTTTCCCAAGACTCCCTATGGAGGTAGAAGAACTCTCCAACATGGATGGATGATTGTTCAGTAATGATTTTAAGGAAGGTGCCATTTTGTTTTGGCTGCCTTTTTCCATTTTCTTTCATGAAAAGTTTAGTGAATTGGTTTGAATTTGGTTCTTACAGGTATGTAGTATGTTTTAGACTCTGTTCTACCTTAATTATGCTTTTCTTTCAGAACAATGTCTCCCTTTTGCAAAGCTGCATCGACTTGTTCAAGAGCAATTGATCTGCTTTTATTCAGAATGAAGTAAACAAAGAATGTGAAAGCCAGCATCACTTGCACTTAAATCATTAGCCACGGCAAATTTAGTAGTTTTTTACTTTAGTTTAAAATGATGTGAATAAGTACTTTGATTTCTAAAAATCTTAACATTTAACCATGTTGGTTTAAACCTTTTTATTGCTTCTTACTTTGACATAACTAATCTTTACCTTATGCATTTAATACCTCAAGGTGTGCAGAATCTAAATACTGGATTCTCCTATAATTTGTCTTTAGTAATTTCGAAAAGGTATTGTATCATGTGCCTTCTAGTATAAGAATTGCCTGGCATGTGTTTGCCTTATTATGTCATGTGTCCACGTACCCACAAAGAGAATATTTTAGGGTAGGGACTCTTAAAACAGCTACTTATTGAGAGGTACCAGACATTCCATCCATTCTTTAGAAATCAGGCATTTTCCCTCCTCATTTTTCCCTCTTGGTTTTTAGTCATCTCAAGAGTTTGCATTATAACAAGAGCAAGAAATCTCATTGACCTTTATATACCCTTTGCATGCAACTCCATTTTTGTAGTTGGGATATAAATGCTTGAGGGGAGAGAAGTATATAAACATACATGACCCACTGTGGAAAATGGATTGATTTGCTTAGCAACATGTGAGGGATTTGTGAGCATTTATCTAGTTTTCTGTTTTTTTGTTGTTGTTGTTTGTTTTTTTAATAAAGTATATAATAAAGTACTAAATCATGCTACGTTGTGCATTGCTTCCTTTTGTGGGAAATGAGACTAGGGTGTACTCAAGTTTGGCAGTGGTGAAAACAAACTAGGGTGGGGGGTCCCTCCATGTGTTTAGGGTGCCAGTGTGGTGGTATGCCTGTTACTTTTTCCAAGGCTGCTTTATATAGAATAATTTAGTGCTTTTTAGGAAATTTGTGTTGGCAGAAATAACGTTCTACAACCATTAAAATGGTTGTATGTTTCGTGAAGTCATACAATATGGTAACATTTTTGAAGTCATACAATATGGTAACATTTTTGATGACTTAAAAATGACACCATCCTTCCCTCCCACAGCACTCTATTCATCTGGCTTAAAAATAATTAGTGCAAAGGCCACACCAAACTCACTCTACTCACTGTTAAGGGTTTATTAGGTTACGATTCAGGTTCCAGCGCTCTCCTGCTTCTGAGATGGCTCATTTTATATCCAGCAGAATTGGCCCTAATAATAATGACATCTGTATCATAATCCATCAGCACCTTCTCTTACCCATGCCCATCAGGATGCAGCATTTGGTGGGAGTTTATGCAGACTGACTAGGAGAGACATTAAATTGCTCCACTATGCAGTAGTTATTTAGCTAAACACCTTGTTTAAAGATTTTCAGGGAGGAAGGTTTACCTGGCAGTCTAGTGCTTGCCCTGCAGTGCCAACCAGGGTTCTGCAGCTTTCAAGGGATCTCTAATTTAGCTTGTGTATTTACTCATGATTTCATTGAGGGATTGCATATTCAGGGCTGATTGTGATCCTCATTGCAATATGTGGGAGGCACATGGTGTCAGTTCCATGATTGGTTAAGGTGGGGTCTGCCATTGCAGTTTGTTTACTTTTGTGTAAATAATTCAGATACTTTTTTTTTAATTTACGGTTTTTATTGTGGATTGAGTGAAAATTTACAGGGCACATCATTAGTTTTACATTCAATAAATCTCTAATCTTAGTCCATGAATCTAGAGTCCTCAGCTGCTCCCCCTCTCCATGCCCTCATCTTTGTCACTGCTGCTTCTCTGGATAAGGTCCAGCATTCTTGTGTGTTCCTCTCCTGTTTCCTAGGGTCCTCTGTTTCTGGACTAACTACTGCGGTTCATCATGAAGATATATCTTCTGTCACTAGCTGTTCCAGTCTGCTTGTCCTTTCTAGTGGGTTGTGGATGGGACTTGGGATTCCACCTAAGGTCCTAGACTCTGAAGGCGCTGCATGAGGCCTATTTCACTGGGGAAGTTGTAGAACCCCTTTTAGGTATTCCAATCAGTTGCAGGCTTACAAGTTATCTCTAATCATGTTTCTCAATATTCCTTTCTATCCCACTCAAGTGTCTATTTCACAAAGTAGGCAAGGGAAACTGATAACTCATAAGGCAGTCAAGGATTTTAGTATTTACCCTCTTCAAGCTATACCTAGAGCGCTGTATCCCAGAGCCCTGTTCCAAGGTTGAATATGCATCACTATTTACCTCTGTTCCATTAGGCCATGCAAACCTGTCTCTGTACCCCTATCTAGTTCTTCCACCTCCTCCCCCCTTGTATTGCTCTCCAACATCCAAAGTAAACCCCCCACGCCAACCCCATGTGGTTACCTTATATTCCACTAGTTCTTCCCTTCATTTAAGACAGTCTATTTTATCTGATAATCTACCTGACCATCCCACCACCTGGATCTCTGTTCTGTGTTTACCTTTTTTCACATTGTAATTGTTTTCATCATAGACTGACCTCCCAGATCTTCTGTTCTTATAATTTTATTCTGTTCTTGACTCTTCAATTTGTCGACCGAGTTCAGGTTGATGCTGCCATGTATGTCATTCTGTAGTGCGTTCTTGGTTCTCAGTCCACAGAACTTCCTTTAGGATGTTTTTCATAGCAGGGTTGGCTTTGGCAAAATCCCTTAGTTTCTGCTTATCCTGGAATGTTTTGATTATACCATTGTATTTGACAGTTTTGCTGGGTAGAGGATTCTTGGGTGGCAGTTTTTTTCTTTCAGGGTTTTATATATGTCTCCCCATTGCCTTCTTGCCTGCATGGTTTCTGTTGAGAAATCTGAGCTTAATCTGATTTGCTTGCCTTTGTATGTTATATTTCTCTTTTCTCTAGCTGCTTTCAAGATCCTGTCTTTAGCTTTGACTTTGGAGAGCTTGATTATTATATGTCTTGGTGATTGTCTTAGGGTCTATCCATCCTGGGGTTCGTTGAGCTTCTTGAATGCTTATCTTTTCACTTTTCAGGATGTTAGGAAAGTTTTCTTCCAGAAGCTCTTCAACTATCTCCTCTGTGGACTTGTGTGATTGTTCCTGTTCTGGAATTTCAGTAATTCTTATGTTATTCCTTTTCATGTTATCCAATATGAATCTTAGGCCTTCCCAATTTTTTTTTTTTTTTTCTATCCCAATCCCAATCCCACAGGGTTGGAGAGACAGACCCGCTTATTGTGTGATAGTTTACATGGGGGAATGTTAGCTTTACACTCAGTCTATCATACATTGTTTCATGCCATAGTTACCATCCCATCCATGCATCATCACCCAACCAAAGGTTATACCTCGCAGGTTCCCCCCTCCCCCCACGGTCCTCAGCACACAGCTCCCTTCCCTCCCTGGATCTCAAGTCCTCAGCCACTCCATCTCTTCATGTCATCCTCTCTGTCTCCATCTCAGGCCTTGCTGTTTCTCTGGGTGGGGTCCCAATTTCTGTTCTTCTCCAGTGATGGTCCCAGAGGCCTTCGCTCCTAGACTGAAAGGTTAATCACATCCCTCCTTGCTATAAAATACCCACCTTTACCTTTCCAGTCCTCACATTCCATCCTGATAACAATTATTCACCCTTGCATCACCAGAGACCCATCATAGACAGGTTGGATATTACTCACTTGAGACTCCACCTTCCTCCCTGCCCTGTCGATCCAGGTTCCCTCTTGAAAGCTTGTAAGCCAGTCACTTCTTATCATTGTATCCCTCCCCCCATTTTGGGTAGCCAATGTTCAAGTTGCCCATCCCTATACTGGACATATTATAACCCCTTTTTAGGTATTCCAGTCAGTTCCAGGCAGAAGACAGACTTACAAGGTTTCTATGGTGGTATTTCTGGTTATTCCTCCCTCTACTCTCCCATGACTGTTTTATAATATAATGCATGGAAAGCCAAGGTTCAAGAGTCAGCCAAGCATCTCAACATTATTCCCCCCACTTTCCCCATTCCAACCATGTCCCAGTCTCTCTATCCCAGAGCCCTGTTGTTCCAAGGCTGTGCCTACATCATTTATTACCTCTGTCACATTTAGCTCATTCCTACCTGTCTGTTCTCCCATCTGCTTTGTTCCTCCATTCCCTTCTCCCTACTTGTATATTGCCCCCCTCCCCAACACCCAAGCTGTCCCGTGTCTATTACCTGCCCTGTGCTCCACCTTTCCCTCCTGTCCTTAGCCCCACCCCTACACCCTAGCATCCAGTTAATCATCCACTTTAATGGAATAGTATGGGTTTTTTTTCTTAGTCTTTTACAGCGGTGGCCCTATGCAGTATTTTTCTTTTGCGATTGACTAATTTCACTCAACATAATGTTTTTAAGGTTCATCCATGTTAGGAAGTGGCATGCAGCTTCCTTGTTATTTTTCAATGTAGCATAATCCATTGTGTGTATGTACCACAGCTTGTTTATCCATTCTTCAGTCGATGGGCACTTTGGCTGACTCCATCTTTTTGCTATTGTAAATAGTGCAGTTATGAACATTGGTGTGCATATATCTTCCCGTGTTGTGGCTCATTTTTCTTGTGGGTAAATACCAAGTAGCGGAATTGCTGGATCGAATGGTATTTCTATTTTCAACCTTCTGAGGAAGCGCCATATAGCTTTCCAGAGAGGTTGGACCATTTTACAGTCCCACCAGCAATGCAGGATTGTCCCAGTCTCTCCACATCCTTGCCAGCATTTATTATCCTCAACTTTTTTGATCTTTGCTGTTATTGTTGGTGTGAGATGGTATCTCATTGTTTTGATAATCATCTCTAATGGCTAGTGATACTTCCAATTTTTTTATTCATTTTGTGTTTGTTCTATCTTAGTGTTGAGAGATTTATCTTCTAGCTCACTAGTTCTGGCTTCTATCTCTTTAATTCTTTTCCCTTTCAATGTATTGTCCATTTCTGATACTCTATTATTAATAGTTTGGACTTTTTTTCTGTAGGTTTTGAATTGTTTCCATTGATGTATCTATGTTACTTGATTGTTCCTGTAGCAATTTCCTGACTTCTGCCTTATTTTTTTTCAACTGCATTATATAGTGTTTGGATACATTTTATAATCATTTTTTCTGAATTCCTTCTCAGACATTTCCAAAGCCTGCCCATCTTCCAGTATGGAGTGTAGGTCTACTTCCAGATCATTTGCCTCAGTCACTTTATCTCGTTTATGGACATGTGCAGATATGGTCATCTGCTTCTGTTTTTTTTTTTTTTTTGGCATATTCAGGGGTTATCTGTGACCTTAATACTTAGATGGGTGTGTATTTTGTTATTTTTTATGCTTTCTGATTGCATTCAGGTAGATGGGATCAGGAAATGGGCTTTCCTTTTCACTCTTGTTGAGAAATTTCAAGATACCACTGTTGGTCATTTTGAAGTAACTTAAGATTTAATTTTCGGCCTATTTCCTCTTTTGTCTGGTTGTCCTGCTCCACAATCCCCGTTCAGGCCTTTTTTTTTTTTTTTTCTAATTGTAAACAGTTCAGGGCCAGCTGTGGCCGTTTGGTTTTAATTGGAAGCTCTCTCTTTAAATTTCGAGATCTATGCGCATGGGTAGTAGAACCCTCTGAGGGTGGGGCTGGGGTGCCCACTAGCTCAGGCACCCCTATAGTCACCAGAATGGAGGTACGCAGACAGCAAGGGACCAATGAACAGCTACCAAAAGAAAATGGCCACACCTTTATCTCTGCGGTTCTGCCAGGCGTCTGTGGCCGCTGGGATCCTTCCCTGCTTGATCTCATCCAAGATGGCGGCTCCTGGAGCAGCTGAGCGTCCCGGACTAGAAAGCAATGGATTTCTTGCTTCTGCCACAAATTCCCCCAGCTGTAAGCCTTCCAACCTTCTAAATATTCCTTTATATGTGGTTCAGAGTTCGGGGACCATCCCCTGAGCCTACTTGGTCGGGTATTCTTTGTTATTGCTGGTGGATCTCTTATCTACACTTCCACTTGATCCACCATCTTGTTTGTTCTCGTAACTCAGATCAATTTACCATTTACTCTTCATATCAGGAGCTCTGGTAGTGCAGTTAAGAATCAGGCTGCTAACCTTAAGGTCAGCAGTTCATAAATACCAGCTGTTCTGCTGGAGAAAGATGAGGCTTTCTGCTCCCATAAGTATTTACACAATGGAAAACCCTGTACTGGGTTGCTGTGAGTCGAAATGAACTCCACGGTGCACACCTACCACTACTGTTGATACCTGAATCAGTTGTAACTGGTTACAACTGGTATGAGAGTTGCAAGATAGAACATATGTTTTTAACATTTAAAATGTACATCGATGGTTTTCATCTCCAGCCAGGTAAAACCCTATGGGCCAGATCAGTTGTTTTCACATTGTTCGGTGCTGTTGAGTTGATTTCTACAGTAGAACTGTCATTTTAAGGGTTTTCTTAAACAGCTGGGTGGATTTGAATTGCCAACCTTTTGATTGTGCTCGTTTACCTGATATAACAGTAGGGCTCCTCATTACAGATTGGGAAACCAACTAAGGATAACTAACTTTGTCTGTTCTAAGGATGCCTCTGTCCCTCTCATGTGCTGTCCACAGTGGTCCACGTGTTCTATATGGTAGGGGTAGCTGTGACAGTCAATTTGGTGTTCAGACCCTGTTGAAAGTTCTATTAGCCTTATCCTGGTCAAAGTTTGTCTCAGACCTTGGTGCCTTTTAAAATTTGAAACTACATCTGTTAACCTGTTGTATCAAAGATAAGAGTCCTGGCTCTTGAGTGGCTAATGAGACTTCATCTCTGAACCAATCAAGTCTTTTGCAAGTCACAGTCAATACCTCAAATACAGACATGTGCTTATTCTAGTGTGGTGCTGACAGGTAATACACTAGACCACAAGGTCAGTTTAAGTCCTGTTTATGTCTTAACAGTAACTAAAAAATGGAGGTCTGAGTGCTGAGGGTGTTACTGGTCAGTCAACTGCTGTTGAACTGATGGAAGATGGCAGTGTGTGAATGTAATTGTGTCCTGAATGCTGTGATTTCCATCTGGAACATGTTTTTACCCTAAGTAGGTAAGCGTCATGCACGGTTGAGATTTCACCTGTAGGGGGCAGTGGCAGCACAGCAAACCACCATAGCTTGGGACTCCTCTCCCTTGTGGAATTACTCACGTTCCTCAGAATTATTTTAATCATCATCTTGTTAATGTGCTGATTAGCAGGAAGGGAAATGCCATGCTATCCAGGATTTCAAGTAATTCCTGATGGTGGTACCTTCTCAGACTAGCAATCCCAAGTTTGTGTTGGCCCTGGATTCTTGGTGACCCAAGACACAAAACTTGCTGATGTTGCTCAATTTGTTCTGGGAACTTGCTTTCTGGGACTGGTGTCAAACAGCTGTGAGGTTGCGGGTGTACAGATGAGCCATGTGACATGCTTGGGAGGGAGGAAGGATCACATCTGGCAGTGAATGTTATTGGACATCAGCTAGGGACCTAGAGACCTGAAATTTGGAGTGGTGTAGTGGCTTAAGCACTGGGCTGCTAACCACAAGCTCTGCAGTTTAAACCCACCAGCCTCTGTAGGTTAAAGATGAGGCTTTCTGCTCTTGCAAAGGAACATTATATCATAGGGTCACTGTGTGGCGGCAGTGGTTTGGTGTTTTTTAGTTTATGCTTTCTAGAAAACGACGAAAGTTAGGTTATGGAAGTCCCTAGCTGTTGAATGTCTTAATTCCCTTTGGGGCAGTGTCCAGAGTCCAGGGAAGGAAAAGCAATTTTGCCTCTTGTCTCTGCACTGACCTAATCTCACCAGTAAAAGGGCAGGTCCTGTGCAGACAAGCATTCTGGAAAGAGGTGACTACCTTAATCCTCCCTCGTGTCCTCCAGCCCTTCCCCACCTTCCAGCAAGATTGATTAACTGGAAGTTGGAATGACTTAGGTAGTCGTTGTAGGAGGACTTTCATTATAATTAGTTCTTCCTAGTGTATTCTTTACTAAACACTTGGCTTGGATCATCTAGCATGCAAAACACGCAGAAGAAGAGCCCATAAGCCCAGCTTTCTGCTGCTTTCCTTCCTGAAGGTTGCTTTCTAGTTCTTGCCCACATGTAGATGTGTCCAGTGCACCCTCAGCCAAGGGTAAGAAGTGCCTGTGGGCAGGATTTGGGGCATCGGTCACAGAAGGGGGGCCCAAGGGCCAGGTATAGGGTTCTCCCTCATTTGCTACAGGGAAAGGTAGAAGCCTGACTATGTTCTAGGACCGTTTATAAGTGATCTTATTTAATTGCCAGGTTGCAGTTCCTGACATTTTGAGGAGGTTGGAAGATAGATGGAGATGTGTGCTTTTTAAGTTTTTCATGTCCCCTTGTGTTATAAAACTAGCAGGAAACAGAACAGTTCATGGTCAACTAGAAAAGGCAAGAGCCCAAACGGCCAATAGGGTGCTTCTGGGCTAGTATGTTTGGTAGCTTTTGTGGCATGGTTAATACCTAGCTCCCTGCCACTGTCTGGCCATGGTTAACTGGAGGCTTTGAGGACAAGTTGGGAGCTTCACTTGAGGGTGGAATCTTGAGCTGGAGCATGTATTTGGAGGCAGATATGTGGCAGAAGGAGGAGGAAAAATACATGAATTGAGACGGGAGGAAAAGGAGACCGTGAAAATGGTTGACATAAAGTCCCACACCTGGTCAGGGTGGGTCACGACCTGCATGTAAATGCTTACCAGCTGCCTCTCAAGACAGGAAACTCCAAGGAGGCCACATCTGCCAAAGTCAGGCATGTGTGCAGCACTTTTGACCCCTTCTGCATTGTCGGTGGAGCTCTGGTAGCGTAGTGGTTACGAATCGGGCTGCAAACCGCAAGGTCGGCAGTTCGAAACTACCAGCTGTTCCGCAGAAGAAAGATGAGGTGTTCTGCTCCCATAATTATCACAGCCTCGGAAACCTTGTACTGCAGCAGCAGCAGCATTGTGGGTACTCATTACACTAAAAGGGGCAGGGGAAATGAAATTGGTTGATGGGCGTTGCCTTGGTGTCAGGGGCCAGAGATGAGGCCAGGTGAAGTGATTCTGGCAAGGGTCCTTGTAGGAATGAGCCAGAGGGAAGTGGGGCAAGAGGAACCACCTCCACCACTGCATGGTTGACTGACGGTTCCAATTTTTGCCTTGCTTAAGGGTGAGGCATACACTAAATCTCCAGGTCCTGCCTTTGACCACTGCCCTAGAACTTACATTCTAAAGCACTTCAGTTTGTGGAAGGCTGCGGTCAATAGTGGGAGCCCTAATTCCATCTTGAATCTTAAGTTCAGATGCCGTTTGAGTTCTTTATGTAATTTCCCCAGTACTTGCTGACCATTAAACTAGCAATGTGGCTGTGCTTAGTTAGACAAATCAGAAGTGGGGCAGTTTGCTCTCAGGAAGAAGATTGCTCCCATAAAGAATCAGGGAACTTGCCCGGGGCATTTACTATAAGTAGCCAATCAGACAACAGTTATCTAATAAAGTTGGGTGTTGTGGGTCCTGGTATTGTAGCCACCTTTTGGCGATGACTCAGGGTCACATAATCATCCATCATACCCAGCCACAACATAGCCAGGTGAAAGAGCCCCAGAACCAATCATGGTCGTCTCTCTCCTTCTGTAGTCCCACCTATGACAGTGATGAAATTGACCTGCAATTCCCGCGGCTGTGAGTCTGCGAACTCCATTGGACTCTGTACTACATGCATTCTGATGGGCTCCCTCCCCTGGATCATTATGTTTGTTCTTTGTTCTATTTAAGACTTAATAAAAGGATCTCTATAATGCGCAGGAATGCAAAGTTGCTTTGTGATTGGCTGTTCAAGCTCATCAACTGCTCCTCAAAAAACCCTATACAGGATAGCTGTGGGTTGGAACCGACTCGACGGCACTTAACAACAATAGGACATGTTTGAATCTGGGGGCTTCTCCCTTGAACACAACACTTATGGTTTATTCACACACACCAGCCAAAGGGGCCCTTTTAAAATAAGTCAGATTTGTGACTAATATAAAGACCCCTTCTGTGACTCCCCATTTGACTCAGGTCTTCAGAAAACATGAGTTATTGCTATCTACATTCTCACTTGTCACTTGATATTGTATCTGCAACAATATTTTTAACTCCATATGCGCTTCAGGATTCCTGGTGTGGTGCTGTGGATTAATGTGTTGGACTGCTAAATTGGTTTGAATGGCAAAGTCAGTAGTTCAAGCTCACCAGCCACTCCTTGGAAACACTATACAGGGTCGCTATGGGTTGGAACCAACTCGAAGGCACTAACCAACAACAACATGTTCTTCTGTGGAGTCCCTGGGTGGTGGAGGCTCAAGTCTATGCAGAGGCGTCTTGATAAAAAGCCTGACAATCTAAACTGCTTCCAAAAATCACTGCAAACTCTATGGAGTACCATTCTACTCTGATGCACATTGGGGTCACTCTGCCTCAGAGTTGACACAGCAACTGTTTGGTGACTTTGCTGCTCCCTCATCAAAAGGACTCAGTCCTCTTCCTTTGAATCTGTGCCTGATGCAAGAAATCATGTACAACCCATAGGAGGTGACTGTGATACTGGGTAACTTCCAAGGACAGACCAGAGGCCTTCTTCTCTGCACCCACCATTTTGGTCACACTCTTGGACCCTGTCTAGTAAGCTGTAAGAAGCCCAAGACTCATGGAGGAGAGGCACTTGAAGTCCTCTCTAAGCCTCTCTAAACCCTTCCCGCTGCTGCATCCAGTTGATTCTAACTCATAGCAACCCTGTAGGGCAGGGTTGAATGGCTCCTTCGGGTTTCTGAGACTAATCATTACAGCAGAAAATAATCGCATATTCTTACTAGTATTATCCATAGAATTTTCATAGGCTCAACTGCTAACCAAATGGTCAGTGGGTACTAAGAACTACACTTAATGTCCTCTTTTTTTTGTACATTTTATCATTAGTAATACATGCTAGATACAATGTTGTGGTGCCTAATTTACCGATGTTTTATCATTCTCAGATTTTCACTCAGATGTTCAATTGTATGAATTACTGTTCAAAACACTGCCATATAGATTTAGTTTTCTAAATTAAATCGAGGACTTCAGCTACTTGAAAACATAGACCCAAATGCTGATCAGTTTGCTAAACACAATAGGCAGATTGCGCGGGAGATACTACTATGAAGGACAAAAGAAAGGGCCATTCAAACAGCTTGCACTAATTTTCTGACTGGAAACACCATCCTTATTCCCAGGGATAATCCAGAATCTTCCAAAAGGTGGTTATTACCACAACCGAAAAATGCCAGTGTTATCCATTCATTGGAGTAAATTTTTATGGCCTGTGTCTGTTTTATATATATATTAAAATATATCTCTCCATTTATATGTAATGTTTCCAACCCCCAGAGACAAATATGGAACGGATTTATACTGATAATAAAGGTGATAATAATAACTTTTTTAAAATGAGGCATTCAGCTTTACGTCAGAGCCGAGACAGTGGAGTCCTCGACACTGTCAGAGAGCAAGCTGAAGCATCTGTTAAGATTAAAGAATTAACAAACCAACGGTTTTGCTAATCATAAAGTGTGAGTCATTTAACAGCTTTAATGTACAGATATTTTGAGGGCCAGCCTCAGTGAATGCTCTTCCTTGCTGTGAGAGGTAGAGGGAGGTGGGGAGTCTGTAAGGTTCTGGAAATATGCTGATTAGCTGACTTGAAGGTCAGCTCAGAATAATCAGCAAAGAGGAAAACAAACAAAAAATGAAGTCTAGCCTGCATCTTTGGCAGAAACTAAAAAACCAGAACCCACTGCTGTTGAATCCATTCTAACTCATAAGAATCCTATAGGATGAAGCAGAGCTGCTCCATAGGGTGTCTGAGGCTGTGAATTGTATGGTAGCAGGTGGTCTCATCTTCTACTGAGAAGCTGGTGGGTTAGAACTACCATACCAACCTTTTGGATTGCAGCCCAACACTTAACCCACTGTGCCACCAGGACTCCTTTTCTTTGGCAGAAGTCTCTCCATAGGTCAAGCTCCTAGTTCTGAGCTCCTCCACAGAACCGAACCCTGTCGTAAGTCCGGGACTATCTGGTATACACTGGAAACCCGACGGGGCTGTTCTACTCTACTCTGGTGGTGGTGGTTATGTGCCATGGAGTTGGTTCCGACTCATAGCGACCCTGTACAGGGTTTCTGAGGCTGTAAATCTTTATGGGAGCAGAAAGCCCCATCTTTCTCCCACGGAACAGCTGGTAGTTTCGAACTGCTGACCTTAAGGTTCGCAGCACGATTCGTAACCATTAAGCTACCAAAGCTCCTTATAGGGTCACTATTAGACTTAACAGAGTCCTGGTGTGTGTGGCGCTATGGGTTAATGTGCCAAACTGCAAAGCCATTTGAACTGCAAGGTCGGCTGTTCAAGCTCACCAGCTGCTCCTCGGAAACCCTATACAGGGTCGCTATGGGTCAGAACCGACTCGACGGCACTTAACAACAACAACATTAGATTTAACAACAACTAGTTTTGTTTTTGTAATTTTAATTTTCAGAAACAGATCACAGGCCTTTATATCTAATTCATCTTAGTCTGGAAGCTCTATGGAAACACAAGCCTTCATGACACAGAGGTGGTGTCTGAGCATTGAGGTGGATTGGCTGGGAATCAAACCTGGATCTTCTACATGAAGGCTAGAACTCTACCACTGAGCCACCATTGCTTCCTCTCCTGCTGCAGGTACTGAGCACTGAGTCAATGCAGTGAGGGAAACACCAAAGTGAATGGGGAGGGGCCTACTTTCCTAAAGACCCCTAAGTATGGCTAATGCTGCAGGCGTGGTGTGCTGCTGTGGGATGCAGCACTCAACTTCAAGGTGGGTTTGAACTGCAAAGTTGGCAGTTCAGACTCATCTCAGAAACCTTATACAGGGTCCTTGGAAAATCCTACACAGGGTTGCTGTGAGTCAGAACCCACTTGACAGCCCTTAACAGCAACAACAAATAGCTATAGCTAGTTGTTGCCCACAGCTTTCTTCTAAGGAATATTTTGTGAAGAGCATTCATTCAGCAAACATTTTTTAGACTGTCTCTTTGCTAACTACGTTTCCAGGCTGTAGGGATATCAACATAGATGAGGCCCCTGCCCTCCACAAGCTCCATTCTAGGGGGTTGAAGTCCTGGGAGGAGCTTCCAAGTTGGCCATTAAACTAGGACTTTGCAATGTTAGCCGAAGGGTCATAACCACTTTTCTAGAACTGTCCTACTCTCCACCTGGCTGTCACATGGCTGTCTTTAGCATTAATAGTACATAAATATGAATAATAGTCATATTAGCTGGTCTTCCTTATGGGTATATGGATATTATCCTACCAATGACAGCGTTGTGTTTCAGGATAGACCTTGTAATGTTCTTTTTAACAATGAATGTGACATGATTCCTCTTTCATCATTACTAGCATTAGAGTCAATCTGATTGATTCAAAATGGCCTATACCACTTCATTTCAGCTCACGAATGCCTAGGAGATCAGTTTTTATGCATTGCATTTCATTTTTTGAAGACTTTCAATTTTTTCTAGCTTGATACTTTATACATCCCCCTTCTGATTATTAATAGGTGTTTTCAGTTGTTTACTCTGTTTGAGTCATGCTACATCAGCAAATAAAGACCCCCAAAGCATTACTCCATCCACATTTTTAAAGTTGACTCTACTTTGAGGAGGCAGTTAGTTGTATTTTGAGTGCCTTTCAAACTGAGGGCTCCAACAATGTTCCATACTATTTATGAGGTTTTTCACTGGCCAGTTTTTAAAGAGATACACTTCTAGGTCCTTTTTCCTAGTTTGTTGTAATCCGGAAGCCCAACTGAAACCTGCCCACCATGGGTTACCCTGCTAGTATTTGAAATACCAGTGGCAAATATAAGTGCCTTTGAGTTGGTTCCGACTCATAGTGACCCCAGGTTGTGTGTAGGTGCCAGCATCACAGAAACACGCAAGCCACCACGATAGGACAAACTGACAGACGAATGATGGATGACTGATGTAACTGATGTCAATAAGCTGTAAATAGGGGAGAGGGACCAGTAAATTATATCACAACAACAGACAAAAAATTGAAGTGGTAAAAGACTTCATTTTGCTGGGATTAACAATCGGCACACATGTGCAGCAGTAAGAAATCAAATGTCAAATTGAATTAGCCAAATCTCTGCGCAAGACCTCTTTAAAGTGTTAAAGAGCAAAGATATCAGTTTGAAGACTAAGGGGCACCTGACCCAAGCCATGATATTTTTCAGTCACCTCATATGCTTGTGAAAGCTGGACAGTGAATAAAGAAGACCAAAAAAGAGTCGGTGCATTTGAACTATGGTGTTGGAGAAGGATAGTGCAAGTATCCTGGACTGCCAGAAGAACAAACAAATCTGTCTTGGAAGAAGTGTGGTTAGAATGTTCTTTAGAAGCCAGGATGGTGAGGCTTCATCTTTCGTACTATGGATAGGTTATCAGGAGGAACCAGTCCCTGGAGAAGGACATCATGCTTGGTAAAGTAAAGGATCAGCAAAAAAGAGGAAGACCCCAAGGAGATGGGCTGCCACATTAGCAACAGCAACGGACTCAAGTGTAACAACAATTGTGAGGATGGTGCAGAACCAGACAGTGGTTCATTCTGTTGTGCATAGGGTCGCAGAGTCAGAGCCGTCTCCATGGCATCCAACAATAGGTCAAGTGCAAGGTTGTGTATGGTTTTGAAACAGTAACAACAACTGAAAAATGGGGGAAACTGTTCTAGATGCTAATAGTAATTAGCACCTAATGAGATTAATTATCTTGGTCTGGGGATTTAGGCCCATGATTTTTTGGGCCAATCCAGTCAATTGGCAGAATATAGTTTATATTCTACCTCCTAGTATGGTGCGTAGTGCCTGGGATCTTAAAATCTTACAACTGACCATCTAAGATACAACTATTGTTCTTAGTCTGGGGCAAAAGAGAAAAGACAAGAATCAGAGAAGGAGCTGAATTACAGGACTAATTGTCCACTAGAACCTCTGTCTTCCCCGCCCTGAAACCAAAAGGACTAGATGATTCCCAGCGATCACTACTGAATGTTCTGATCAAGAACACAGTAGATGAATCCTGCTAATAAGGGATGAAAATGTAGAAGAAACTCTTAAAGAATACAAATTTACTGGACCTACTGAAGATGAAGTAGTCCCTGGTTCTGAGTTGCTCTTCAAATCTTGAATTTGAAACTATTTTCTGAAGTCAACTTTAAAGCAAGTTAACAATTTAGCCCAAAGATACTGAGTTTAGAAAAAAAAAAAAAAATTATAAGACCAAAGTGTCAGTAGCTGTTTTAAAACATAGATGAGAAAGTTGGGGAGCAGAAAGATTATGTAAATGGACCTGAAACAACTAGAATAGAAATAATGAGAATGTTGACACAATGTGACAGATGTGATCAAGGTCACTGATATCTGGAAACTTTGAAATGGGAGTAGGTTTTGCTGTGTGTATTTTCACCAAAGATAAAAAATTTTTAAATCTACCAGGTGATGATGACGTACATCCAGGGTTGAGAACCACTGATCTAATTTAATCTCAGCACACTCTGGGAGTTGGGATTCTCAGGACCTCCAATTTACATATGAGGAAACTAATGCTCAGGGCCCCCAGGTGCTGGAAGTCAAAGGGCAGGAAGTGGTGTGGCCAGTTCTTACTCTGTGTTGGTAAAGGCCACGGTGAAGGGACAGGGCTGACAGAAGGCAGGGCCTCAGGGCTGAGAGGGGGCCTAGGGTATGGAGGGGCCTCAGTCCTCAGGAGGTGGGCTATTCCCTCCCCTAGGATCTTTCCTCCATCTAGCCTGGGCCTCCTGTCTCCACTAATCCAGTTAATGAAAGGCTCCCCGCCCACCACTCCAGCTCTGTAATTTGCTCCCTGCCTTCTCTCTAATTTTATTGCCGTCTCAGCAGTTTCCCAAGAGCTGGGGGATCGGTTCCCACTGGGAGGCGCCTCTCTGGCCTGATGAAAGGGCCCGCTTTCTTACAGCTTTTTGTCTTTTCACCCATGGTGGGGGGAAGGGGACAGCTGCTTTGCAGAGTTGGGAGTAACTGCCCTTCTGTCTACCATGGGCCATTCTGAGTGCTTCTTAAGAGACATTCTTAGAAACATCACAAGCAGGATATGATATGTTTGGATGCAATATGTTTGGCTCGAGGTTGTAGACTCTTCTGTTAACTAGCTGTGTTGTGCTTTAATTTTTCTTGGTTAAGTTCCTCAGGGTTTTATTTCCCTAACTGGATTGTGTTGCAAATGGCTAAGGACTTGGCTGCTAACCCAAAGGTTGGAGATTTGATTTCACTCAGAGACACCTAGAAAAAAGGCTTGTGATCTGCTTCAGAAAAGCCAGCCATTGAAAATCTATCAAAAATGAAACATTCTATGATGGCTATGGGAGGAGGGGGGTGATTATTCGTGGGCTACCAGGACTCCTGTTGTGGTGCTGCAGAATCAGCGCTGGACTGTGAACCTCAAGATCGGCAGTTCAAGCCCACCAGTTACTTCTTGGAAACACTATGATTTGAAACTGACTCAATGGCATATAACAAGAGGGTAGACAAAAGTTAACATGGGTGACAGGGAAGACAATATATAACAAGGAGGTTAGCAGAGGAAAGATGAAGGTAGCGGGAGACACAGGGAGGAATTCAAGAGTTAAAGGAAATAGAGGTAAATACTGTTAACTGATGGTACCTGGAGGGTATTGCAACCATTGTGATAATTATATGATTTGTAATCAGTATATGATTTGTTGAATGTAAAGCTGATTTGCTCTGTAAACCTTCAGTCAATTCACAATAAAAGGTTAAAAAGGAAAAAAAGAAAGATCTATCGAGCACAGTTCTACTCTGCAGGCTTGGGCTCTCCAGGAGTCAGTCAGCTCAATGGCAGGTGAGGTTCCTGTTCGGCTCTGCAGGGAGTGCTCTTGAAGTGCCCAAGACTCTGAAAGTAACGACCATTTTCACAGGTGCCTTTATGGGCAAAGTTCTTTTCTGAGTTCTCTAGTACTGTTGTAACAGAAATCCCACAAGTGGATGACTTTAACAAACAGAAATTCATTCTCTCATGGCTTAGGAGGCTACAAGTGGGAATTCCGGAGTCTGGCTGTAAGAGAAGGCCTTCTGTTATGGCTCTCAGGGAAGGTCCTTCTCACCTTTAACCATCTATGGGCTTGGTATCCCTTGGAGATTTTCACACATCTTGACAGCAATCTTCCCCTGGGTCTAGGAGGTTCACACCACAGGAATCTTGGGTCCAAGAACATTCTCCACTCCCATTCTTCTTTCTTGGTGCTGCATCTTGGTGTGGTAACTTTTTGATTGGTATTCCACAAATTCCTTGAGGTTGTATTTTGCTGATGATTTCAGTGAAGCTTGGACTTCTTTCTTCAGTACCATTGGAGCTTGATTATAATCTGTCTCCTGAAATGGTTGAACATCAACCCATTCTCTTTGGTATAGAGGGTTTGTGTGTTATTCCACCTTCTTTATTATTTTTTTTTTAATGTTTTATTGTGAATTATGTGATAGTTTACATGGGAGAACATTAGTTTTACATTCATCCTATCGTATATCATTTCATTGCCATGGTTACAGTCCCCTCCATGCATCATCAGTCTGATGATTTTATGTACACAAAAACACTCAGGAATATATAATCATTTAAACAACTCAGGGGCACACTCTTCAAGCCTGCCTCCTGGCCACTAAACCACAACTTTTCTCTTTCCATGAGTCTAGAATCCTCAGCTGCTCCATCTCTCCATGTCATCATCTTTGCCTCCATTTCTGGTGTGGCTGCTTCACTGGATGGGGTCCCACATTTTGCTCATGCTCGTCTTCCTTGATGGTCCTAGGATCCTCTGTTCCTGGAATGTAAGATTAACTGCTCCCCCTCTTTATGTTACAAAACTTTTACCTTTACAGTCGTGACAGTTGCAACTGCTTACAATAACAATTACTCACTACTGAATCATAAGAATCTTATCCTCATCTCCTTTCACCAGATTCTTCTAGATAAGATTAAAACTATTCAATGGAGATTCTACCTTCCTCCACACTCTGAAATTAAATTCCCTCTTGAAAACTTGTAAGCCAGTCATTTTGTGCCTTTATAGCATCCATAATTTAGGTAGCCAACTTAGGTTGCCCATCCCTGTCAGTCCTGTGTACAGAGGGGATATTTTTGATCCTTGATGTGAAGACTCCTTTCCTCTCCATTGATATTTTGAGCTACTACATCCATAAGTAAGGAGCTCTGGTAGCATAGTGGTTATGAATCAGGCTGCTAACCTCAGGGTCAGCAGTTCGAAACTACCAGCAGTTCCACAGGAGAAAGATGAAGCTTTCTGCTCCCATAAGGATTTACAGCCTCAGAAACCCTGTACAGGGTCTCTATGAGTTGGAACCGACACCACGGCACATAACCACCACCACCACCACATCCATAAGTACAGTTCAAGTTCATAAAATTGTAGCAATTTACACTTGTTTCCTTTATCAAATTCTGTTATCTTCCTCTATCCAAGTTCTGGTCATCAAACCATTGAAGCTAGGCATTCTTGTTTGGGCATTCTTGTGTGTCTCTTCTCACTTTATGATGTTTTGAAGTGCTAGGTTGACGATGGCAAAGTCCCTTAGCTTCTGTTTATCCTGGAATGTTTTTTTTTTTTTTATTACACTGTTGTATTTGATTGATTGACAGCTTTGATGAGTAGACAATTCTTGGTTGGCAATTTATTTTTCTTTCAGGATTTTATATGTCACCCCATTGCCTTTTTGCCTGCATGGTTTCTGCTGAAAAATCAGAGCTTAATCTGATTTGCTTGCCTTTGTAAATAACACTTCTATTTTCCCTAGATCCATTCAGGATTCTCTCCTTATCTTTGATTTTGGAGAGCTTGATTATGATGTCTTGGTGATTTTTTTTGTGTGGGGGGGGCTATCCTTCCTGGGGTTTGTTGAGCTTCTTGAATCTTATCTTTTTGCTTTTCAGGATGTTAGGGAAATTTTCTTCTAGCAGCTCTTCAACTATCACCTCTGTGGTTTTCAGTAATTCTTCCTACTCTGGAATTCCAATAATTCTCAAGTTATTCCTCTTCATGTTGTCCTACATGAATCTTAGATTGTCTTAAGATTTCTTAATCTTTTTTTTCTGCTTGCTTGCTCTTCCAACTTAGCAATATTGAGAGATTTGTCTTCCAGCTCTCTAGTCTTGCTTCCATCTCTTCAATTCTAGTCCTTTGCCCTTTTAGTGCATTGTCCACTTCTGATATTTTATTGTTATCATTTGGACCTCTTTCTGCAGGTTTTGAATTGTTTCCAGTGCTATTTCTATCTTCTTTGAATGTTCTTGTAGCACTTTCCTGACTTATTCTTTATTTTCTCAACACCTCTGTAGAGCATTTGGATACTCCTTAATATCATTTTCTTGATTTCTTTCTCAGGCAGTTCCAAAGCCTGCCCTCCTTCCAATGGGACGTCTAGATCTACCTGCAGCTCATTTGTTTCAATTACTCTTATCTTGTTTCTGGACATGTGCTTAAATCTTTGACTATCTCTTAGGTATCTTCAATAATTAGATGTGTTTTCAATAATTAAATGAATATATGTTGATATATTATTAAGCTTTCTGATTGTCTCTAGGTAGATGTGATGGGCTTCCTTTTTCACTTTTCTAATAACTCAACTTAGAGTAGCTGTAGCAGGTGTTGGCTGTCTATCTGGTATATAGCAGCAAGTATTGGCTCTTGCCTGGATGGTGGGATTTTATAGGGTGTAATTGTAGCTTGGCTATATGACCATAATTGCTGTCTCTTCTTAGGTAATATAGGGAGAGAAAGAACTCCTTCAAGATAAAAGGGAAACCCCCCCCCCCAAAAAAAATAACAAAAAATAAAACCACAACAGCAAAAAAAAAAACAAAAAACCAAAAAATAAAAACCAGATTGGATACTACAGTCTATACTCGCAAACAAAAAACAGAAAACTGTAGCAAATTATGAGTATGACTTTAACGCTCCTAACTCAGCCGGCTGGAACTGTTCTGGAAGACCATTACATTTTAAGCAGTTGCTGTTGACTCCTCCCACTTCTTAGATTCTGAGCACTGTGGTCTTTGCTGAGCAGATCCGTGCGCATACGTAGTAGAACCCTCAGGGTGGGGGGTGTTCACTCGCTCAGGCACCCCCTCTAGTCACCAGAGTGGAGGTGCACAGGCACCAATTAACAGGAAAAAAATATTCACACATTCATCTCTGAGATCAGTCAGACCTCTGTGGGAGCATTCCACTGATCCTGCTTCTGGTTTGGCATGCCCAAGATGGCCACTCTGGCCACCTCAGATCAGAAAATGCCAACTTTCTTGCTTCTGCTACAAATCCCACTAGCAGTAAGCCTTTGATCCTTCGAAATATTCGTTTATATGTAGTTTAGAGTTCCAGGACTGTCCCCTGAACCTGCTGCGTCCGTTATTCTGTGGTATCACTGTTAGAGGTCTGCACTGTTTCCCCTTAAACGCTGACCTCTTTCCTGTCTCTTTAATGACCTTTTGCTTTCTTCATGCATGATGGTCTTGATGTCATCTCACAACTCCTCCTCTGCCCCAGCTACTATTGGCTTCCCCTGAGGTCCCCATGAAGGAGGGATGATGATTTATCTGGAGTTTTTCTAACTGGAGCAGAAAGTGCAGATGGGAGAAGCTTAAACAGGGTCTGGTGGGCTGGGGTTCCAGAGCTTGAATGTTCCAGAGGTATGTTCTTCCTTGCCCCCTTCCCTAGGCTTATTGAAGCCTTAGGATCTGCCAAAATCTAAGTCCCTATGATGTCCTTTTGGTTAGTTAGTTTATATATATGATAAATAAATAGGTAGATTGGATAGGTAGATGAACAGATGTTGTTGTTGTTGTTGTTAAGTGCTGTGGAGTCAGTTTCAACTCATAGCAACCCTATGTAGGATTTCTGAGACTTTAAATCTTTTGTAGGAGCAGAAATCCTGATCTTTCTCCTGCAGAGCAGCTGGTAGGCTCAAACCACTAACCTTGTATTTCCAAGTCTAGTGCTTATTCTGTGGAGCCACTACACATGCACACTGGATACCAGGTCAATAATTTTTAAACTATTTACATTTTTTTAAAACTAATAATGACAACAGGCTTGTGGAATAATGGATAAAGGCCAGCAATATTTGGGGAGCTGGGTTTTGATGGATCTCAAACACAGAGTAAGGATTGGATGGAGATAGTGTATTGGAGGTCTTGAGCAGGGAAATAGTCCATGTCTGACAAATGGCAGGGCAAGCAGCACAGGCAGGGTCTGGAATCTACAACATATGAAAACTGCACAAGGAAGCTAGGAATACCATACCTAGACATACAGAGATTTGAGTGGTAGTGAGGTACATGAGAGCTGCCAACAAACCTTATAGCGGTCATCAGGTGAACAAAGGAAGAAGTGGTTCTAGGTAATACTACAAGACAGAATGGGTATGATGAGATTGAGAGACAGGATTTACTCAATTCTGAACTTTCTGATCATCAGAGCAGCCCTCATAATGGAATGGGCCTCGTGTGAGGGAGCAGTGAGGTAAATTATAGTGACATTTGTTATTTCTGGCCTGTCTACGTGTTCTCCCTCCTTTGGGTAACAGTTTTCTGGTTTCCTGGCAGGGATTCCCCTTCTCCATTTCCAGTTTCTGCCCTTTGCTTCTTGATGTGCCCTTCTCCCCCTTCAGCCTAAGTGACTGGGTCACACACATGCATGTGACCCCAGCCAGCCAATGGGAGGTAGTCCTGGAACTTTGCTGGGCCTGTTGTTAGGGATGCAAAGCAGGAGGGGGTGGTAAGCATGACACTGCAGGGGGCTGGAATGATGAGAAATTCCTGATGTCATCACTTTAGCACTTATGTCCAGCTGTGTCTTCCACATACCAGGCACCCTCCTGGGCTTAGGACTTTCAGTGGCCAGGGGCACCTCAATCTCCAATGTGGCCAATACTGGGAGAGGGATATTCTGGAGTGACTGGGGCTTAAAATAGACAGATACTCCTCTTTGGTCTAGAGATGGGGGTCAGAGGACTTTCCTGGAGGAAATGAATTAGGACACCACTACCACCAACCCTACCCTCTGGCCCAGAAGGATCTAATTGGCTACCTAGTGAGAGGAAAGCGTGCTCCCAGCCAAAGGAAAAAGAACAGATTGGCTGTTTCACTTTGTAGGTGCTGTGGTGAGGTGAGGTGGAAGTCAGGACACACATTCTCCTTGCTTTACTGTCCCTCACTCCCTGGGGCCATAGATGAGTGCCCTGTGCTCACACTGGAAAAACTCTATTCTGAGGAGCCCAGCAAGCTCTTTGGACAGGAAGTTCACATAGAACCCCAGTGAATCAGGACCTGAATTTGCACAGAGTCTCCTGTCACAGCACTAAGCACAGATTATCTGTGGACTTTCCAGATCACACCTTTACCAAACATGAGCACTGAGCCCAAGGCTTGGCTCAGTGTCTTGGTAGACTGACTCAAAGTCCCCCAGGATCCTAGAGCAGTAGCTAGGTGACATGGAGGAACTCAGTAAGGGGGGCACTCCCAGGATACATGGGGAAGGGACTGTGGGACCAGGAGCTTTCTTCAAGCTGTCTTCAGGAGAGCCTTTGTTGTCATGTTCTCTCTGGGGCCCAGCCACCTGGTCTTACTACTGCTCCTACCTTTGTCAATATTTATTTCTTCCCTGACCTCAGCCTGGTATTTGCTTAAAGGATAGGTGTAGACGTGGCAGGCCCTGCCTCTTTGCCTTGCACTGTGGGTTTGCTGGCATTTCTGTGGAGGCTGACTTGGACTTTTAGCTTGTGGCCTGGGTTGGCCTCTTTGAAGAGGAAGCCTCATTTTCTGTAGGCAGATAGGCCTATTGTCTCTATTGCCACTTCACCACTAGCACCATGACTTTGCAAGAGCCTGCTCGCTTCACTCTTGAGCCCTTTTCCCCTGAGAGACACCTTAAACTGGTCCTCTTTCTCCACCCACATCATAATTGGTGATAGGCTTAGAACTGAGGTGCTCAGAATGTTCTAAATGTTCCCAAACTACTCCCGCGGTAACACTGTTTCATGATCCAAATTCAAATAAGCTGCAAGGAGGTTGTGGGAAAGATTATGGGTCAGGCAGTTTAAAACAGATGTTCCTGTACTTTTGTATGAAACTAGATCTTGGGTGTTGGCTGATGCAATGGTGTGGGCCCACAAGACCTGACCGAGAACTGTGGAGCTGGTGCTGTTGATTAATGGTGACCACTCACTCCACATTACTTCTGCCAAATATATTTGGATGGAATCTTGTCATTGTTGCCTCCTGGATACCGATGGGAGCATTCCAGAGAGAGAATTTCTCAGCCCTTACCTCCCCCATCACATTGTTCAAAATTTTTTGAGCCTTGTTGCCTTAGTTTTAAGTATTACTCAAACTAACACAAATGAAGTGCTGGCTCCTATCCCAACGAAGACACTGCTGAAAACAGACATGGGCTGTTGTTGTTCTTAACTTTTTATTTTAAACTACTATTTAGATTTATAGAAAAGTTACAAGAATAGTACAGAGAGTTTCCATATATTTACTCAGCCTCTTGAGCCTAACAAAACCAACCAGGAAATTAGCCTTGCTACAGCACAATTAAGACACTGAAGAGCCTATTCAAACTTCATCAGTTTTTCCATTAATGCCCAATTTTTTTTTTCCTGGGTCCCTTTCAGGATCTCATGTTTGCATTGATTGCTTTTTTTCTCTCTGGTCTTCTGTAGACCAGACCACCTGTGAAGAGTATTTTGCAGACCATCTCTAGATCCAGGCCTGTCTGGAAACTTCCCATGACTGAGGAGAGGACATGCAGACCTAGCAAGGGCACCAGGCATTAGAGAAGTGCACAGTGTTATGGATGTCATGTCACCAGTGTGTCTTAGTTTTGGTGACAACGACCCTAAACACTTGGTAAAATGGTTTCCCTGGGTTTTTTGGCTGTACTGTTCCATCTGCACCCACCCCTAGTCTTGTCAACATATCCCTTGGAGGGATTTTTTTTTTTTAAGTTTTTATTGTGAGGTTTACATGGGAGAACATCAGCTTTATACTCATCCTATCGTATTTCATTTCATTGCAATGATTACAATCCCCTCCATGCATCATCAAATAACCAAAGGGTACACCACACAGGCCGCCCCCTGGCTGCCAGCACACAACACTTCTCTCTCCCTGAGTCCAATGTCCTCAGCTGCTCTAGTCCTTAGTGGCCATGTCACTGCCTCTGGGCCCAGAAGTCCCCGGGTCTTGCCATATTGCTGGCCATTCAGGTCTCCACCTGGGTTCACAGGGGTCTATTGAATGTGGTCGGGCTTAGCTCACAACTTCAGAGCTGTTTTTCCCCCCCCCCTTCCCCTTATCAGTGACCAATGTGGTCACTAGCCAGACCAAATGCCTGCTCATGTATTCCACTTGAGTCTCAGTCTTGGAAGGGAGTTTGCTCTGAGGGGTCCTGACCACTTGCCTTGATGGCTTCCGGGAGAACAGCTTACTTGTTCTTGTAGTAATAAATCAATCAGGATGCCGTTATTGTTTCAGATTTTTCCTGCAGGTCTTTCTTTCATGGAGTATTATCTGTTCTTCTAGCTGCTCCAGGCTGATCTACTCATCCTTTCCAGTGGAAATTTCCTACCTCAGTTGGTTCTGAATGGGGTTCTGGATTCCATCTATGGTCTTGTGCAATGTAAAGGCTCCACAGGAAGTCTCTTTCACTGGGCAACTTCTAGCCCCCTTTAAGGTATTCCAATCAGTTATAGGCTAAAGACGGACTTACAAACTTTCTGTAGTGATGATTTTGGCTATTCCTTTCTCAAGTGTCTATTTTACAATAGTAGGCAAGGGAAACCAAGATTCAAAAGACAACCAAGCATCTCAACATTATTCCCCTCCTTTACTCATGCTTTAATATGGGGAGACTTTTTGAGGCTATATAAATCCTCTTTCTTCTTATGTCTTTGCCCATCTACTACAAGACCACTGTGGTGTTTGTCTAATGATGACTTTCTTCCTGCTTCCTTGCACTGTTATTAATTAGAATTCTATTGCAAGGAAGAATAGTCACTTCTCCACTGACTTATTTAATCAAGGATCTCATGGACAGTCATTTTAATCTATGATTTATAATTCAATACTATATTTTATTATTTAGCTTTAGCCTTCAGCGGTCCTATGTTTCTTTGACAAGCCCCTGTCTTTTTCAGAGTGATTTCTTACTTACTGGTTCCACATGATGTGCTAGGATTTGCTGCTGATTTTGCTAAGCTACTTCTTAGATAGATATTCTCTTTGGGTTCTGTATAAACTATGAACTACTGAGGCCACAGGTTACGCATTTTCCACTTGATATCAATTACAGGCCAGATTATGCTAAAAATTGATTCCTCAGTTGATTGGTGCATTGACAGCACTTTATCATTGGTAGAAAGCTGTTGGGAGCAGCTGAGCCGAAGGTCATTGACTTGGGGGTAGTTTAACCAAAGGATTGAAACTGAACAGTTTGGGTCCAGAAACTCGGGCTGCATCCAAGGCACGCTACCCCCTGAGGAACTTGCAGGGATGCCTCATGGAACAGGGAATTTGCAAGGTCTTTCCTTGTACTTAGCTATGTCCTTCGGCTCAGCGTGTGCAGCAATCTAGCTGCTTTAATCTGTGTTCTAGCTAGCTACCACAAGTTATGGTTTTTCTGATTAAGTCTCCACTTACTGCATGCACTATCTGTACAAGATGTTCTTGTACTCCTAACCCTCCCTCAAGCACCTCCCCTTGAGTTTTGTTTAAAATAAACTTGCTGCACTTGGTCAGTGTCACAGTATCTCCATCAGAGTACTGTGTCCCACCTGGTTCAACTTTACTTATTTCATTTGTGTACTGTGTCTTCCTTTTGTTTCTAATCTCCTGTTGGGTTTAATCTCTCCACGCGGGTCGTGGAGTATAGCCAATTGTCGAACATGGCAGAAAGCAATTCTCACCATTTGAAGATTGTGATTTTTGTGTTGGGAACGTCTTTTACTGCTAATAGTACTCTGGCTTATGTTCCTTCATCCTTAAACTCTCCACAGTGAACATCTGGAGTTCAAAAGTTGTGGGACACCCAACTTATACTCATATTGATCGCTAGCTTCTTTTGTCTAATATATAAAATAGGGACACGGTTTCATGATAATAATCCTTACCTGATTTTACGCTGGGTGGGTTCTTAATTTGGTTTTCCCAGAAGCAGGCACTGTTATAAAGATTCAAATGCAAGTAATTTTTATAAGACATTATCCCAGGGAGAAGCAGGAAAGTGAGGCAGGGAAGGAAGGACAGCCAACACAGGATCCATTTCAAGCATAATGCATTGTCATTGTGAGCAATGGGAAATCAATCCTGCTGGGGAACCCTGGGAGGCAGTGTACAACATGTGCCTCAGAGTTACCTTGTTCCTTAGGAGCTAGAACATTTACAAAACAGTTACATTTTCTGCTGCTTCTGGGATATGCTGGTTCTTCAACACTTTCAAGTTCACAGGCTGAATGGGTGATTGCAGGTGGAAAAAAAAGCCCCAGGCAAAGGGACTCAGAGCCATGGTGCAACTTGTTGTTGTTAAGTGATGTCAATTCGGTTCTAATTCATAGTTACCCTGTATAGGATTTCTGAGGAGCAGCTGGTGAGTTTGAACTGCCAACCTTTTAATTCAGATCAACCTTGCAGTTCAGTGCATTATCCTGCAGAACCACACCAGGACTACACTGTGCATGGAAATTTAAAAAGTTTAGGGGCTAAAGGTGGAGCATCAATAGCATCCACTACAGACAGATCCCCATTTTATAAATGAAGAAACTGAGGTGCAGATAAGCTAAGTGGGTTGAACTCGTAATTTGGAAAAGGATTGTTTTAGATTGTTCTAAGTTTCCTGCCAGCTTTGCAGTCCAGCAGTTCTCAGATCCCTCTTTCTTTACCTTGATTCTCACAACATGTTCCCTTCTCTGCTGCTGCCTGCTTGCCACGAAGTGGAGTGGCCACTGTCAACAGTCACCATTGTTTCTGGAAATGACCTCTCAGCCTTGGCAAGACCAGTATTTGCACAAAGGTAAAGGCATGCCTGAGTAATATGGGTGATGGTTTAGCCTAATGTCTTGGTAGTTACAAGTTCATTGCTTGGGTTGGATGGGGACAAGCCCCCATATTATTTTAGGAAGACAGAGTTAATGTCAAGCCCATCAATACGCAGTGTTAAAAGATTAGGTGAACAGAAGGGAGATGTACTTGGCTTCTTTGCTTAGGGTGACAGATAAGTCTATTTATGAATTCACTTCCAGGTGTCTCTGATCCCTCCAGGTAACAGACATTCCCAGCACTAAGACATATTGTAGTCAAAGTTTCCTTCTGCTGTTCCTTCCTCCTGACCTCCCAGCTTTGATTCTTGGTCCTTATTCTGTTCTGGGGAGCCTTTGTCTGTCTCCAGTGCATTGGTCTCAGGTACTCTTTTCTGTTTTGGGACATGTTTTGAGATCTTTTGTTGTGTTTTGTTTTTTTGTGTTGTGTTTTACATTTCCTGTAATTATGTGGGTTTTTAATGCTTAAATGGATGTTTGTTGTTGTGTTATTAAGTTTACTGGGTGTCTCCTGGTGGATATGATCGGGAGATAGGCTTTCCTTTTCACATGTAATGCTTAGCAGCTGTTATTGGCTCTTGTCTCAATGGTGGAATATTATGGGGTATGCTTGTAGCTTGGCTATATGGTCATGATTGCTGTCTCTTCTTGGCTAACGTAGGGAGAAAAAGCTCCCACTTCCAGGAAAAATGTGTGCTCAAAAGGACTAAAAGCAGAAGCAATATAAAAGCAGAGACAAAAACCACCACTTTGAAACAAAAATAAAACTGTGGCTGATTGTCCAGTCTCCTTGCTACACAGGCAGTGTGTTTGCACTGAAGTAGAAGCCTCCAGTAGTGGGTGGGGGTGTCCACTCACTCAGGCCCCTCCTCTAGTCACCACCTTAGAGGTACGCAGATAGATATTGAGAAGTTAATGGGAGAAAGATTGTCTACTGTTTTTGTCTCTGAATGTCAGTTAAGTATCTGTATGTGCACAGTGTAATTATTGAAATAGTTGTGTCTTTTTATATTGGGGTTTTACAGATTGTTCATATGGTTTGTCAGTCAGGCCAAACCTGGTTTTTTTCTTGCTGGATACACAAGAGTAAAGGGTACCTCACAGGTTAACTTTTTAATGCACAGGCAGAAGTAAAAAGCAGCAGCCAAAGAGTTTGCCCTTGAACCGATGGGACTTTTTCTCTTTGTGCCATGGGAAAGCTGTGGTCACAATGCTGGACTTTTTTGGAGATGTGCACCCACCCGCCTGAAGGCGTCAGGGCTGGGCAAAGAAGGCACGACAGGGAAGAGGAGGAGAAAATGTGTAGAATCCCCCCAAACTTCCTTTTGCAAATGTCACTGCGCTGCTTTTAGTGCCAGTTCCCTGTGTGTCTAGCTGTAGCCCCGCCTTCTGACATCCCTCCAGGTCGGATGGCCACAGAGGGAGTCCTGTCTCTTGATCGATTTCTAAATCACAATGTTTTCCTTTATACCATGATTTTTCCACTGGCAGTTGCGGGAAACTGACACCCTGACCCTTATGCTAGATCCAGAGCTCTGAATCAGTTTCGTGAGAGCCATGTCTCTGGGTTTTCAGGCCCTCCCCCATGGAGCCTGTCCTACCTGACTCTGCTCTGCTGCCGACACACCAGAAGACCCTTGGTCCTTATTCTGACCTGTGCTCCATCCCTCTCCCCCTCAACCCCCTGCCTGCCCAATATATTACCATCCTATTCTTGTGAACTTTTGGACTTGGGCCATCCTTGGAAGTCTGAAGGAGGAATGCTAGGCTTACAGACTGGGTCTAGTCTTGCTCTGACAACAAATCTATGTGTGCGTGACCTTGGTGTAGCCTCAGCCTCAGTTTCCCACAGGAGGAAACGGAATCTTCAGAGAGGCAATTACCTCTCCTGGGCCCCTCCAAGGAGCCCTTGTGGTAGTGGTTAAGTGCTTGGCTTCTAACTGAAGGTCAAAAGTTTGAACCAATATGCTTATGTAAAGGTTTACAATTTGGGGAACTCTATGGACAGTTCTCATCTTTCTCCTGTGGAACAACTGGTAGTTTTGAACTGCTGACCATGAGATTCTCAGCCCGATTTGTAACCACTATGCTACCAGAGCTCCTTTATGCTACCAGATGAGGCTTTCTGCTCCCATAAAGATTTACAGCCTCAGAAACACTGTACAGGGTCACTATGAGTTGGAACTGACTCCATGGCATATAACAACAACAATGAGCAGTTCTATGGAGTCCTAGTGTGGTGCTGTGGGCTAATGTGCTGGACTACAAAGTCCACACGGTTGATGGTTCAAGCTCACCAGTTGCTCCATGGAAACCCTATGCAGGGTCACTATGGGTCAGGACTGACTTGACTGCACTTAACAACAACAATGGGCAGTTCTATTCTGTCCTACAGGGTCACTATGAGTCAAGAGAGACTCGATAGCAATGAGTTTGGTTTGGTTTTAGTCCCCCTCCTAGGACCCCAGAAACTTCAAACCAGATAATTTACAAAATGATTATCACACCATTTTACTTCCAGGGGCTGACACATATGGGTAAGTAAAAAAAGTATTGCTACACAATTATAGAAAACCTTATTAAATGAAAATATCAAAAGGTGAAGTTAGTGTTTCTCAGTTTACCCTCTGCTCTTTTAGAAAGATCAGCATGAAGCTGGTTCCTGTAAGGTGGAGGTTAAAGATATTTCAAATTTCCAATGTTCCCAACATTATACCACTCCATAATCCTTGGTATCAATCACTACTCCTCTCCTTCCTTATGTTCCGGTGTTCTACAACATGACACACATCTTATAGAACTCACAACTGTCAAAGGAAGTGGCTCATGTAATTGTGGAGGCTGGCAAGTCCTAAATCCTTAGTTCAGAGGTCGGTCTGGAGGACTTTCCCAATCATGCAGTCTCAGAACTGAGGAATCCAAATGGGCAGGTCAGACAGTAGGCTGTTGATGCCTGAAGCTAGAGGAGCTGTTGAATTAGGTCAGGTCACAAGTCCCACAAACGGAGGTCAGACTTGATGCCACATGCATGACCCAGAGCAAGAGAGCTACTTTTGTTGAAAATATTCCTATCTATTGAACTCAGACCATGCCCCCATGGAGAACTAAGGGTGGTCCCTTAAGTCACACCCTGTAATAAGGTGTTGTTGTTAAATGCCGTTGAGTTGATTTCGACCCATAGCCAACCTGTATAGGATTTCTGAGGAGCAGCTGGTGAACTTGAATCCCTGACTTTGCAGTTCAAACAGCTTTGCAGTCTGGCGCATTAACCCACAGTGTCACAGCAAGGTGGGGACACCCATAAGCCTTAGCCCCACCCTAATCCTTATACTTTGTTGTTAAGTGCCCTAGAGTCAGTTTCGAATAATAGCGACCCTGTATAGGGTTTTCAAGGAACAGTAGGTAAGTTTGAACTGTTGACCTTGTGGTTAGCAGTCCAGTGCTTATCTTACAGTGCCACACCAGGACTCTTTCTTACTCTTCTGTTTTTAAGTGCTTTGGGTTCATAGTGACTCTGTATAGGGCTTCCAAGGTGCAGCTGGTGAGCTTGAACCCCCGATCTTATTCTCCCTTGATCCTTATTCCTTGTTGTTGTTGTAAACTGCCTTCAAGTTGGTTCTGACTCATAGTGATCCTGTGTAGGGTTTCCAAGAAGTGGCTGGTAAGTTTGAATATCCGACCTTGTGATTCAAACTTACTTTGTAGTCTATTGCTTTATCCTACAGCCCCACACCAGGATTTCTTAATCCTTAGTTCTTAATTCCACCTTCATACTGCCTCATTAACAGCTCACTTCAAAAGGGATCCATAATCTCAGGCACAGAGGCTAGGATTGATAATATTTCACAGAAGCATCAATGGGCTCAAACGTGGCAACAATTGTGAGGTTGGTCCACAAAAGCAGTGTTTCGTTCTGTTGTGCATAGGGTCATTATGAGTCGGTACTGACTCGATGGCACCTAACAACAACAAAAAAAACAACAGAATGTAACAGTATGGCTGTTATTGTTATGTACTGTCCAGTTGACTCTGACTCACAGTGATTCTATGCACACAGAACAAAACACTGCCTAGTCATGTGCCATTTTCACAATCATTCTTACTCTTGAGCCCGTTGTTCCATCTCATTGGAAGTCTTCCTCTTTTTCACTGATCCTCCACTTTACCATACATGATTTCCTTCTTTAGGGATTGGTTCTCCAGATAATATGTCCAAAGTATGAGAGATCAAGACTCGCCATCCGGACTTCTAAGGAGCACTTTGGCTGTACTTCTTCCAACAGAGATTTGTTTGTTCTTCAGGGAATCCATGGTACTTTTAATATTTTTCTTCCAAACAATAACTCAAAAGCATCAATTCTTCTATGGTCTTCCTTATTCATTATCCAACCTTCACATGCATATGAAGCTATTGAAAATATGATGGCCTGGGTTAGGTGTACCCTAATCCTCAAGCTGACATCTTTGCTCCTGAGCACTTTAAATAGGTCTTGTGCAGCAGATTTGCCTAGTGCAGCGGGTCATTTTATTTCTTGACTGCTGCTTCCATGAATGTTGATTGTGATTCCAAGCAAAATGATGTCTTTTGCAACTTCAATCTTTTCTCCATTCATCATGATGTTATTTATTGGTTGTGAGGATTTTTATTTTCTTTACATTGAGGTACAACCCATACTGAAGGCTGTGGTGTTTGATCTTCATCAATAAATATGTTAAATTCTTTGTGCTTTCAGTGAGCAAGGTTGTATCATCTGCATATCTCAGGTTGTTAATAAGTCTTCCTCCAATCGATGCCGCATTCTTCTTCATATAATCCAGTTTCTCAGATTATTTGCTCAGTTTACAGATTGAATAAGTATGGTGAAAAAACACAAGCCTGTGACACACCTTTCCTGATTATTAACCCATTCAGTATCCCCTTGTTCTTTCGAACAACTGCCTCAGGTTCCTGTAAACACAATGAAATGTTCTGAAATACCCATTCTTTGCAATGTTATCCACACAGTTGAAAGTCGTTCCATAGTCAGTAATGCACAGGAAAACATCTTTCTGGTATTCTCTGCTTTCAGCCAAGATCCATCTTATGTCAGCAATGATATCCCTTGTTCCATGTCCTCATCTGAATCCAGCTTGAACCTCTGGCTGTTCCCTATCAATGTACTGTTGCAGCTGGTTTTGAATTACCTTTAGCAAAATTTTACTTGCATATGATATTAATGATATTGTCAGATGATTTCCTCACTCCGTTGTATTATCTCTCTTTGGAATGGGCAAAAATATGGATCTCTTCCAATCAGTTAGTCAGGTAGCTGTCTTTCAAATTTCTTGGCATAGATTAGTGAGTGCCTCATATGCTTCATCAGATTGCTGAAAGATTTCAATTCGTATTCCATCAGTTCCTGGAGCTTTGTTCTTTGCCGATGCCTTCAATGCACATGGGCTTCTTCCTTCATTGGCTCCTGATCATTTGCCACTTCTTGAAATGGTTGAATATAGACCATTTCTTTTTGGTAAATGATTCTGTGTATTCATTCCATATTCTTTTGGTGCTTTCTGCATTATTCAATTTTTTGCCCATAGAATCCTTCAATGCTACAAATCGAGGCTTGAATTTTTTCTTCTGTTCTTTCAGCTTGAGAACTGCTGAGCATGTTCTTTCCTTTTGGTTTCCTAACTCCAGGTCTTTGAACATTTCATTGTAACACTTTATTTTATCTTCTTGAGCTGCCCTTTGAAATATTCTGATCAATTCATTTACATCCTCATTTCTTCCATTTACTTTAGCATCTCTTGCTGGAGAGCAAGTTTTTTCAGAGTCTCTTCTGACATCCATTTTGGCCTTTTCCTTTCTTGTCTTCTTAATGACCTTTTGCTTTCTTCTTGTACAATGTTCTTGATGTCATCCCACAACCCTTCTAGTCTTCAGTCATTAGTGTCTAATGCATCAAATCTCTAAATTCAGGAGGTATATATTGAAGGTCAAATTTTGGCTCTCATGGACTTAAATTTTTTTTCTTCAGCTTTAGCCTGAACTTGCATATGAACAATTGATGGTCTGTTCCACAGTCTGTCCCTGGCCTTGTTTCGGCTGATGATATGGAGCTTTTCCACCATCTCTTTCCACAGATATAGTCAATATGATTTCTCTATATGTCATCTGGTGAAGTTCATGTGTATAGTCATCTTTTATGTTGTTTAAAAATGGTATTTGCAATGAAGAAGTTGCTGGTCTTGCAAAATTATAATATGTGATCTCCAGCAACATTTCTATTACCAAAGCCATATTTTCCAACTAATGATCCTTCTTTGTTTCCAACTGTTGCATTCCAGTCATCAGTAATTGTCAATATATTTTTATTGCATGTTTAATCAGTTTCAAAATGAAGATGTTGGTAGAATTCTTCAATTTCATCATCATCAGTTTTTGTGATTGGTGCACAAATTTGAATAATAGTTGCATCAATTGTTCTTCCTTGTAGGCATATGGGTGTTATCCTATCACAGATAGCATAATACTTCAAGCTAGATCTTGAAATGTTCTTGTTGATGATGAATATGATGCCATTCCTCTTCAATTTGTCATTCGTAGCAAGTTAACAATATGATTGTCAGATTAAAATGGCTAATACCAACCCATTTCAGCTCACTAATACCTAAGATATCAATGTATATATAATCCATTTCATTTTTGACAACTTCCAATTTTTCTAGACTCTTACTTTGTACGTTCCATGTTCTGATTATTATTGGATGTTTACAGCTGTTTCTCCTCATTTTAAGTTGTGCTCCATCAGCAAATGAAAGTTCTGAAAGTTTTACTCCATTTGCGTCATCCTGGTCAATTCCAGTCATACTGTGAGAGCCTTCAAAACTAAGGAGCTCATCTTCTGGCACTATGTCTGACAACATTCTAGTGCTATTCATAGTGTTTCAGTATTAAATATTCTAGGGTATTCCAGAACACTTAATTGTACTTCTGAGGAATCTGTACCTGGACCAAGAAGCAGTTGTTCGAACAGAGTATGGGAACACTGAATGTTTTAAATTTTGGGAAAGGTGTGCGACAAGGTTGTGTTCTTTCACCATACTTATTCAACCTGTATGCTAAGCAAATAATACGAGAAGCTGGGTTCTATGAAGAAAAATGTGGCATCAGGATTGGAGGAAGACTCATTAACAACCTGTGATATGCAGATGATACAACCTTGCTTGCTGAAAGTGAAGAGGACTTGAAACATTTACTGATGAAGATCAAAGAGCACAGCCTTCAGTATAGGTTGCATCTCAATGTCAGGAAAACAAAAATCCTCACCACTGGACCAATAAACAACATTCTTATCAATGGAGAAAAGATTGAAGTTGTCACGGACTTCACTCTTCTAGGATCAACTGTTAACACTCGTGGAAGCAGCAGTCAAGAGATCAGATGACATATTGCATTGGGCAAATCTGCTGCACAGGAACTTTTTAAAGTGTTGAGGAGCAGAGATGTCAGCTTGAGGACTAAGGTACGCCTGACCCAAGCCATGGTCTTTTCAATAACCTCATATGGATGCAAAAGCTGGACGGTGAATAAGGAAGATCGTAGAAGAATTGATGCCTTTGAGTTGTGGTGTTGGAGGAGAATACTAAAAGTGCCATGGACTGCCAAAAGAACCAATAGATCTGTTTTGGAAGAAGTGCAGCTAGAGTGCTCCTCGGAGGCAAGGATGGCATATTGTCATGAAGGAACAGTCACTGGAGAAGGATGTCATGCTGGGTAAGATGGAGGGTCAGTGAAAAAGAGGAAGACCCCCAATGAGATGGATCAGCCAGGTGGCATCATTGATGGCATCAAGTGTGGCAGTGGTAGTGAGGTTGGCCCAGGATCAGACATTGTTTCGTTTTGCTGTGCATGGGGTTGCTATGAGTCAGTTCCAACTCGATGGCACCTGACAACAACAACAACAAGGGTTATCTGATAGTTTTCCACTGTTACTCATAAGGTTTTCGGTGGCTAAACATTCAGAAGTAGTCCATCTCTCCTTCATTCTAGTCTATCTTCATCTGGCTTAGCTGAAACCTGTCTACCATGGGTGATCCTGCTGGTATTTAGAATACTGGTGGCATAGCTTCCAGAATCACAATAACATGCAAATCATTACAGTATGACAAACTGACAGATAAGAGGTGGGAACAATATGGCCAGGAGGGCCACAATTAGCTTCTCTGCATCCTCTGTGTAGGCTTATCCACTTCTGAAAGTGGTGTTTCCATCTCTAACCCTTCTCTGAAGAATTCTGCACTCTTCAATCAAAGTTAGACTTCTAGCCTCCTATACTTTGAGAAAATAGATCTCTCTTTTTTAAGCTACCTACTCTGGTATTGTCTGTAGTAGCAGCACTAGCTAGATAACTAAGATACATTTACAACAGTGGCCAAAGAAGTAGTTATTGAAACTGTACAACCAAATGCCTCATGGGATTTTGTTCCTTGGTTTGGAGGTTTAGGGTCATGGTTTTATGGCATTTACCAGATAACTGGTGAAATAGAATGCTTAAAGGTTTTGTTCTGACTTGTCCTTCATTGTGTATTGTCTGGGATCTTAAAAGCTTGAAAGTGGCCATCCAAAGTACAACAATTGGTCTCTTTACACCTGGAGTAACAGAGGAAGAAGGAGAGTCAGGGATAGGATAAAGAAATGGAATGTGTGGCTAGTTGCCTCCATAAACATCTCCTCCGTTTGCCATGAAGACCAGAAAAACTGAATGATGCTCACTTAAACATTACTGAACATTTTGATCAAAAGTTCTAAAGAAGAATCCTGATGAAAACATGGAAATGCCGAATAAAAGTTAAAATTAGAGTCTCATGTAATCCATACTCTCTGGAGCCATGGAGATTGGATGAATCTCAGAAATGACTGCCTTGAGATCATCTTTAAAACTTAGACCAAGAGTATCCCCTGAAGTCTTAAAACCAAGCTATAGTTTAGCTTAGTTAGTAAAGAATGTTTGCCTTGAGCATTGTGCTTTCTTAATCTCTGTCTATATGGGATCACACCCTGAAGGATATGATAGGAAAGTTAGGAGGCAGTGAGATTTATGTTAACAGGAACAACTCAGATAATGGTGAGAATGGTTGTACAACTCGAAGAACGTAATCGATGTCACTGAACTGTATGTGTGTTGTTGTTCTTGTTGTTAAGTGCTGTTGAGTCGTTTCCAACCCATAGGGACTTTATATAGGGTTTCCAAGAAGCAACTGGTGAGCTTGAACCACCAGCCTTGTAGTACAAACAATTTAGCAATCTGGGACATTAACTCACAGCACCATATCAGAACTTCTGAATTGTGCATGCAGAAATTGTTAAAGTGGTGTTAGTTCTGTTGTATATATTCTCAACAACTACAGTAAAAATAGATTATAAAGGTGAAAAAAATTAACAATGGCAAAACATCTGCTTGAGAAAGTCATTTGACAGTATCTGCTAAAAATGAACAAATGTAATCTTGAAGGTATAGCACTTTCCCTCCTACTTTTATTGCTGTTGCTCTTAAATACATTTGACTTAGTTCCAACTATATATATATATATATATATATAAACCAGTATAGGGTTTCCAAGGAGTGGCTGGTGAGTTTGAACCACTGACCTTGCAGTTCAAACCAACCTTGTGGTCCAGTGCTTATTCTACAGCACCACACGTACATTTATAAAATTCATACATATGTTCACCAAAAGATGTGTACAAAAATGTCTATTGCAGCATTATTTGTAATATCCCTGTATCAGAATAACTGTAAACAATAGAATGAAATTTTTAAATTGTAGCATATTTACATAGATATTATATATCAATGAAAATGAATGATTTGCAATTACAAGCCACAATATGGATGGATTTTATAAATACAGTATTGAGCAAAATAAGCCAAATACAAAAGAACACACTGCAGTTTCCATTTGTATCAAGTATGAATAACAGGTAAAACTAAAATAGGGAGTTAGAATTAGGGTACTGGTCATCCATAGGGGGATTGTGACAAGAAGCTAGGTTATGGTCATATTCAGATTCTTGGTCTGTCTGCTGGTTAAAGAATGTGCTCAGTTTGTGTAGATTTATTGAATTATCTTCTTGTAATATATTAATTTCTCTGCATGGTATGATATATTTCAATTAGAAAGTTCAAAATAGAAAATATTCTTTCTTTACCCAAGCCAAAATGGATTAGATAATCTTGTAAGAAATAAAGTTATCATTCACACTGACAATAGAAACAATCAAGAATTAGAATTAACAACAACAAAGAAGAGCCAAGTATGATGAATGGAATTGTGTCCTCCAAATATTTATGTGAAGTCCTAACCACTGGTACCTGTGAATGTGACCTTGTTTGAAAATAGGATTTTTGAAGATGTTATCAGTTAACATGAAATCATACTAGAGTGGGTCCTAATGGAATCTGAGTGGTGGCCTGTAAAAGAGGAGAAGAGACACAGAGAGAAAGACTGAGAGGGAGGAGAGATAGTCATGCAAACACCTGGGGCTACCAGAAGTTAAGAGAGACAAGAAAGATCTCATTCTAGAGCCTTTGAAGAGAACATAGTTGTTCTCTTCTAGAGTCCAGGACTGTGAGACAATAAATTTCCATTTAAAGCCAAGAAAAGAGACATATAAGTAAATTTAAAAGTGAATGAAAAGAAGCTCAATTCTTACTTCCCATGTAGAAGAGCCAGGTCAGGTCTCAGCCAGCACGCTAACATCCTCTGTCAGTGGATGCTTGCAGCTGCTATGATTTGAACGGGAGTTTCAGTGGAGTTTTCAGATGAAGATGGTCTAAGAAGAAATGCCCAGCATTATCTTTCTGAAAATCAGACAGTGAAAACTATATGGATCTCACTGGTTTGATCTGCAACTCTAATCATGAGGATGGTGATAATGAAAGACCAGTAAGCATTTTGTTCCATTCTATGGGGTCAGTGGCACTATGGGTTAATGCGCCAGACTGCAAAGTCGTTTGAACTGTAAGGTCAGCAGTTCAAGCTCACCAGCTGCTCCTCAGAAACACTATACAGTGTCTCTATGGGTTGGAACCGACTCGATGGCACTTCACAACAACACCAGTGGGGTCAGAGAAGAAGAGGAAGACCCCAACGAGATGGATTGGCCAAGTGGCAGCATCAATGGACTCAAGCGTGGCAACAGTAGTGAGGTTGGCCCAGGATCGGGCAGTGTTTCGTTCTGCTGTGCATAAGGTCGCTATGAGTCGGTACCAACTGGATGGTACCTAACAACAACAACAATGGACAATCACCAATGGTAGAAGGAATTTCGTTAACAACAACCTCTTTTTTATTCAAGAACTCAGGAATGTAAATTAATACAAAATACCAGGCACAATGGGGTCTGGTTTCTTTGGGGAACAAGTCTGTACTATCACAATAAAATATATATGCTTATGCCCCAGAAAATGACTTCTTTTAAGTTTACGGCACATCTGGTCTGTCACAAACTGTGCTCATTTTTACTTTTTTAAAAAAATAAAAACTAATTACTAGAAAAATGGATTTTAAAAACCAACACTTATGAAATACAAGCACAGTCTACAGTCATACCACCCTGAATATGCATGATCTTATCAAGAAGTTCTGGTAGCGTAGTGGTTACGAATCGAGCTGCGAACCGCAAGGTCAGCAGTTCGAAACTACCAGCTGATCCATGGGAGAAAGAGGAGGCTTTCTGCTCCCGTAAAGATTTACAGGCTCGGAAACCCTATACAGGATTGCTATGAGTCGGAACCGACTCCACGGCACACAACAACATCTGTTGTTAGGGTTGACATAACATTATCGTATCACTTTGCCATAGAAGTTTCTTGGAGTTTACCCTCAATTTTTGTTATTTAATCACCAGCTTCCTCTGGCAGCTCCTAGCCTCAGACTTTGAGTGCATCACATGGCTACATTGTTTGCAACAGACTTGGTAAGAACCTAAATGTTTATGAATCAAAGAATGACTGCACAAACATGTTATGTCCACTCTTTGGATTAATGTAATTGTAAAAGTAAAGATGGAAGATTTATCGGCTTTGGGATGGAAAGATGGCTGAGACATTACTGAGGGGGTTGGGGAAAGCAAGGTGCAAAATGATACACAGATTCCTCATGTGTTAAATATAAAGGGAAAACAAAATAAAACAAATATTAAAAAACTCCAAACTCGAAACCACTATATACTTCTTGGTGATGGTGGCTGTGTTACAGGGTTTCTGAGGCTGTAAATCTTTATGGGAGCAGAATGCCTCATCTTTCTCCTGCGGAACACCTGGTAGTTTTCGAACTGCTGACCTTGTGGTTCGCAGCCTGATTTGTAACCACTATGCTACCAGAGCTCCTTATATACTTCTTATGAATACATAAATACTATGAAAATATATAGAAAAAATGGACACCTCTGGTGATGGGTGATTGGAGTGATGGGTGTAGTGCCTTGAATTTACTTGATACGGCTTTTCTATCCAAAATTTCTTGATGGGACCATGCAAATAAGGTATACAAGACTCTAAAGCTGGGTTGGTTAGTTTTGTCCTCCAACTAGGCTTAAAAGGAGCCATCTCAGAAGCAGAGACGGAAGATCCCAGGACCATGAATAAGGAAGAGTATGAGTGAAGCATGAGATCCCTACCTAGGGAAACAATGAAACAGTGAAGGAAGAGGCGATGGCAGAGGCAATGGATTATTGAACCCAGATATGAAGCAAAGCATGCTGTGGGAGGGATGGTTGATGGAAGATTGTAGGGTGGAGGCATGTCTGACCTTGGCTTCATAGGAATCGGCCTTGGGCCGATTTTGAGTTTGATTCTCCTTTCCTCTTGTGAAGTCTGGGGAAGTCAGACATGGTGCCCACATGGTTTTTGCAGTTGGTAAAGGGGGAAATTATATCTATACTAGATATAGATATAAAACCAAACGGCCACCACTCGTCTGTCTGTCATGCTGTGGTGGTTTGAGATGCTGTGATTCTGAGGGCTATGCCACCGGTGTTTTAAATAACCAGCAGGGTC
>NW_006408557.1:6743531-6745014 GCF_000296735.1 Chrysochloris asiatica | reverse complement strand
GCTATGAGTCGGTTCTGACTCGATGGCACATTAAAAAAAGGGGGGGGGGATTAATCTTCTGTAAGGTTTTTCTTTTTTTTTTAAATGTTTTATTGTGAATTATGTAATAGTTTACATGGGTGAACTTTAGTTTTACATTCATTCTATCGTATATTGTTTCATTGCCATTGTTACAATCCTCTCTATGCATCATCAACCAACCAAAGGGTATACACTACATGCCTGCAACCCGGTTGTCAGCACACAGCCTCTCTCCCTCTCTGGATCTAAAGTCCCCAGCTGCTCCATCTCCACGTCATCGTCTTTGCCTCCATCTCAGGCATCACTGCTTCTCTGGGTAGGGTTCCGCTCTCCGCTCTTCTCCATTGATAGTCCCAGGGAACTCCGCTCCTAGACTGAAAATTTAATCACTCCCCTCCTTGCTATAAAACGTCTACCTTTACATTTCCAACCCTCACAATCAGTCCTGTTAACAATTATTAACTATTGTATCACAAGGGATCTATCTGCATTTCATTTTATCAGCCCTGCCTAGACAGATTAGATACTACTCACTGGAGATTCTACCTTCTTCCACACCCTCTGGTTCCCTCTTGAAAGCTTGTAAGCCTATACAGTCACTTCTTGCCTTTGTAGTGCCCCTCCCCCCCACCCATTTTGGGTAGCCAATGCCCAAATTGCCCATCCCTGTCTACTCTGTGTGTGGAGGGGGTAGGAATGATCCTTGCTGTAAGGATTTGTTTCCTCTTTTGAGCTACTGCATCCATAGGTGTAGGTCAAGTTCATCAAATTGTATCAGATTATTATTATTATTATTATTTCTCCTCTTCTATCTTCTTCTGGTTGAGCTCTGATCATCCAGTCATTGAAGCCAGGTCAAGTGGGTATTATCTGCATGTATGGGTGTTCTTGTGCATATGCCCTCTCTTCTTATCAACTGGACACTTATCTCTCCACTCTAGTCCTCTGTGGCTATGTCACTGACTCTGGGCCCAAGAGTCCCCAGGTCTTGCCACACTGCTGGCCGACCAGATCTCCACCTGGGTTCATAGGAGTCTATTCAACGTTGTAGGGCTTAGCTCGCCGCTTCATTGCTGTTTTTCCCTCCCTTCCCCTTATGGGTGACGAGTGTGGTCACCAATCAGAGCGTGTATTCCTGCTGAGTCTTAGTCTTGGAAGAGGGTTTGCATTGAGGGGACTCAACCACTTGCCTTGATATCTCCTGGGCAAGCAACTTGCTTGTTCTTGTAGTCATAGTTGGTCTGCCTCCATTGTTTTGTATTTATCCTGTAAGTCTTTCTTTCAAGAAGTATCTTCCTATTCTGGAATGCCAGTTATTCTTATGTTATTCCTCTTCATGTTATCCAACATGAATCTTAGGCCTTCTTTGGATTTTTTTATCCTTTTTTTGTATTTGTTCTTCTATCTTAGTAGTGTTGAGAGATTTATCTTCAGCTCACTAGTTCTAGCTTCTATCTCTTCA
>NW_006408557.1:6708701-6742656 GCF_000296735.1 Chrysochloris asiatica | reverse complement strand
CTGCCACAAATTCCCCCAGCTGTGAGCCTTCCAACCTTCTAAGTATTCCTTTATATGTGGTTCAGAGTTCTGGGACCATCCCCTGAGCCTGCTTGGTAGGGTATTCTGTGTTGTTGTTGGCGGAGCTCTTTGCTACACGTCCACCTGATCCACCATCTTGTTTGTTCTCTTACTATTGAGTTTTGAGAGTTCTTTATATAATCTAGACACTTGGTCTTTATTAGAGTCCTAATACAGTAGTTCAAAACTACCAGTCGTTCTGCGGGAGAAAGATGAGGCTTTCTGCTCCTGTAAAAATTTACAGCCTTGGAAACCCTGTGCAGGGTCACTATGAGTCAGAACCGACTCAGTGGTACTTAACAACAACAACAACAACAAACAACAATGCAGCACTTCAGAATAACACACTGGACCGGAAGGTCGATTTGAACCGCAAGATTGGCATTTCAAAGCTACCAGTAACTTCTCGGAAACCCTAGACAGGGTCGTTATGAGTTGGAATTGACTGGGTGGCACTTAACAGCAACAACAAAGATCTTCATTGAATATGTGGTTTGCAAATATTTTTTTGAAGTTTGTAGCTTGCCTTTTTGTTATTCTTGATAGTTTGTTTAGTGTTTAATTTTAATGATGAAGGAAAACCTCTTGAGGTTGGTGGTACTGTGAATTAACTTGACATGGCTTTTCTTTCTTTCTCTTTTTAACTTTTTATTGTAAATTGAGAGAAGGTTTACAGACAAGATTATCAATTTTACATTAAAAAATCACTTTGTTCCATCTCAATGATTGCATTCCCCTCCATGCAATCAGAGTTGTCTCACTTCCTCCCTATGTTTCCTTTGCCCACTCCACCCTCCTTCCCATCCCTTTTCAGGTAAATGTTGTCCTTTGGTTTTTAATATTGACCGTTCCATAGTGAGCATATCTCACCAGTGTTGTTGTTTCCTCTATATACCTATCTATTGCTTGGCTGAAAATTAGTCAACAAGGATGGATTCCTTTCCAAACCTGAAGGGTCTCGAGTCTTTTTTAAAAAAAAATTATTTTGAGTTTTGTTCTACAGTTTCTGCCAAATTATCCAAGGCCTTCTAATGGGATCCCTTTCAGAACACTTAGTAGTGATAGCCGGACACCATCTAGTTCTTCTGGTCTCCTTGTTTTCCTTTGCCGCTTTCTACTGGCTAAGGATTGCAAACATTTCTTCATATGTTTGTTGGCTGCTTAAATATCTTCCTTGGTGAAGTGTCTGTTTATGTCATCTACTCATTTTAAATTGTGTTGCTTGTCTTTTTCTTGTACATGTGTTGTAGTTTTCTATAAATTTTAGAGATTAGTCCCTTGTCTGATATGTCATTGCAAAAAAAAATTTTCCTAGTCTTCCTTTTTCGCTCTGGCAAAATATTTTGATACACATAAATGTCTGGTCTTTAGAAGGCCCCAGTCATCTATTTTTGTCTTCTATTGTTTGTGTGTTTTTAGTTATGTTTGGCAGTATATGCCATGTATTAGGAGCTCTGGTAGTGTAGTGGTTACGAATCGGGCTGAGAACCACAAGGTCAGCAGTTCGAAACTACCAGCTGCTCTGCTGGAGAAAGATGAGACATTCTGCTCCCGTAAAGATTAGCAGCCCCAGAAACCCTGTGTAGGGTCACTATGAGTTGGAACCGACTCCACGGCACATAACAACAACATAACAGAGCCCTTAGGTTTGTCCCTATTTTTTCATTTAAGATCTTTATAGTTCTAGGTTTTACATTTAGGTCTTTAGTCCATGTTGAATTTGTGTTTATATATGATGTGAGATATGGATCTTGTTTTATTTTTCTGCAAGTGGATTTCCAGTTTTGTCAGGACCATTTGTTAAAGAGACTATTTCTTTCCCATTTAATGTGTTTGGAAACTTTGTCAAAGATCAGCTGACTGTATGTGGATGGATTTACTTCTGATTCTCAGTTATGTTCCATTGAACTATGAATCTTTCATTGTATCAGTATCAGGCTATTTTGACTCCAGTGCCTGAGTGAGATTAGAAAGTGAGAAACTTCCAACTTTGTTTCTTTTTTAAGCAATGCTTTGCTTATCTAAGGTATCTTTCCTTCCCATAGAAAATTAGTTTTTCCATCTCTTTAAAGAATAATATTTAAGCCCATGGAATAAGGACATAGCCATGGAGAGTTAGAGCTGAGAGTGAAGCATCCAGCTGATATGAAGTGAGGGGAGATGTACAAGAACACCCAAACTTTCAGATAGTACCCATTTGACCTAGCTTCAATGGCTTGATGATCAGAACTCGACTAGAGGAAGATAAAAAACAATTTTTAATAAAGGAAACAAGTGTAAACTGCTACAACTTGAACTTGACCTATACTTATGGATGTAGTAGCTCAAAATACCAACTGAGAGGGCAGGAGTCTTCACACTAAGTATCAATCCTATCCCCTCTGTATACAGGGCAGATAGGAATGGGCAACTTAGACATTGGCTACCTAAAATGAGGGGGGCGATAAAGGCATGAAGTGACTGGCTTACAATTTTTCAAGAGGGAGTTTAGTTTTAGAGTATGTGTGGGAAGATAGAGTTCCCACTGAATAGTTTTCATCCTGTCTAGATGGGTCTGGTGAAAAGAGATGGGGATAAGATTCTTAGGATTCAATAGTGAGTAATTGTTATCGTGACTCACTGTAACTGTCACAACTGTAAAGGTTTTGTAACAACAATGGGGGAGTAGTTAATCTTACAGTCCAGAAACAGAGGACCCTAGGACCATCAAGGGAGAAGAACACTAGTGGAATGTGGGGCCTTATCCAGAGAAGCAGCAACACCAGAGATGGAGGCAGAGATGAGAACATGCAGAGAGAGAGCAGTTGAGGACTCTAGACTCATGGAATGAGAAAAACTGAGTGTTGGAGGCCAGGAGGCAGTCTTGCAGAATGTGCCCTTTGTTTGTTTAAATTATTATACATTCCTGAATGTTTTTGTGTACATCACTCCCTCACTCCCTACCCCCCTCCCCCATAAAAAACAAGAATGAAAACAGAGGGAATAGAAGGAATAGAAGCAAATACTGTTGAATGAAAAAAAAAAAAAAAAAGAATGATGTTGTAATCTTGATTGGGATTGCATTATATCCATAGATTGCTTTGGATAGTGTTGACATTTTCATAATGCTGAGTGTTCCCATTCATGAGCATGGTATATCCTTCCATTTTTGTAAGTCTCTTGTTTTTTGTAATAGTGTTTTGTTGTTTTCTTTGTGTAGGTTTATTTTTATTTCTCTGGTTAGATTTATTCCTAAATATTAAGTTGGCTATTGTAAATTGTCATTCCCCTAATTTCCTTTTTAGAGTTGTTGTGTTTTTTTTTTTTTTTTTTGATGGAGAAAAATCGAACTGATTTTTGTATATTAATCTTGCACCCTGACACTTTTCTGAATTTTTCAATATGTTCCAATAAGTTTCTTGCTGATTATTTAGGGTTTTCTAGTTTCCCTTTCTTGCCTTATAGCTCTGGATAAGATTTCCAATACAATATTGAATATGATAGAGGGCATCCTTGTCTGGTTCCTGTTCACAAAGATAATGCTTCCAGTTTTTCGCCTTTGAGAGTAATTTTTGCTGTTGGATTTGTATACATGCTCTCAATTATGTTGAGGAATTGCCCTTCTATTCTTTTTTTGTTGTGTTTATTTATTTATTTATATCAGGAATGGATTTCAGATTTTGTCAAATGCCTTTTCTACATCTATCAATATGATCATGTGGTTCTTTTCCCTTGTCTTATTTATGTAGTGGATTGCCTTGATTGTTTTTCTAATATTGAATCATTCTTACATCCCTGGTGTATTATTATTATTATTTTTTGATATGTTGTTGAATACAACTGACTAGGATTTTATTTGGAATTTTTGCATCTATTTTCATGAGGGATGTTGGTCTATAGTTTTCTTTTTTAGTGATGGCTTTGCCTGGTTTTGGTATGAGGGTTACACTCACTTTGGAAAATGTATTAGTGAGTTTTCCATCCTCTTCTATTTTCTGAAATAGTGTGAGTAGAATTGGTGTGAGCTCTTCCCTTAATGTTTTGTAGAATTCACCAATAGAGCAATCTGGGCCTGTACTTTTTATTGTTGAGAGTTTTTAATGACCTGATCAATTTCTTCTTTTGTTATACGTCTGTTAAGTTTTCTACATCATTCTGTCTTAGTTTAGATAGGTTGTGTTTTTCTAAAAATTTGTCCATTTCTTCTAGATTTTCAAATTTGTAGGAGTACAGTTCTTCATAGTATTCTGTTATTATCCTTTTAATTCCATTAGTTCTGTTGTGATATCACCTATATAATTTCTTATGTATGTTATTTGCATTTTCTCCTTGTTTTGTTAGATTTGCCACTGGTTTGTCAATTTATCCTTTTAAAGAATGAAATTATTGTCTTTTTTATTCTTTCTGTTGCCTTTCTGTTTTATAATTCTTTTATTTCTGCTCTAATCATCATTATTCCTTTTCTTCTGGAGGCTTACTTTGCTGCTTTTTTTCTAATTGTTGGAGCTGTTGTGCTAATTTGGTTGATTTTGGTTCTTTCTTTTTGGATGTGTGAATTTATTGCTATAAATTGCCCTTGAAGCACTGCTTTTGCTGTGCCACAAAGATTTGGAATGTTGTGTTTTGTTTAATTTGATTCAATGAATTTTTAAATTTCATTAAAAATTTTTTATTGTGAATTTAGTGAAGATTTACAGAGCAGACCATTAGTTTCACATTCAATAAAGCATACCCATTGCTTCATTACAATGGTTACAATCCCCTCCATGTACCAATAGTTAACAGTATTTGCCTCTAATTACTTTAACTGTTGCATCCTCCCTGTGTCTCCCACTACCTTCATCTTTCTTCTGCTAACCTCCCTTTTATTGTATATTGCCTACCCTGTCACCCTGTTACCATGTGTCTGTACTGTCATCTGTGACTACTTTTCGCCTCGCCTCATCCTTCTACCTCACTTAACCATCATAGATTGTTTCTTTTATCAAGAAAACTTTTTCTGAAATTTTTACAACATTGGTCTCACATATTTGTTCTTTTGTGATAGAAAAACTTCACTCCGCATAATGTCCACCAGGTCCATTTCATGTTGTGAGGTGTTACACAGATTTATTGTTATTCTTCAATGTTGTTTAGTATTCCACTGTGTGTATGTACCAAATTTTGCTTAACCATTCCTCTGTTGATGGACATTTAAGTTTCCTCTATCTTTTTGATGTGTCTCTTGTAGACAGCATATTGAAAGATCCTTTTTTCTTATCCATTTTGCTCTCTATATCTCTTGAATTTAATCCATTCACATTCAGCATAATTATTAATAGGTATGAATTGATTGCTGTTATTTTTCTCTGATTTTTTTTTTTTTTGTGTGTGTGTGTATGTTGCTGCTGGATTCTTTTTTGCCAGTCTAGAGACTTTTATTCGGGGTGAGGAAAAGAGGAAAAGGAAGGTGACCTCTGCCTGAGAGAGAATGGAGAAGGCAGAAAGAAGAGAGGACAGAAAGAAGAGAGGGCAGAAAGAAGAGAGGGCAGAAAGAAAGAAGGTAGGAGGCAGAAGAAGAGAGGAAGAGGAGAAGGCAGAAAGAAGAGAGGACAGAAAGAAGAGAGGACAGAAAGAAGAGAGGGCAGAAAGAAGAGAAAGTCATGGGAAGGGAGTGGTCTTATATAGGTTCAACAGGAAGGGAGTGGTCATTGCTGGGGTGATTTAGCTCTGGCCTATCAAAAGCCATGTTGTCTTTTAAACTACACACCTTGTAGCTTAGGGCGGGGAAACAGAAACCTAAGATTACAAAATGGAGTTGAAGGGAGGGGAGAGGGAAGAACCCGGAAGGTACAACCTAAAGTGGCGGGCCTGATTGTGACTGATGGATTAATGTAACATTCCCCCTTCTTTGGTTAAATAAGAAAAATGAATGGCCGTCTCTATGATCCATGCCCACGGGAGAAGGGACGATCGTCATTTTTCTGTAGCTACTCCCTGCTGGCATTGGGGCGGCAAGGTTGTCTTTCTTTGGGCTTGGACCACGATCGGCGACAGCTTTGTCATTGTTGGCGGTGTTGTTGGTAGCCATTGGGCTCTTCAATGGGATACTAAGAAGCAATGGAACCGGGTCAGCAGCTGGACTGAGCTTGGTCCCGCAGTCTTAGGTCTTTGGCTTGTAACAACAACTGGGTAGCAGCTTGCTGGGAAATTTGGGTAGATATGCGGCTAACCTGCAGTTGAACATAACAAAGAACACAACTGCCAGTAAAGTGAGGATAACCAATAGTGGGGTTAGAAAGGGAAGCAGGGAATTTAATAGAGGATTATGGAACCAACTAGTAAACCCTCCATTACCCTGTGGCTCTCGTTCCTTATGTCGTTTCATTGCTCAAGGCTCTCTTGAAGTTGGCGAATCTGATTGGTGACTATTCCAGATTGGTTGACAAAGAAATCACAATTTTCCTGGAGGACAACACAAAGCCCCCCTTTTTTGCTGCTGGATTCTTTGATCTATGTATTTTCTGTATTCTATACTGAGTTCAATGGCACTTAGCAGCAACAACAAATGCTGAGTTCATTTTTTTTGTGGGTTTTCTTGACATTTTAATTTCTGTTGTGCTAATGCTTACTAAATCATGCTGATTTTCCTCTATTTTCAATTTTGATATGCAGGTATTAATTTCCTTTGATGTTACCCTGAAATTGAGTAATGTTTCCCCTTCTTAAAACAGTATATTTTATCTTGATATCTACTTGACTTCCTTGCCATTTGGAAGTTCTGTATCTACACTATTAACCCTTTTTGCTTTGTAGTTGATTTCATTATAAATAAATGGATATCTCTGGTTCCCTATTTTCAGTCTTGTAGGTTTGTTTTACTTTAAATACTTTCATATCTAGATTGAGTTCTGGGTGGTGTTGTTGTCTGCTGTTGCTGGCTCTCAGTCCAAAGAACACCTGTTAGCATTTTTTTTAAAAGTTGGTCTGGTCTTTAAAAATTCTTTTAATTTCTGTTTATCATGAAATAGCCTAATTTTGCCATTGCATTTGGGGGACAGGTTTGCTGGGTATATGATTCTTGGTTAGCAATTTTTTTCTTTCAGAGTTTTGTATATGTCATCCCATTGCTTTCTTGCTTGTATGGTTTCTGCTGAGAAATCAGAGCTTAGTCTTATTGGTTCTCTTTTGTAGGCAATTTTTCCTTTTTCTCGAGCTGCTCTCAAGATTCTTTCCTTGTCTTTGATTTTGGAAAGTTTGATTATTATATGTCTTGGTGATTTTCTTTTGGGATATATTCAGTTTGGGGTCCATTCAGCTTCTTTTCTTTTCTTTCATGATGTTAGGGAAGTTTTCTTACAAGGACTCTTCAACAATTTTCTCTGTGCTTGTCTCCTGTTCAGGAATTCCAATCACCTGTCAATTGTTCCTCTTCATGATGTCCCACATAACTCTTTGACTTTTTTCAGGCCCCCACCCCACCCCACCCCCAGTTCTTTTTTCTGATTGTTCTTCTAACAAACTAATATTGAGAGATTTATGTTTAAGCTCACGAATCTGACTTTCCATTGGTTTGAATGTATTCCTTCTCCTTTTCAGTATATTGTCCATTTCTAAAATCTTAGTATTAAGCTTCTGGATCTCTAATTGCAGGCTTTGTACTGTTTCAGAATTTGCATTTATTTTGTCTGATTTCCTGAGTTTTGTCTGTTTTCCTGAATTCTTCTAAAGTTTTTCTTGTGCTCGCTTTACTTTCCTTGGTCTTTTGCTCAGTCTTTGAAAGTACCTAATTACCATTCTTTTGAATTCTTTTTCAGTTAGTTCCATTACTTTGTTTCATTGGAACCGTTTTCTGACTCTGCATCTTTGTTATTTGTTTGAGCCATTCTCTCTTATTTCTTCATGCAAGCTAAAATTGTCTATTGTCTTCAGGGACGGTATGTCATATTTTAAAAAACAAGCAGTTCAATTGTTGAGCCCAGAGGGGAGAAATCTCTGAGGGGGCTTTTGCAATGCAAGGAGCTCACGAAGTAGTTGTGCAAGGGATTTGACAGCAGAGTTTCTGGCCCTAAATGGAGTTCCTATTGACTTGGTGTTATCTATGTTCAGGGCACTCAATCCAGTAATGGTTTTGGGGGCCCTAGATGAAGCTGGTTTCAGTGTCTGTTATGACCACAGAGAAGTTGGGGGCAGTGTAACTGGTTGACTGCTCGTCTGGCTGTTCTGCTGGTGTTGTAGGTCTGGCACCAAAGCGCTACGCCAAAGTGGCACCTCTGGACCCCACCTCACACTGGTGTGTCTCCCAACCACATGGCTCTGAACTCCCAGAGAGCAGGTTCTTCGTTGTAGGTAAATGAGGGTGTGAACTGGCTATACTTCTGTTCACTAGGGGAGTGGGGTAAAGAAGAAATCATACCTTTCAGTTGCTTGAGTGAATCTGCTCCGCCAGCCTCCCTCCACTGCCAAAGCTGATGGTTGAGCCACATCTAGCTAGCCATTCACTAGCCAGTTTCCTTCTCTTGTCATCCCTGTTTGTTCTCTCTTCCCAGCAAGCACTCCATCCACCTTCTGAAGTTCACAGTGTCAGAATTTTCATCTGTGTCTGGTTTATTTTTTCTCTTATAGCATTGTGGTCTGAAAAGATGCTTTGTAGTATTTCAATGTTTTAAAATTTATTGAAAATTTCTTTGTGGCATAACATATGATCTATTCTTGAGAATGTTCCATGTGTACTGGAAAAGAATGTGTATTGTGCTGTTGTAGGGTTGAATGCTCTGTGTAAATCTATGAGATCAAATTGGTTGATTGTGTTTAGTTCTTCTGTGTCTTTGTGGAGTTTCTTTCTAATGATACCTTCTATTTCATTCCTGATATAATTTGTTTTCTCTTTGTAAGAAATAAGAAAGAAAGAGATTTTTTTCAAGCAGAAAGACTTGGCTTCAACAGCAGGCATGTTTATTGACAGTAAACCTGGGAAGGGTACTCTAAATCTCAAAAGAGACCAAAAGCCTGCCTGTTTCTTACAGACTGGGGTATTTAAGGCAGTGTTGTCCTGGTTACAGTTCTAGTGAGTTTTCAGTGGGCGGGGTTATGGAGATTTTCCTGAAACCTGAAACTACCAGGGGAAGGGTCTCTTGGTGTAATAAAGACTTAAGCTTTCTGAGGCCGGAAGCTCAAGCAGGACTTTATTCAGTGTCACTTGGTGTAGCTGCAATGCCATTTTGTTGATCAGGAGCAGGGTCCTCACTCTTTTTTGTACTTGTCAATCTTGCTTGCTTGTTGGTATTAGATGTCATAGGTTTCTGAGGTTATAAATCTTTATGGAAACAAGAAGCTTAATCTTTCTCCAGAGGAACTGCTTGTAAATTTGAACTGCCTACCTTAGATTAGCAGTCCAGTGTTTATCTTACAGCACCAACAGTACTCCTTTAGTCTTGCTAGAGGTTTGGAAATTTTAGTGGTCTTCTAAAAGAACCAATTCTTTATTTAAGTGATATTTTTCTATTTTCAAACTCATTGGTTTCTGCTATCTTTATTAGTGCCTTTTTCTGCATTCTTTGAGTTTTTCTGCTTTTTATCCCTAAATTTTTGAAGTGGAAGCTTAGCTGATTTGAGACATTTTTTTTTTTCTTCTGTATGTATTTAGGGACATAGTTTCCCTCTTTAGCTGTGTTCCACAAATTTTGATATATTGCATTTTCAGTTCAACTTTATATATATTTCCTTGAGACTTTCTCTTTGACTAATGATTGCTCAGAACTGTGTTGTTTAGTTTCCAAGTATTTGGAGATTTTCCTGTTATCTTTCTGTTATAGATTGTAGTCAAAGAACACACTTTGCATAACTTCAGTTCTTGAAATTTGTACAGGTTTGTTTTATGGTCCAAGATATGGTCTATCTTGACATATGTCCCATGGTCACATAAAAAGAAGGTGCATTTTTATGTTGTTGGGTGGAGTGCTCATTAAATGTCAATTAGATCCTGTTAGGGAGCTTGCAGAACAAAGAAATCAGCAGTACCACAAAAAACAAACAAACAAAATGATAGCAGTTAATTCACACGTATCAATAATTACACTGAATATCAGTGGATTAAAGTCAAGAGACAGAGAGTGGCAGAATGGGTAAGAAAACAAGACCCTTCAATATGCTTTCTGAAAGAGATATATCTTACACACAAAGACAAAACAGATAGAAAGTTAAAGGATGGAAAAAAATATGTCAAGCTACTTGCAATAAAAAATGAGCAGGAGTGGCAATATTAGTCTCTGATAAAACAAACTTTAAGGCAAAAACCAGCATAAGAGATAAAGAAGGACATTATATCATGATTAAAGTGTCAATTGAACAAGATGACATAACCATAATAAATATTTACACTCCCAATGAAAGAACTCCAAAATATATAATGCAAACCCTAATAGAATTGAAGAAAGAAATAGACAAATCTACAACAATAGTGGAAGATTTTAATACACCACTTTTGAAAAAGGATAGAACATCTCGAAAGAAACTCAACAAAGACATAGAAGAACTAAACAACACAATCAACCAACTTGACTTGAAAGATGTGTACAGAGCGCATTCAACCCAACAACAGCACAGTACAAATTATTTTCCAATGCACATGGAACATTCGCCAGAATACACCATGTGTTAAGTCATAAATAAAGATGTACAAGCATCAAAATACTACAAGGCATCTTCTCAGACCACAATGCTATTAAATTAGAAATCAACAATAGGAAGAGTAAGGAAATAAAGTCAAATACATGGAAACTAAATAATACCCTCCTTAAAAACTACTGGGTAGTAGAAAAAATAAAAGGTGAATTTACAAAATTCCTGGAAACAAATGAGAATGAAAACAACATACCAAAATCTTTGGGACACAGCAAATGCAGTGCTGCGAGGACAATTAATTTATTGCAATAAATACACACATCCAAAAAGAAGAACCAAAATTAACACATTACCACAACATCTCCAACAATTAGAAACAGACCAACTAAGTAAATCTGCAGTCACCAGAAAAAAAGAAATAGTAAAGATTAGAGCAGAAATAAATGAGAGAGAAAACAAAACAAAAACTATAAAAAGAATCAACAGGACAAGAAGCTAGATTCTATCAGGGAATGGTGCTGTTTCTCTATGCCCTAGCTATTTTTATTTATTTAGTTATTTTTGCCTAGTAGTACTATCAGTTGTGAGAGAGATGAGGTCTTCAAGTCTAATAATTTTAGATTTGCTTATTATCTTTTCAGTTCTCTGTTTTTGCTTCATATATTTCATAACTCTCTTGTTTGGCACATATACATTTAGAATTGCTACATATTGCTGATAGATTGGTCTTTTTCTCACTGTATAATGTTATTTCCCTTTCAGCCTTTGGTAATTTTCTGAAGTTTGCTTTATCTAATATTAATATAGTCACTCTCGCTTTCCTTTGATTAATGTATGCATGGTATATCTGTTTACATTTTTTAAATTTCAACCTGCCCAAATCATTGTATTTGAAGTAAGTTTCTTGTAAACAGCATATAGTTAAGTCATTAAAAAATTCACTAGATAAATTTCTGTCTCTTAACTGATAACATTTACTGTCATTATTGATGTTAGGGCTAAAATCTGATATATTTTGTTTTCTGCTTCTCTGTTTTCTTTTTTCCTGTTTCTTGTTATTTAAATAATTTTAAAGCATTCCATTATGATTTATTTATAGCATTTTGGGAGTCCTGGTGTGGTGAGGTAGGATAAGCACTGGACTAGTATTTGCAAAGTCAATTCAAACCCATCAGTTGCTCCTTAGAAACCCTATACAGGGTTGCTGAGTTGAAACCAACTTGATGGCACTTAACAATAATATAATGTTTTCAATTACTTCTTTGAATAGCTTTTTTTGTGTGTGTCATTATTCTAGTTAATACATTGTTGTTTTTGTTGTTAAGTGCTGTTAAGTTGGTTCTGAATCATAGCAACCCTGTATAATGTTTCCCAGGAGTGGCTGGTGGGTTTGAATTGTTTACCATGCAGTTAGCAGTCCAGGGCTTGTCTGCAGTGCCACACCAGGATGATTATATTATATTTGTGCTACATATTATATAATTATAACACATACATTATTTTATTATTGTTGTTGTTGTTATTAACTGCCATTGAGTTGGTTTCGACTCATAGTGACCCTGCATAGGGTTTCTGAGGAGCAGCTGATGAGCTTGAACCACCGACCTTGTGGCTCAAACTGACTTTGCAGTCCAGCGCATTAACCTACAGTGCCATACCAGGACTCCACATATATATATTATAGCATTGTATATGAGGCTATTTCAAAAGTTCATGGAAGATTCCATTTTTTCACACTTTTTGAAGCCCCCTTATAAATAACTTATCATAGTATAGTTATTTTATGTTCCTTTATTCTTCCCATTTATAATATGACTGTACTAAATATTTTTCTACTTACATGTAGAACACATCAAACAGTGTTATAATTTTTGCTTCAACTGTTAAACAATTTAGAAGACTCAAAAGGACATAGACTACCATGTATATTCTTAAAAACAATATCACCACCAACATAAAGGATGGAGAGTCTGTTTAGTATTTACCTATATTTTTGCTTATCACATTGTTTCTTCCTTCTTGTTGTTCAAAGGTTCCTTCCCTTATCATTCCTTTTTTGTTTAGAGAATTCTCTTTAGCCATTCTTCTAGGTTAGATCTGCTGCAGACTTTTTTTTTTTTTTATTTTTTTTTATTCCTGAAGGAAATTTTGCTGAGTATAGGATTCTGAGTTAGTAATTTTCTTTAGTTATTTAAAAGTATTGTGCCATTTTCTTCTAGTCTCCATGATTTCTGGTGAGAAATTCAGTCATTCAAATAATTTTCCTTCTATAGGTTAACATGTAATTTTCTGTCAATGCTTTCAAGAATTTTTATTTATTTTTTGATACTTGACTAAAGTTCATGTTGGTGTGGATTTCTATATGGTGTTTGCTCAGCTTTGTGAGTATGTAAGTTTGTCTTTAACAAATATGAAAAGTTTTTAGCCATTATTACTTGGAATAATAATTATAAGATTCTGATAGCATAGATGTTAGAAATTTTATTATAGTTCCAAAAGTTCTTGAGGTTATGTGTTTGTGTTAGTCTACTTTCTCTTTGTTGTTCTGAATGGGTAATTTCTAGTTTTTTATCTTATTGTTCTTATTGATAAGTTGCTCTTTTCCTGTCTTAGAGAGTGTAGGTTTTTCTGATGTTTTTGTCTGTGCCTTGCCTATAAATGTTTCTGGGCTGCTTGCTTTGTTATCGTCTAAGCTGGGAAACATGAAGCAAATAGAAAATCCAAGGAACTCACTGTTGTATCATCCTTTAGGATCTAAGGCCCCTAGTTACTATGTGTTGCAGACCGTGCAGACCTGGTCAGGAGTTCAAGGCCCTGTGGGCCCGAGTGTTGCAGACCATACAGGCTGCGGGCTCTGAGGAACAGACTCTAGCCACCTAGCAGACATAGCAAACTGTTTTTCATCTTAGTATTCAGTTATGTTTGTTATTAATTTCATACATGAGCCCTTGAGATCCACAGATAAATGTAAAAATCTCCTAAAGCCGAGACTGTAAAATTCTAAAGGAAAAGTTTTCCTCAAAGAATTCACTCAAGGTAAATGGTTGTCTTCCCGGGTCTTTGTTCTAAGAACAAAAGGACACCCTCCCTAAAGCGTTTTCAGGTGCAGCCCCATTCACCCAGGCGTCTTGCTTCCTGAGAAGCCGGAGCTGGGCAGCCGACTCAATGGGATTCCTTTCAATCCTTTTTCACCTTCCCCCATTCGAGATTAGGTGTATAGATATGTTAATTAGCCTGGAGAAACGGAGTTGCTGCCCTGGGATTCGAACCTGAAAGGTACCATGTAATAATTTGCTTGAATTTCTGGAAAATTAAGGATGTTAGATTATCAAGACAATTTGTGATGTATGGTTTAGAATTTGTACCTATAAATTCTTGTGTCCTGTGTTGAACGATTAATCACATTTCACTTCTGTACCCCGTCTTAACAAACCCCGCCTTCCTTTGTGTAAAGCTCCTCCCCAAAATAAAACTGGGGCGCAGACTGAAGCTTGCTTGAGTTACGGCTGGCATATCTGGCAGGCATTGCAGTTGGCAAGGTGTGCAAACGGCATGTGTAGCCAAAATGTTTACAATGCAGGATCAGTCTGACACCGCTTACACATCCACCTTAGTTCCAGGGTGTCTATGTGTCTCTCTTATTGTGTCTTTGTGTGTACTCTTTATCTGTCGCTGTTGTCGCCAGATCTCCCAACTTCGTGAACCAAACTCTCTTGTTGAGGTCGGTTCTTAATAACTATGTGCCTGTTTCTCGTTACGTTTCAAAGCCTCCTCATGTGAGGAAGAATGGAGAGAAGTATATATATCCTAGTTATCTAGTGCTGTTATAACCAAAAATGCCACAAGTGATAACTTGAACAAATAAACGTATTTTCTCACAGTTTAGGAGGCCAGAAGTCCAAGTTCAGGGTACCAGCTCTAGGGTAAGGCTTTCTTTTTATACCAGCATTTTCCGTATCTCTTTTCAACACCTCTCGGCCCAGCATTCCATGGAGATGTGCATAGATCTTGGCATCAGTCTTTTAGTAGGTTCTCAGCTCAGGGACCCAGGGGCCAATGAATACACTCCACACCTGGCTCTTTTTGGTAGTGGTAAGTCCTTCTCTTTTGCTCACTTCTTTCTCCTTATCTCTTGTGGTAGTGCAGACCACACCCCAGGTGAACTCCCCTTACATTTGATCTGGGCTTTGGTCTGAATAAGAGTGTTAGATCCCATCTTAACCCCCATATAGCTAATTGACGGTTTACTTCAGATCACGTCATGGGGGATTACATAAGTGCCACTGAGAAACTTGGCCCAGCCAACCTAACACATATTTTGGAGCGTGGTGGTGGTGGTGGTGGTGAAACAGTTAAATCCATGACAGCATATCTACTCCATTTTCCTGAAAGTTCACCTTTTTGAATTTAAAAATTTTGGCTATCATACTTTTAATTTCCTAAGACATTATTCTTTTCTAATTGTTCCCGTTCCCTGATATCCTGTTTTTGTTTCTTAGGTGCTATATTTTGTCTTATCTCTTTGATGCTGTTGTTGTTAAGTGCCGATTGAGTCAGTTTCGACTCATGGTGACCCTGAATGGCGTTTCTGAGGAGAGCCTGGTGAGTTTGAACTGCTGACCTTGTGGTTCAAACCTACCTTGTAGTTTAATGCTTATCCTATAGCGCCACACCAGGACTCTTTAATACGTATCTGTAATTACAATATTTGAGGGTTTTTCCTTTTTTTTGTGTGTGTGTTCTACATCGATTTTTTTCCCGTTTTTTTCTCCTTAAATTTTTTTGTTCATTTCTCTCTCAGCTATTTATTGACATATTTAATAAATAACTTGACAGCAGTAACGCCAATAAATAGTCACAAAATCCCAGTGGTATATAAAAATAATCAGTTATTTTTAGCCACACGACTACCAGTTTGTTGGTTGGTTCTTCTAATTTCAATAGGACTTTCACAGGTTTCAGTGGAGCTTCCAGGCTAAGAAAGACTAGGAATAAAGGTCTGGTCATTTACTTCTGAAAATCAGCCAATGAAAACACATTATGGATCACAATGGTTTGAGTCCCAATGGATCATGGAGCTAGCTCAGAACCAGGCAGTGTTTCATTCCATTATGCATTATTTACCATGAGTTAGGAGCTGACTGGACAGCAGCTTACAACTTCTGACCTTGTCTGGGGTCATTCACATATATGTAGGCAGCTGCCTGTTGGCTGGAGCTGGCTGATCTTTTATGGTATTAGCTGGGTTGACTCAATTCTCTATTATGCATCTTTTCATTTAAGGAGCTCTGGTAGTGTAGTGGTTACAAATCGGGCTTCTAGCCTCAAGGTTGGCAGTTCGAAACTACCAGCCATTCCATGGGAGAAAAATGAGGCTTTCTGCTCCCATAGGCTTTCACAGCCTTGGAAACCTTGTCACTGAGTCGGAACAGACTCCATGGTACTTAACAACAAAAACATCTTTCAGCAAGTTAGCCTAATTGTATGGAGGGTGGCTGGACAGAGTTCTGAAAGAAGAAACACACAAGGTCACCTGAGACTGGGCTAGAAAGTCAGAATGTCAGTTCTGCCTCTTTCTGTTGGCCAAAGAATATCACAAAGCCAGCCCAGATTCTAGGAGCAGTGAAATGAATTCCATCTCTTAATAGGAATAACTAGGGCTAGCTTTGCAATCAATCTACCACAATTTCTGTCTTTTATTTGAGAGGCACTGGATTGCACTGGAGCACAAGGTCAGTGAACCACAAGGTTGGTGGTTCAAACCCACTAGCTACTACTTGGAAACTTATACAGGGTCAATATGAGTCAGAACTGACTCAACATCACTTAACAACAACCTCAATCTTTTGTTAGTTCTTCATTTGATTTTGAAAACCTATGTGCATAGTGTACTTAAGTAAAATGATAAATTTACAAGAGAAATGTGTTCATACCTTGCTTTTAGGAATCTAGAGTCCTGGTGTGGTGCTGTAGGTTAATGCGCCAGACTGCAAAGCCATTTGAACTGCAAGATCAGAAGTTCAAGCTCACCAGCTGCTTCTCGGAAACCCTGTACAGGGTCACCATGGGTTGGAACTGACTCGCCCGACACTTAACAACAACAACATTATAACGATAAAGGCTTAAGTGCAAGAATAGTTTCTTTTTTTCTGAGTAATTTCCAACTCACTGTGACCTCATGTATTCAGAGTAGAACTCCATATGTAAGGATATTTTCTGTAGTATATTTAGTATAATGAAAAATAGAAAATCCTAAGTGTCCAGTAATGGGGAAATGGTTAACTAAATTATGGTATGTTTATTCATTGTATATTTATTCAATGGACTATTATGCAGTGATTAAGAATACTATATTGGGAACTTTCAATGATGTAGAAACTGCTTAAGGTAAGTTGTTAAGGGAAAGGAATAGCGTATAAACTCCATACACAGTAAAATAGCCCAAGTCAATAGGCTTTGGGCGCTTTTGGGATTCACGAGACAAGGAACCCGAATGAGACAAAGAATTGGATTATCCTTTGAAACCTCCGGAAAGAATGCAGCCCTGCTGACACCCTTCTTTTATTTTCCTTCATTTTATTTATTTTGCTGATATTGAGACTAAATACAACACAAAAGACATCAATTTAATAGTTGCTACCTGTACAATTTAGTGACATTGGTTATATAGTCTTCAGTTTGTACAATCATTCTCACTCTCCTTTTCTGAGTTCTTCCTCCCTCATTAACATTAGCTCAATTCCCCTAATCTTTCAGGGTGTGTTGTCAATTTGAATTTATAAAAAAGCATAATGCTCAAGGCAGACATTTTTTACTAGTTAAGCTAAGCAATTGTTCCTTGTTAAGATTTCAGGGGATATTTTTGGTTTCAAGTTTAAAGACTATCTCAGGCCAATAGTTTCAGGGGTTCATCCACCCTCCATAACTCCAGAAAGTTTGGATTCCATGAAAATTTTAATTTGGTTCTGCATTTTCTCCTTTCTTATTAGGACTCTTCTACGAAATACCTGAGCAGCACAATATTACTGGTGAAAATTATATAACTGAAATGCTTGGTTCCTCTATACACGAGTTATCTCAGGCCTCAGTTGGGCACTAAACATGGCCTGTTGAACTTTTTGTTTATCTCTAGAAATCTTACTCTGCCATTTCCACCAACAATCTTGTCATAGTTTATCTTCCTTCCTTAAATTTCCCCACTCCCTCCTCTACTTTTACTCTCAGGTTTAGCTGCTGACTTTGCTGTGTATTTCATAGAGAATGTAGAAACAATCAGATCCAAATTCAGTCATTCTTCCTACTTCAGACCACGTTGATTTATACCCAACTTCCTCTCGACTTTCCTGTCTGTTACAAACGAGAAGTGTCTGTTCCCATCATTGCAAACCCCCATGTTGTACTCTGATTCCACCACTCCTACCAATACAAAGACTGCATGACTTCCCTTATTTGTCCAGTTTTCTGACTCATCATCCATCTTCTACTTACTAGACCATTTTCATTGGTATTTAAGTAGGCTAAGTATTTTTCATCTTCAAAAACACCTATCCCTGGAGAAGTTCACATTATCTGTGTGATTTTCTTATCAAATATATTTAACCTGAATCCAAGCATGAGGAAACAAATCATGTAAGTCTAGAATCTGGGACATTACATGTGATAACATGTCAGTGCCATGAGAGACAAATATAGATAGCAGATTATTTCAGATTGTTACTATTATGTGCCTTTAAGTCAGTTCTGACTCAGACTGACCCTCAGGGTTTCCAAGGCTGTGCATCTTTATGGGAGCATAAAGCCTCATCTTTCTCCCATAGAGAATTGCTGGCCAATTCGAACTTCTTACCTGTGGTTAGCAGTTCTATATGAAACCCACTTCACCAACAGGGCCCCATTACAGATTGTTGTTGTTGAGTGCCATTCAGTTGGTTCTAACCCATAGTGACGCTGTATAGGGTTTCTGAGGAGTGGCTGGTGAGCCTAAACCACTGACTTTGTGGTTCAAACTGACTTTGCAGTCCAGCACATTAACGCATAGAGCCATACCAGGACTCCCATTACAGATTAAGGGAGATTAAGAATTTGGGTAGCCAAAGTGAATCATAATTGAATCCTGGATCAGAAAAAAAGAACACAGTCATAAAAGACAGGTTTTGGTGAAAATGTGAATATGATCTGTTTATTAGAAGATTTTTTTATTACCAAAATGTTACATTTCTTTGGGTGGGATATGTCATTGAGACCATGTAGGAGAATGGCTTTCTTAGGAAAAGCATGCTGAAAGATTTAAGAGTATCTGCAACTTTATTTCCAATAGTATGGGCGTAAGAGTGGGCAGCAAATGTGACAAAATGTTAACAAATGGAAAACTAGAGTGAAGAAGTGTGCATTATACTATTCTTTCAACTTTTCTGTGGGTTTGAAAAATTTCAAAAAAAGTTGAGCAGAAAGGAAGCATCTTCTCTTAGTCCACATCCCTTTATAAAACCAATTTTCATTGAGCTAATTCTAATTCATGGTGACACAATGTGTACCAGAGTAGATCTGAGCTCCATAGGCTTTTCAGTGGCTAAGTTTTTAGAAGTAGATTGCCAAGACTTCCTTGTGAAACGTCTTTGAATGAACTTGAAACTCCAACCATTTAGTTAGAAGCCAAGCTTGTTAACACATTGCACCACCCATGTACTCCCCTAGGTTATACCCCCCACACATAGCTCCTCATTTGTTCTTGAAACACTTTGTCTCTCCATCTTTGAGCTACCATTTTCTCCTGGGTTTCCTTCTACCTGGCAGGTATTTTCTCACTCTTGTTTGCTTACTCCTTTTTTTCTACTCAGATTCTAAATTTTAAGTTTGGATTTGGAACTCAGACTCTTCCTTCTTTAAATCCCTTCAAAGAAGATTTCAAGAACTCCGGTAGCATAGTGGTTACTAGTGAGGCTGCTAATTTCAAGGTCAGCAGTTCAAAACTATGAGTCATTCTGCAGGAGAAAGATGAGGCTTTTTGCTTCAGTTAAGATTTACAGCCTCAGAAACCCTATACAGGGTTGGTATGAGTTGTAACTGTCTCCACAGCACATAACCACCAATCACCAAAGAAGAGTTCATCAATTTCTATGGATTTAAAAACAGGCACCGGAATGCATACTTCCAGCCTGACCCCACACTTGAGTACTTAGATACCTCATAGACTCCTTAAGTTTAACTTTTACTCATCTGTTTAGAAATTGAGCAAATATTTATGGAGCACACAGGATACAAGGAGAACAAACCAGTTAAGGCTGTACTGTTATGAAACTTGCTTTAACTGGGAGAGGCAGACGTCTAGTAAATAAAAAAGAAAAATATTGGATGTCATATTGTGGTGGCTTGAATGCTACTGTGACGCTGGAAATGATTCCACTAGTATTTCAGATACTAAAAGGATCACTCAAGGTATGTAAGTTACAGCAGAGCTTCCAGATCTGTCCATGACAGACTAGTAAGAAATGTCTGAAAATCAGCCAATGGATCACAACAGAGTTTTATCCGATATGTGCTGGAAGATGAACCCTATAGGCTGGAAGGAGCTCAAAATACACAGTGGTCATATGATGGACTCAAGCATGCAAGTGATCATGAAGCTGGAGCAGCCCCGAGCAATATTACATTCTGTTGTACATGGGATTATCAGAAATTGGAGCTTACATGATGGCACTTAACAACAATAAAATGTTAGGAAGAGAAATGAAAACATGAGGGTGTGTTAGAGGCTGCTTGAGTGGATGATCAGAGAAGCCATCTCTGAGGAGGGGACATTTACACTGAGATCAGAAGGGGTCAGTCAAGAGAAGATTTAGATGAACATTTGAGGCAGAATGAATACCCTTAGTTGGGGTTGAGTTTGTTGAATACTAGAAATTGAGGTGTGTACAGATCTAATGTTAATGTATCTCCAGAACCAGAAACTTGATTCCTTCTTTCTGTGGTTTAAATTTGTTGATTCCAAGAGTATTAAAAACCTACTTATCAACTCTACCTGAAAAACCTTAAGTTGATCTTAAATTTCTATTTTGCATACTTCTTCAAATCAGGCACAGCTTCCTTTCTGGGACAGAAAGTACTTTGATTCTTTAATTGTCTAGGAGTCAGGTATTTGAGGATCAGATGCAGGAATTTGTCAGAGTTCCATTCTTTACAGTCTCCATAACATGCAAAGCCCAAGTGATAATGCTTATATCTGCTCCAAGTTTTCCCTTATTCTGTGGGTCTTTATATTTCCCCTCCCTCAGTTGCCTTTGTTATCCTGGAGATTACAAGGGAATGATGAGAGGGGGTGTCTAGGACTTACAGTGACACATTGCTGGACCCTGAGTGTTCCTCCATGCCAAGTGGAAAGGGTGACTCGACCCTGTGTTAGAACCTTCTCAGGGTAGAAATGGCAGCCAATGATGATAAAATCATCTAAGTCTCCCTCAGGACTGATTTTTATTGTTGTTGTTGTTAAGTGCTGTTGAGTCAGTTCCAACTCAGAGTGACCTGATATAGGGTTTCCAAGAGTCACCGGTGGGTTTGAACTGCCAACTTTCATTTACCAGTCTGGAGCAACACCAACCCTTGATAATTAGGCAAATCCCTTTTTCAACAACATAAATGGCAACTGTAAACATGGACCTCACCAGATGGAATACATAGGAATCAAATTGACTACATCTGTGGGAAAAGAAGATGGTGAAGCTCAACATCTTCAGCCAAAACAAGGCCAGACCATCAATTGCTCTTATGCAAGTTTAGGCTGAAGCTGAAGAAAATTGAAACAAGTCCATGAAAGCCACAATAGGATCTTGAGTATGTTGTTGTTGTTGTTAAGTGGCGTTGAGTAAGTTATGACCCATAGCGACCCTATACAGTGTTTTCTAGGAGCGGCCGGTGAGTTTGAACTGCCAACTTTGCAGTTCAAACTGACCTTGTGATTGAGTGTTTGTCCTACAACGCCACACCAGGACTCCAATCTTAAGTATATACCACCTGAATTTAGAGACCATCTCAAGAACAGATTTGATGTATTAAACACTAATGGCCAAAGACCAGAAGAGTTGTGGTATGACATCAGGGACATCTTACATGAAGAAAGCAAAAGGTCATTAAACAAAAAAAAAAAAAAAAAAAGAACAAAATAGATGTCAGAAGAGACTCTGAAAGTTGCTTTTGAACATAGGCAAGCTAACACAACTGGAAGAAATGAGGAAGTAAAAGAGTTGAACAGGAAATTTCAAAGAGCAGCTCAAAGTAAAGTATTATAATGAAATGTGCAAAGACCTGGAGTTATAAACCAAAGGGAAGAACATTCTGCGCATTCATTAAGCTGGAAAAACTGAAAACCAAATTCAAGCATCGACTTGTAATATTGAAGGCTCCTAGTGTGGCACTGTGGATTAATGTGCTGGACTGCAAAGTCAGTTTGAACTGCACAGTTGGCAGTTCAAGCATACCAGCCACTCCTTGGAAACTCTATACAGGGTTTGAATGAGTCAGAACTGACTCGATGACACTTAAAAACAACACGTGCAACATATTGAATGATGCCAGAAGCATCAAAAGAAGATGGAAAGAATACACAGGATTGTACCCCAAAGAACTGGTCAGTGTTCAGTCATTGCAAGATGAACCATATGATCAAGAACTGATGGCATTGAAGGAAGAAGTCCAAGCTCACTGAAGTCTTTGGTGAAAAACAAGGCTCCAGGAACTGATGGAATACCAATTGAATGAAATGTTTCATAAAAACTGATGCAGCACTGGGGGAGCTTACTCTATGGCAAGAAATTTGCATGACTACTACTTGGCCAACTGATTAGAAGAGATCCAGACTTGTGCCCATTCCAAAGAAAGATAATCCAAAGAATGCAGAAACCATCAAACCATGTTATTAATATCACATGCAAGTAAGATTTTTTCTGAAGATAATTTAAAAACAGTTGCAGTCGTATTTTGACAGAAATTCAAGCCAGATTCAGAAGACAACATATATCATTTGCGGATGTCATATGGAGCTTGTCTAAAAGCAGAGAATACCAGAAGGTTGCTTACTTGTGCTTTATTTACCATGCAAAGACATTCGACTATGTGGATCATTCCCCTTATGAGGAATCTGTCCCTAGATCAAGAGGCAGTTGTTCAAACAAAACAAGGGGTTACTGGATGGTTTAAAATCAGGAAAAGTGTATGCCAGGGTTGTATCCTTTTACCATACGTATTCAATCTGTATGCTGAGCAAATAGCTGGAAGTGTAGGGTGTGTGCATGTTTGATTTTGATAGAGTTTTGCCAAACTGCCTCCTACAAAGTTTGTACCAATGTACTTTTCCACTGGCAATGAGAGGAAGTGGGAAAGGCAATCGCCACAGGGCCTTTCATCAGCATCGCCACAGGGCCTTCAGTCCCTAGGAATCGCCACAGGGCCTTCAGTCCCTAGGAACTGAAGGTGGAGTGACATCAGCATCCCTAGGAACTGCAGGTGGAGTGACACTTTTGGCTTGTTTTGCCTCCCTCAGTGCAAACATATGTTAAGCACTTTACAGAAAAGTGCATGGTGACTTTGGCACACACAGCCCAGGAAACAATCAGTCGCACTGAGTTGACTCCAACTCAAAGCGACCCCACATGTGTCAGAGTAGAACTGTGCTCTACAGGGGTTTTAATGGCTCCGTTTTTAGAAGTAGAACACCAGGCATTTCTTCTAAGGTGCTTCTGGGTGGACTCAAACCTCCAATCCTTCAGTTAGCAGTGATCACTTCAACCATTTGCACTACCCAGTGGTTTAAAAAACAGCATCTATCCTCCTATAGAAAGAAGAGGTGGTTTGAAACAGATATCAGGAAAACCTGGCCACCAATAGGAGGTTTCCTGAGGAGTCTCATAGTTGCTTCCTTTTAGAAGGCCTGTGTTCTCAAGCTCCAAGGCAAAGCTGCTCCCTGCTTCCTCAGTTTCCACCCATCAATACTGCTCAGCTCTTCTATTGGATCTGGCATCACTCATCAGGAACAACTTTTCATTGGTCCAATCCCAATAGGCCTTACTCTGATGGGTCACCTTTCCTCTAGTTTCTACAGTCTTTGTTCTCCTCTAGCTTCTCACTATGGGGTCTGCTCTGTCCTATAGGGTCACTTTGAGTCAGAATTGACTCAACGGCAATGGGTTTTGAGGTTTTGGAATGTCCCTGGGTGGTGCAAACAGTTTGTATTTGATTATTAACCTAAAGGCTGACAGTTTGAACCTACTGAGTGGTGCCATGGAATAAAGCCCTGGCTATCATGCTAAGAGACGCCATGTACACATCAACTGGTTCTTACTTTATTCTCCAGCTCAGACAGTTCTTCAAGTTCCCACCTCATTCAATTTCTCTTCTAATCCCTGTGTTCTTTCTATTTTACTCTTATTTATTCATTTATTTTGTTGCTAATTTTCTTATTCTTTTTGGTTTCTTTCTTTCTTCTTGTTTGTTTGTTTTTTTTTTTTTTGCTATGGTTGTTCTTTTTTATTTTTCATATTTTAAAAATTAATTTTATTCAGGAATAATTTTCATGCAATAAAATCCATATACTTTAAGTGTTTGATTTAATGATTTCTGGCCAACATAAAACCTCAATTTCTCAAGCTGAAAGAATTGTAAGTCTCAACTTACAATATTGAAGGATTCTTGGGAAAAATATTGAATAATGTAGAAAGCATCAAAAGAAGATGGAAGGAATATACAGAGTCATTGTACCAAAAAGAAATGGTCAATGTTCAACCATTTCAAGAGATAGCATATGACCAAGAGCCAATGGTACTGAAGGAAGAAGTCCAAGGTGCATTGAAGACATTCGAAAAAAACAAAATTGATGTAATACAAATTGAAATCTTTCAACAGACTGATGCAGCACTGGAGACACTCACACATCTATGCCAAGAAATTTGGAAGGTGACTACCTGGTCATCTGACCGGAAGAAATCCATATTTGTGCCCATTTCAAAGACAGATGATTCAACAGAATATGGAAATCATTAGACATATCATAAATTAGGCTAAAGATAACTAAAAAACAACTGTACACTGACAGGGAACTGCCAGAAGTTCTAGTTGGGTTCAGATGAGGATATAGAACAAGGGATATCATTGTTGATATTCAATGGATCTTGGCTGAAGGCAGAGAATGCCAGAGAGATGTTTACCTGTGCTTTATTGACTATGGAAAGGCTTTTGATTGTGTGGATCCTGACAAGCTATGGATAGCATTGTGAAGAATGGGTATTCCGGAATACTTAAAAGTGTTAATGAGGAACTTGTACACAGACCAAGAGGCAGTCATTTGAACAGAACAAAGAGACACTTTCCTGATTTTCAGGTTGAAAATCAGGAAAGGTGTACAGTGTTGTATTCTTTCACCACACTTACTCAGTCTGTATGCTGAGCAAATAATCTGAGAAACTGAAGAAGAATGTGGCATCTGGATTAGAGGAAGACTCATTAACTATCCAAAGATCAAAATGGATATCAGAAGAGACTCTGAAACTTGCTCTCCAGCATAGAGATGCTAAAGCAAATGGAAGAAATGAGGAGGTACAAGAGCTGAACAGAAAATTTCAAAGGTCAGCTCGAGAAGACAAAGCCAAATATTACAATAAAATGTTCAAAGATCTGGAGTCAGAAAACCAAAGGAAAGAACACGCTCGGCATTTCTCAAGCTGGAGGAACTGAATCAAAAATTCAAGCCTCGATTTTTGTTATTAAAGGGTTCTCTGGGCAAATTATTGAATGATGCAGAAAGCATCAAAAGAAGATGGAAGGAATACACAGTCACTGTACCAAAAGGAAATGGTTGATGTTCAGTGGTTTCAAGAGATAGCATATGATCAAGAGCCAATGACATTGAAGGAGGAAGTCCAAGGTGCACTGAAAGAATTGGCAAAGAAGAAGGCACCAGGAATTGATGGAATAAAAATTGAAATCTTTCCAAAAAGTGAGGTGGCACAGGAGGCACTCACTCATCTCTGCCAAGAAATTTGGAAGAAGACTTGTGCCCATTCCAAAGAGAGGTGACCCAAAGGAATATGGAAACCATCAGACAATATCTTTAATATTCCATATGAGTAAAGTTTTGCTAATGTAATACAGAAATGGCTGCAAGCATACATTGGCAGAGAACTTCCAGAGGTTCAAGCCGGATTCAGAAGAGGCCAATGGAACGAGGGATATCATTGCTAATGTCCAATGGATCTTGGTTGAAAGCAGAGAATACCAGAAAGATGTTTACCCATGCTTTATTGACTATGCAAAGGCTTTCGATTGTGAGGATCATGACAAGCTATGGACAACATTGCTAAGTATGAGTATACCTGAACACTTAAATCTGTACATGGACCAAAAAAGAGGCAGTTGTTCAAACAGATCATTGGAACACTGAATGGTTTAAAATTAAGAAAGGTGTGTGACAGGGTTATATTCTTTCACCATACTTATTCAACTTGTATGCTGAGCAAATAATTCGAGAAGCTGGGTTATATGGAGAAAAACGTGGCATCAGGATTGGAGGAAGACTCATTAACAACCTGTGATATGCAGATAATACAACCTTGCTTGCTGAAAGTGAAGAGGACTTGAAATATTTACTGATGAAGATCAAAGAGCACAGCCTTTGGTATGGATTATATCTCAATATAAAGAGAACAAAAATCCTCACCACTGGACCAATAAACAACATTCTTAGCAATGGAGAAAAGATTGAAGTTGTCAAGGACTTTGTTCTTTTTGGGTCAACTATCAACACTCATGGAAGCAGCACTCAAGAAATCAAACGACGTATTGCATTAGGCAAATCTGCTGCACAAGATCTTTTTAAAGTGTTGAAGAGCAAAGATGTCAGCATGAGGACTAAGGTGTGCTTGACCCAAGCTATGGTATTTTCAGTAACCTCATTTGCATGTGAAAGCTGAACAGTGAATAAGGAAGACCATAGAAGAATTGATGCTTTTGAGTTATGGTGCTGGAGGAGACTATTGAAAGTGCCATGGGCTGCCAAAAGAACCAACAGATCTGTGTTGGAAGAAGTGAAGTCAGAGTGCTCCTTGGAGGTCAGGATGGCCAAACTTCATCTCTCATACTTCAGACATAGTGTCAGGAAGAAGGATATCATGTTTGGTAAGATGGAGGGAGGGCCAGAGAAAAAGAGGAAGATCCCCAGCGAGATGGATTGGCCAATTGGCAGCATCAGTCGGCTCAAGCGTGGCAATGATTGTGAGGTTGGCCCAGGATCAGGCAGTGTTTTGTTCTGTTTTGCATAGGGTCACAGTGAATCGGTACCAACTCAATGGCACCCAACAATAAAACAACAGGCATTAGTGAGCTGAAATGGACTGGTATTGGCTTTTTGATTCTGTCAAATACATGGTTTACTTTGCTGGGAATGGCAAATTGAAGAGGAATGGTGTCACATCATCAAAAAGAACATATCAAGATCTTTCTTGAATTACAACACTGTTTGTCATAGCATAATATCCATATGCCTACAAAGAAGACCAGTTAATACTACTATTATTAAAATGTATGTACCAACCACTAAAGTCAGTGAGGATGAAATTGAAGAATTCTACAACTTCTTCAGTCAAATTGATTAAACATGCAATCAAGATGTATTTATAATTATAGGCAATTATAGTGCAAAGATTGGAAACTAAGAGGAAGGATCAGTAGTTGGAAAATATGGCCTTGGTGATAGAAATGATGCTGGAGATTGCATGATAGAATTTTGCAAAACTGATGGCTTCATTGCAAATACCTTTTTTTTTTTTTTTTTTAAGTTTTTATTGTGAATTGAGTGATAGTTTATAGGGGAGAACATTGGTTTTACACTCTTCATTTCATTGCAATGATTACAATTCCCTCAGTGCATCATCAACAGTATTTGCTTCTATTCCCTCTGTTTTGTTTGTTTGTTTTGGGGGGCATGTACACAAAAATGAAAATACCTTTTAAAAACAACATATAAGAAGTCTATACACAGGGACCTCACCAGATGGAATACTCAAACCAAATTGACTACATCTGTGGAAAGACACTGTGGAAAATCTCCGTATCATCGGCCAAAACAAGGCCAGGGGCAGACTGTGGAACAGACCATCAATTGCTCATATGCAAATTCAGGCTGAAGCTGGAGAAAATTAAAACAAGTCCATGAGACCCAAAATATTACCTTGAACATGTTCCACCTGAATTTAGAGATAATTTCAAGAACAGATTTGATGCATTAGACATTAAAGACTGAAGACCAGAAGAGTTGTAGGATGACATTAGGAGTATCATACAGGAAGAAAACAAACTATCATTAAGAAGACAAGAAAGAAGGAAAAGGTTAAAATGAATGTCAGAGGAGACTTTGAGACTTGCTCTCCAGCATCGAAGATGCTAAAGCAAATGGAAGAAATGAGGAGGTAAAAGAGCTAAACAGAAAATTTCAAAGTGCAGCTTGAGAAGACAAAGTCAAATGTAATTAAATGTGCAAAGACATGGATTTTTTTTCACATTGACTTCATAATGTAAGAGATTTGTCTAATTTGGAAAAAATGTTAATAATAGGATAAAATGTTCAAATCTGTAATTCTTCAATCCTCAGAGTTATTAAATTAATCATTTATTTATCAAAGTAACAAACATTTATTATGTACCTTTTTGGTGCCAGACATGGTGCTACATATGAAGAATATTCTGCTGGAAATTTTAGTCAGGTGGTGGGCCTATTTTCCAACTCAGTTTCGCCTCCTAGCACTTCATCCCCACGTGGGAATCTCCTGACGCCCTACTGATGGCTGCTGGAATCCAGTCTTTGGCTGTTCCCAGTGTATGACATCGTAGTGGTTACGAATTGGAGCTGCTAACCTCAAGGTCCGTGGGAGAAAGAAGAGGCTTTCTGCTCCCGTAAAGATTTGCAGCCTTGGACACCCTGTACAGGGTCACTATATGAGTCCGAACCGACTCTATGGTACTTAACAAGTGTCTGATTGTGCTAGGTTGTAGTTCCATGTACTGCCACTAGGTGTCTCCTTCTAACACTTGATTCTTTGGCTGAATAGTTAGTGACAAATATGACAAATGAGAACAGTGTAAAAGTCAATTTTATGGCATTGAAATATATATGTATATATCTATATTTGATTACATATTGTTGCTGTTGTTAAATGCTGTCAAGTCGGTTCCGATTCATAGGTGCCTCTGGTAGGTTTAAACCTCTTACCTTATGGTTAGCAGTCCAATGCTTATCCTACAGTGCCATGCTAGGACTCCATTTCTCTCTCTCTCTCTCACTCTCTCACGCTCTCTCTCTCGTTGTTAAGTGCTGTTGAGTTGGTTCCAACTCATAGTGACCCTATATAGGGTTTCCGAAGAACAGCTGGTTAACTTGAACCGCTGATGCTGAGGTTCAAATTGACCTTGCAGTCCACAGTCCGGTGCATTAACCCATAGCACCACACCATGACTCTTTCTAGATATATACACACATACATACACATATATATTGTACATATATGTGGACAGTGAAAGATATGTAAAATTTTTTGGAACAGTGCTGGATAATAAAACCTTTTGCAATGATGGAAGTGTTTTGCAGTCTGCACTGTCCAACACAGTAGTCACTAGCCAAATGTGGTTACTGTGCACTTGAATTGTGGCTAGTATGATTGCTGAACTGAATTTAAATTTTTATTTTCTTTTAATTACCTTAAAGTTAAATTGAATCCTGGTGTGGAGTTGTGGGTTAATGCGCTGGACTGAAAGGTCTGTTTGAACTGCAAGGTTGGGGGTTCAAGCTCACTAGCCGCTTCTTGGAAACCCTACACAGGGTCTCTATGAGAAGGAACTGACTTGAAGACACTTAATAACAAGAACAAAGTTAAATTGTCACATGGTAACTATATTGAGCAACTTTAGAATCATTTTTGCTTCTATCCTTTCAGCAAATAAGAACCAAGAGTGGAGTTGTATGAATAAAGCAGCAGCCAGTGACTCTCCTCTCTGAGGTCCCTGGTGGTCATTCCACTAGTATGTATGTAGCACTCAGTGGCATCTGGAGTCCTGCTGTGGCACTGTAGGATAAGCACTGGACTGCAAGTTGTTTTGAACCACCAGGTTGGCAGGTCAAACTCAGCAGTCGCTCCTTTGAAACCCTGTACAGAGTTGCTAAGAGTAGGAAGCAGCTCAATGACACTAACAAGTACAGTGGTACCTGCGTACAGTAAGCGCTCAACATACCATCCTGCTGCCCATGCTGGTGAGAAACAGTGACAATGACAATATGTTTATTGCCCAGCACACTCTGCGCTGGCCTCCCCGCTGAGTTAGTTGCTACATAGGGACCCAGTCAGGGTGAGGAAATAGTTTATGGTCAAGAGCATCAAGCCAATGGATTAGTTAGAAGTCAGTTTAAGAGTCAGGCTATTGTGTCAGTTTCATTAACCCAGAGGGATAATGAAGGAGCAGATGGCTGGGGAAGGGAATACCAAGAAGCTGAACTGTCCTCCACATGATGCTCTCTGGAGAATGACCATTCGCTTCCTCTTAGAGTCCTGAGCATGACGAGAGATGTGAAAACACAGACTAATCTGCACTCCCATTCAGGGTCCAGCAGACTGGCTGCCTTCACCTTTCTGGGTTATGATACCCATTGTTTACTGGCAGGGTTTTATCGGTCAAACTGTTGCATGTTCTTCTCACCTGTATCCATACTGTCCAATGTGCTATGCTCTGGAGGGCCTAATATGTGTGTGTGAGAGAGATGGTGCAGATTTCCTCTAAAGAAGTCCTTCTCAAATTTCAAGGTGAGCCAAGATCACCTGGAAATCTTGCTAATATGCATACTCTGTCTAACCCAGTTGATCTGGGGTAGGGCTTGAGAGTCCACTACAGTGCTCTCACTTTTTTTTTTTTTTTTTAAGTTTTTATTGTGAATTGAGTGATACTTTACAGGGAGAACATTGGTTTTACACTCATCCTATACTATTTCATTACATTGCAATGATTACAATCCCCTCCGTGCATCATTACTCAATGGTATTTGCTTCTATTCCCTGTTTTTGTTTTTTTATTTTTGATGTACACAAAAACACTCAGGAACATATAATCATTTAAAGAACAAAAGGGAATATTCTGCAAGCCTGCCTCCTGGCTGTAAGCACACAGCCTTTCTCTTTCCATGAGTCTAAAGTCTTCAGCTGCTCTATTTCTTCATGTCCTCATCTCTGCCTCCATGTCTGGTGTCTCTGCTTCTCTGGATAGGGTCCTACATTCCACTCATATACTTCTCCCTTGATGGTCCTAGGGTCCTGTGTTCCTGGAATGTAAGATTAACTACTCCCTTTCTTTATGTTACAAAACTTCTACCTTTACAGTTGTGACAGTTGTAATTCATCATGATAACAATTGCTTACTATTGAATCCTAAGAATCTTATCACCATATCCTTTCACCAGACATGTCTAGACAACATGAAAACTATTCAGTGGGGAGTCTACCTTCCCCCACACACTCTGAAACTAAACTCCCTCTTGAAGACTTGTAAGCTAGCCACTTTGTGCCTTTCTAGTCCCACCATTTCAGGCAGCCAATGTCTAAGTTGCCCATTCCTATCAACCCTATGTGCAGAGGGAGGGGATAGGATTGATCTTTGATGTGAATACTCCATCCCTCTCAGTTGCTATTTTGAGCTGCTACCTCCATTAGTATAGTTCAAGTTCATCAAATTGTAGCAATTTGCACCTGTTTCCTTGATCACATTTTTTTTTTTTTTTTTCATCTTCCTCTAGATGAGTTCTGATTATCAAGCTATCGAGGCTAGGTCAAATGGGTACTATCTGCAAGTTTGGGTGTTCTTGTGTGTCTCCCCTCATTTCATATCAGCTGGATGCTTCTCTCTCAGCTCTAGCCCTCTGTGGCTATGTCCTTGTCCATGGGCTCAGGTGTCACCATACTTTGGACCAACCAACTTCTCTTTCTCTTTTCTCTTTCATCTCCAGGTCTACGGGAGTCTATGGAACATAGGACCACATTTTTTACTATAAAGGTTCTATGTCAGTGGTTCTCAAAATGTGGTTCTGGGACCAGCAACAGCATCTATGAACTTGTTAGAAATTCCATTTTTTGCGCCCAACCCCAAACCTACTGAATCAGAAACTCTGGAAGTGCCATCTGAATTCTAATAAGTCGTTCAGGTGATCCAGAGGTAAGCTATGTTTTAAACTACTGGTTCTCAAACTGAAATAGCCAGGAAGGGGTTTTGTTTCTTTAAAAAAAAAATGTTTGTTTTTAAAAAATCAATCATTGAGATATAATTTCCAATGGTGTTAAAAACAGAAAAGTGACTGTGTCCTAGCTGTGAAGATTCTGGGCTCATGGACCTGTGCTATAAAATGGGGATCAGTTTTATGTCTTTCTAGGTGGAATGGGGTTCAAGAACTTTCAGCTTCTCAGCTGCCCAGTGGAATCATCCAGAAGTTTTAGAAAAGTGCTGGTGCTTGTGTTGTTGTTGTTAAGTGCCGTCAAGTGGATTCTGACCCATAGCGACCCTGTATAGGGTTTCCAAGGAGCAGCTGGTGAGCTTGAACCACTGACCTTGCAGTTCAAATGACCGTGCAGTCTGATGCATTAGCCCACAGAACCACACCAGGACTCCGGTGCTTATGTTGTTGTTGTTGTTAAGTGCTGTCGAGTCGATTCTGACCCATAGCAACCCTGTACAGAGTTTCTGAGGCTGTAAATCTTTATGGGAGCAAAAAACCTCGTCTTTCTCCCACGGAACAGCTGGGGTGCTTGTGTAGAGTCTGATTAATTGGTCTGGGTTGTGATTTGGCCTTCCAGATGACCCTTCTGTGCAGCCCAGGTTGACAATTGCTACTTTAATTTGATGGAATCTGCAGCTGAACACCAGAATTCCAGCTTTAGGGCTGGAATCAAAAAAGCTCCTCTGTCTTCCTTAGAGACAGTGTTGGGAGGTCCGCCAAACCCAAAACCCATTGCCATTGAGTCGGTTCTAACTCATGGCGACCCTGTATATGCTTTCTGAGGCTGAAAACCTTTACAGGAGCAGAATGCCCCATCTTTCTCCTGAGGAGTGGCTGGTGGCTTTAAACCGCCAACCTGTGTTGAGCAATCCAGTGCCTATCCTAAAGCACGACCAGGAAGCCTGGGGGGTTTCCAGAAATGAAAGTTCTGAAGGGTTGGCAAAAAATTGGAATTGTGGGTGAGAGAAGAGCCGCCAAGGGAGACATGTTCCTGTCCACAGAGCTGAATGCCAGGTCAGGCCAGGACAGTCCCAAGGTCTGAGATAGATACCTGTGGTGCCTGAGGTTTGTGGGATATTTTTCCTTTTAACTTTTTATTTGCACATAATTTCAGACTTACAGAAAAATTGCAAGAGTAGATCAAATAATTTTCTTAGTCTTCTCAAATGTCAGCATTTTATCACATTTGCCTTATTACTTTCTTTCTCTATGTATATATATTTTTCTCTCTCGCTCTCTATATAATGAGTTCTGGTGTTGTGCTGTGGGTTAATGCATTGGACTGCAAAGTTCAGCAGTTCAAGCTCACCAGATGCTTCTTGGAAACCTTATACAGGGTTGGTAGGGGTTGGAACCTATACAAAGGCACTTAACAACAATGACAACAAAAATATATAATGTATATAATATGTGAGGGTTATTGTTGTTATATGCTGTGGAGTTGGTTCTGACTCATAGCAACCCTGTACAGGGTTTCCGAGGCTGTAAATCTTTACTGGAGCATAAAGCCTCATATTTCATCTGTGGAACAGCTGGTAGTTTCGAACTGCTGACCCTGAGATTAGCAGCCTGATTCGTAACCGCGACACTATCAGAGCTCCTTAATATATGAGTGTAGGGTTCAAAAATTCATGGAAAAATAGAATGGAAGATTCTGGAATTTTTCTACAAAATTTTTAAAGTCCCTTCATATATTACATTTTTGGGGGGAACCATGTGAGAGTAAATTGCAGATACTGTATCTTTTACCTCCAAATGCATTAGTATATAACTTCTAAAAAATAAAGACATTCTCTTATATTGTACTATAATGCAATTGGTCAAGTTAGGAAATTGATGATGATTCAATACAACTATCTAACTTATAAACATTATTCATATTCATATTTTGCCAAATTTCCCAATGATGTTCAAAAGACTATCTAGAACAATGTGCTGCAAGTAGCCCTGTCTTCACTCTTCTTCAGTCCAAAACACTCCTTAGAGATTGTTGTTTCTTGGTCCAATAGTGAGGATTTTTGTTTTTTT
>NW_006408557.1:6692950-6707241 GCF_000296735.1 Chrysochloris asiatica | reverse complement strand
GTTCTCTGTCAATGTATGCTTGCAGCCATTTCTGTATTACCTTTAGTAAAACTTTACTTGCATGGGATATCAAAGATATTGTCCGATGATTTCCACATTCCTCTGGGTCACCTATCTTTGGAATGGGCACAGATATGGATCTCTTCCAATCAGTTGGCCAAATACTTTCAAATTTCTTGGCATAAATGAGTGAATGCCTCCAGTGCTGTCTCACTTTCTTGAAGAATTTTAATTTTTATTCCATCAATTCCTGGTGTCTTGTTCTTTGCCAATTCCTTCTGCCTTCAGTATCATTGGCTCTTGATCATACGCTGCCTCTTGAAATTGTTGAACATCAACCTTTTGATACGGTGATTTTGATGCAGAAATCAACAAACTTTTGATACAGAAATTAAAAAATTCCTTTTGGTACAGTGACTCTGTGTATTCTTTCCATCTTCTTTTGATTCCTTCTGTATCATTCAATGATTTTCCCAGAAAATCCTTCAATAACGAGAGTCAAAGCTTAAATTTTTTCTTCAGTCGCTTCAGCTTGAGAAATGCTGGGCATGTACTTCCTTTTTGGTTTTCTGATTCCAGATCTTTGCATATTTCATTGTAATATTTGACTTTGTCTTCTTGAGCTGACCTTTGAAATTTTCTGTTCAGCTCTTTTACCTCCTCATTCCTTCCATTTGCTTTAGCATCTCTACGCTGAAGAGCAAATGTCAGTGTGTCTTCTGACTTCCATTTTGATCTTTTCCTTCTTTCTTGTCTTCTTAATGACTTTTTGCTTTTTTCCTGTATGATGTTCTTGATGTCATTCTACAACTCTTCTGGTCTTTGGTCTTTAGTGTTTAATGTATCAAATCTGTTCTTCAGATGATCTCTAAATTCAGATGGGATATAGTCAAGGTCATATTTTGGCTCTCGTGGACTTGTTTTCATTTTCTTCAGCTTCAGCCTGAATTTGCATGTCAATAATTGATGGTCTGTTCTACAGTCTGCCCCTGCCCTTGTTTTGGCTGATGATATGGAGCTTTTCTACCATAGTGGAAGCTTGAAACAGGTAACCAGGAAACAATCACCACTGAGTTCACTCTCACTCATGAAGACCCCAGGTTTGTCACAGTAGAACTGGCTCTATAGGGTTTTTGTGTTTACATCATTTATTTTCATTGTTGTTGAGCACATAAACTACAGAATATATGCTAATTCAACAATTTCTACATACACAATTCAGTGACATTAATGACATTCTTCAACTTGTGCAACCATTCTAACCCTCCTTTTCCTCCCCCATTAACACGAAAGTATAATCTCTTACTCGTCTGTCAGTTTGTCCTACTGCAATAGCTCGTGTCTTACTGTGATGTTAGAAGATGTGCCTCCGGTGTTTGAGATGCCAGCAGGGTCACCCATGGTGGACAGGTTACAGCGGAACTTCAGACTAAGACAGACTAGTAAGGAGAGGCAGACCTCTTCTGAATGGTTAGTCACCAAAAACTTTATGTCTAGCGGCAGAACATTATCAGATAAAAACATTATGATTAGTACTGGAATGTTGTCAGATATTCAAAATGGGACCAAACTGCTACAAACATCCATTAATAATCAGAACATAGAATGGACAAAGAATGAATCTAGGAAAATTGGGAGTCATCAGAATTGAAATGGAACACATCAGGAACAACATCCTAGACATTAGTGAGCTAAAATGGACTGGTATTGGTCATTTTGAGTTTGACAATGATAAGATTTACTATACCAGAAATGTCAAGTTGGAGAAGAAAGGCATCACATTCATTATCAAAAAGAACATTTCAAAATGTATCTTGAAGTACAATACTGTCTGTGATAAGTTAATGTCTATCCCACTAGGAATACTAGTGAACATCACTAGTATTCAAAGTTGTGCTCCAACAAATGAAGCCAGTGATGATGTAATTAAAGAATTTTATCAACTTCTTCAGTCTGAAATTGATCAAATAACAATTAAGATACACTGATAATTACTAGTGATTGGAATGTAAAAATTGGAAACAGAGAGGAAAGATCCATAGTTGGAAAATATGGCCTTGGTGACAGAAATTATGCTAGAGATGATATCATGATAGAATTTTGCAAGACCAATGACTTATTCATTGCACATACATATTTTAAACAACGTAACATGGACCTCAATAGATGGAATACATAGGGAACAAATTGACTACATCTGTGGTAAAGATGGTGGCAACGCTCAATATCATCAGCCAAAACAAGGACAAGGGCCAACTGTGCCTAAGATCATCAATTGCTCATATGCAAGTTCAGGGTAAAGCTGAAGAACATTAAAACGAGTCCACAAGAGCCAAAATATGACCGTGAGTATATCCACCTGAATTAAGAGACAATCTCAAGAACAGATTTGATGCATTAGACTAATGACCCAAGACCAGAAGATTTGTGAGATGACATCAAGAACATCATATGGGAAGAAAACAAAAGGTCATTTATAAGAAGGGAAAGAAAGAAAAGATCAAAATGGATGTCAAAAGACACTGAAATTTCTACTGAAAATATCTATGTGCTAGCCAATGGAAGAAGTGAGAAAGTAAAAGAGGTGCACAGAATGTTTCAAAGGGCCATCTGAGAAGACAAAGTAAAGTATTATAATGAAATTGTGCAAGGACCTGGAGTTAGAAAACCAAAAGGGAGGAACATGGTCAGTATTTCTCAAGCTAAAAGAACAGAAGAAAAATTTTAAGTCTTGACTTGTAATTTGCTCCATGGGCAAAACATTGAATGATATAGGGAGCATCAAAGAAAATGTAAGGAATATACAGTTACTGTTGCTAAAAGAATTGGTTGATGTTCAACCATTTTAAGAGGTAGCATATGATCAAGAACCAATGGTATTGAAGGAAGAAGTCCAAGCTGCCCTGAAGGTGTAGGTAAAAAACAAGCCTCCAGGAATTGATGGAATACCAACTGAAATGTTTCAACAAACTGATGTAGCACTGGAGGCTCATCTATGTTATGAAAATTGGAAGACAGCTATCTGGTCAGCTGATTGGAAGAGATCCATATGTGTACCATTCCAAAGAAAGGTGACCAAATGGAATGCAGAAATCATTGAACAATACAATTAGCATCACATGCAAGTAAAATTTTGCTGAAGATAATTCAAAACCAGTTACAGCAGTACATTCACAGGGTTGTTGTTGTTGTTGTTATGTGCCGTGGAGTCAGTTCCGACTCATAGCGACCCTGTATAGGGTTTCCAAGGCTGTAAATCTTTACAGGAGCAGAAAGCCTTATCTTTCTCCCATGGAACAGCTGGTGATTTAGAACTGCCGACCTTGTGGTTCGCAGCCCGATTCGCTAGCTGCCAGAAATTCAAGCCAGATTGAGAAGAGGGCGTGGAACAAGGGATATCATTGCTGACATCAGATGGATCTTGGCTAAAAGCAGACAATACCAGAAAGATGTTTACTTGTGCTTTACTGTCATGCAAAGGCTTTTGAATCATGACAAACTGTAGGTAGTATTGCAAATAACAGGTATTTCAGAGCACTTACTTGTACTCATGAGGAACCTGTACCTGACCGAGAAGCAGTCATTTGAACAGATCAAGGGGATACTGCATGGTTGAAAATCAGGAAAGGTGTGTTCCAGGGTTGTATCCTTTCACCATACTTATTCAGTCTCCATCCTGAGAAAATAATCTCAGAAACTGGATTACATGAAGAAGAATGTGGCATCAAGATTGGAGTGAGCTCTTCCAGTGCTGCATCAGTTTGTTGAAACTCAATCTTGCTTTTCACCAATACCTTCAATGCAGCTTGGACTTCTTCCTTTAGTACCACTGGATTTTGATAATATGCTACCTCTTGAAATGGTTGAGCATTGATCAATTATTTTAGGTATAGTGACTTTGTGTATTCCTTTTATCTCTTTTGAGGTTTCCTGCATAGTTCAATATTTTGCCCTTCACTATTACAAGTTGAGGCTTGGATTTTTTCTTCAGTTCTTTCAGCTTGAGAAATGCTAAGTGGGTCCAGATCCTTGCACATTTAATTATAATACTTTGTCGTCTAGAACTGCCCTTTGAAATTTACTGCTCCCCTCTTTTATGTCCTCATTTTTATTGGCTTTAGCTACTCAGTGTTCAAGAGCCAGTTTCATAGTCTCTTTTGTCATCTACTTTGGTCTTTTCCTTATTTCCTGTCTTAAGGTCCTTTTGCTTTCTTGTATGATGTTCTTGATGTCAGCCCACAACTCAGCTGATTTTGGTCCTTGTTGTTGTCAGGTGCCATCGAGTCGGAACCGACTCATAGCGACCCCATGCACAGCAGAACGAAACAATGTCCGATCCTGGGCCAACCTCACTACCGCCGCCACACTTGACGCTATCAGTGATGTCAGCTGGCTAATTCATCTCGTTGGGGGTCTTCCTCTTTGGTCCTTAGTGTCTACCAAATCTGTTCTTAAGATCATCTCTAAATTCAGGTGGGATATATTCAAGATCATATTTTGGCTCTCATGGACTTGTTTCCATTTTCTTCAGCTTTAGTCTGAACTTGTATATGAGCAATTGATGGTTCGCCCTTGACCTTGTTTTGGCTGATGATATTAAGATTCTTCATTGTCTCTTCCCACTGATGTTTTTTTTATTTTTTTATTTCCTGTGTATTCCATCTATTCGATCATGTAATCTCTAGCATCGTTTCTATCACCAAGGCCATATTTTCCAATTATGGATCCTTTCTCTTTGTTTCCAACTTTCCCAATCCAATCACCGATAATTATCAATGTATCTTGATTGAATGTTTGATCAACTTTAGACTGAAGAAGTTGGTAAAATTCTTTAGTTTCATCATCACTGACTTAAGTGGTTGGTGCGTAAATTTGAATAATCGTGATATTAACTGGTCTTCCTTGTAGGCATGTGTGATATCCTATCAAAGACAGCATTGTACTTCAAGATAGATCTTGAAATGTTCCTTTTGATGATTAATGCCATTCCTCTTCAATTTGATGTTCTCGGCATAGTAAGCCATATGATTGTCAGATTCAAAATGGCCAATATCAGTCCGTTTCAGCTCACTAATGCCTATCAATCTTTTTGCATCTCATTTCATTTTTGACAACTCCCAATTTTCCAAGATTCATATTTTGTACATTCAATGCTCTTTTTATTAATGAATATTTGTAGTTGTTTCTTCTAATTTTGAGTTGTTCTGCATCAGCAAATGAAGGTTCTGAAAGTCGAGCTCAATTCTAGATATTAAGGTCAACTCTATTTTAAGGCACTGTAGGATAAGCACTTATCAGCAAGGTCGCTTTGAACCACAAGTTTGGCAGTTCAAACTCACCAGACACTCCTTGGAAAGCCTATACAGGGTCACTATGAATCAGAACTGGCTTGACAGCACTGTTCAATAACAATTACTACTACTTTGAGAAGGCAACTCTTCCCTAGTTGTGTTTTGAGTGCTCTCCAACCTGAGGGGCTCATCTTCCGGCACTATATCTGACAATGTTTCAATGCTGCAATTCATAAGGTTTTCAGTGACTAACCATTCAGAAGTGGTCTGCCTCTCATTCTTTCTAGTCTGTCTTAGTTTGGAAGCGCCACTGAAACCTGTCCACCATGGGTGAGCCTACTGGTATTTAAAATACCAGTGGCATAGCTTCCAGCATCACAGTAACACAAAAGCCACCATGGTACAACAAACTGACAGATGAGTGATGATGATCCCATAGAGAAAGATCTTAAAGAACACAATACTCAAGGCAAACATTCTTTGCTGGACTCCTGGTGTGATGCTGTAGGATCAGGACTGGACTGTAAACCCCTAGAAATCTTATTGTTATGAGTCAGAACTGACTCCATGGCACTTAACAGTAATTACAACAACATTCTTTTTATTTTATTTTATTTATTTATTAATGTTTTATTGTGAATTATGTGATAGTTTACATGGGAGAACATCAGTTTTACATTCATCCTATTGTATGTTATTTCATTGCCATGGTTACAATCCCCTCCATGCATCATCAACCAACCAAAGTGTATACACTGCCCGGTCGTCAGCACACAGCCCCTCTCCCTCTCTGTGTCTAAAGTAACAACAACATTCTTTACTAATTAATCTATTGTTTGGTTTTATGACTTCAAGGGGGTATTTTTAGTTTAAGATTTAAAGATTATCTGCCCTAATCCATCTGACTCTTGCCCAGGCACCATTCCTGAGGTGACAGCTGTCACCTTCTCTGTGGTTCTCTTGCTTATATTATTGTGTTGTTGTTATTACTGTCATTGGATGCCTCATATTAGTTGATTTAGACTCATACTGACCCCATGTGATAGAAAAACCTCCCCATAGGGTTTTCTAGGTTGTAATCTTTACAGGAGTAATCACTAGGTCTTTCTCCCGTGGAGCTGCTCATTGGGTTCAATCGGCCAACGTTTTGGTTAGCAGCTGACTGCTAGTGCAGTTTACCACCAGAGCTTCTTTATACTATTGCAGACAATGATTAAATTCTTGACTGCTCCTTTCCATATGGCTAGTTGTCTTAACTGGCTATTCAGACACTTGGCAACTGAACTTATTTCTCCCAGCACAGCACAGCTTCTTTGACACTCCATAGGGCTGTTTGAGCAGCCTTCCAACATGGCTTCCCACAGAGTGGGTGATCCCAGAGTACAAGGAAGAAGCCGCAGTCTTTTACGACCTTAGTCATATGCTGCCGTTTCCATGGCTAAATGTGGAAGGGGGCTGCACAAAGCATGATTACCAGAGTGGAGCTCACCAAGGTCCATCTTGAATGCTGGCTACCACAGGACCAGCTGGAGGGGTATGTTGTGACCAGAGCTGGAGGTTGCCTGAGCAAGTGCAGGCTTGCTAAGTTCTGGCCCTGTCCATGGGCTCCTGCACATATTGGGAGGGAGCAAAGCCCTCCTCTGAGCCCTGCGAGATCTGTGTTTCCCTCTTCACAGAGCAGGGCTGGCATGAGGGTGATGCATTGTGAAGACAAAGCGATGGAGGCTCTGGTGAGAGACAATGGCCCCCATTGAGGAAATATGACATAATGCACCAACAAGCCCACACCGACAAATTAAGGCAACACTAAGCAGTTCAGGAGGCACAGGAAGTGTTATTGAATACTCCACACCGGCTGCATGTCCAGGGACCACACGGCCTCCCACTCTGCGGTTTCAGAAACAGTGCCAAGAAGGAAACCTTACTGGTATTTGTCCGAAAAGGTCACTTGTTAAAAACAGCTTCTTAAATACATGGTATCTTTTGACCTTCATGCAGTTTGCCCTTGCTTGGTTGCAGGTGGTACTTTCCAGATACATTTTCCAAGTTTATAAAGCATTGTTGCTGTGTTGGCACAGGTGAGGAAAAAGGGGGTAGATTAAGAACTAGAGAGGGTTTGCACATGACTTGTTTGGAGCAGCTGTGCAGTTCTCTGCAGGCATGCTAGGTTCTGTCTGCTGCCATGAATTTGTCTCTGTGGTTGTGGCCAGCACTCTTGGGGACATACTTTCCTGGAAGCAGGGAAAGGTAGGTAGGTGCAGATCCAGACACAGGTTTGCTTACTGGGATCTGTGACCTTGAAGCTGAGCAGGAGTACAAGTAGAACTTGGAGTCTGTCCTTCTTGGTGTCCTATGTTATTAACAGCAAATCACAACTCTTCAATGACACATACATCAGGGACACCATGGGGGCAGAAATACCACATCTTAGTTTCCTAGGGCTGATGTAATAGAACTATCACAAGTACGTGGCTTTAAGAAACAGACATTTATTTTCTTACACTTTTGAAAGCAGTTGCTGTTGTTGTGTGGCATCAAGTCAATTCAGACTCACAGACTAGAGCTGCCCCATAGAATTTCCAAGGCTGTAATCTTTATGAAAGCAGACTGCCTTCTTTCTCCTGTGGAGTAGCTGATGGGTTCTGGATTGGAACTGCTGACTTTTCGGTTAGCAGCCAAGCGCTTTAACCACAGCACCACCAGGGCTGTTTTTAGGAGGCTAAACATCTGAATTTGGGGTATTGGCTATTGGGGAAGACTTTCTCTGTGACCCTGGGGCAAGATCCTAGTTTCAGCTTCTGTAGCCCCAGAGTTCCTTGATTCCATGGTAATTTTCACATGTGTTCTGTTTTCCCTAGTTTGTGCTAGACTGTGTGTCTAATCTGCTCTTTCTATGTGTGGCGCTGCAGGATAATGCGCTGGACTGCAAGGTCAGTTTGAACCCAAGGTCAGCAGCTGGAATCCACCAGCTGCTCCTCGGAAACCCTATACAGGGTCGCTATGGGTTTAACTGACTCTATGGCATTTAACAACAACAAAGTGATTTGGTTAAGACACACCCTACACTGATGTTGCTGTTGTTAAATTCTGTCAGGTTGGTTCTAACTCATAGTGACTCTTCATAGAATTGCCAAGGAGCAGCTGGTGGGTTTGAACTGCCAACCTTGTTGTTAGCAGTCCAGTGCTTATCCTACAGTTTGGCTTATCCTACCAGCTACACTGATATGGCCTCTTAATATAAAAATATGACAAGAAACCCCTATTCCCAAATGGGATTACATCCACAAGTATATGAATTAGGATTCCAACATATACTTTGGAAGGACAAACTTCAACTCATAACATCCCCTTATAATGATTTTTCTTGGAAAATGCTTGTTGACTGTTAAGAGACACCAAATGTAGGAGGTACATGTTGGTATATGTGGGTATTCTTCATGGGGGCACAAAGAATAAATGCTATATTTGTTTCCTAGAGTTGCTGTAACAAAGTACCACAAAATGGATGTGTTTAAACAACTTTTTTTTTTTTTAAATTTTAAAACAACAAATGTTTATTCTCAAAGATATGGAGTCAAAACAAAAATGAAAGCTCATTGCCACTGAGTCAATTCTGATTCATAGTGACCCCGCATAGGGTTTCTGAGGCTGTAAATCTTTATAGGAGAAGACAGACTTATTTTTGTACTGCGGAGCAGCTGGTAGCTTTGAACTGCCAACCTTGCAGTTCAGTTCCTATCCTACAGAACCACAAGAAGTCCCAAATCAAAGTATTAGCAGGGCCATTCTCTCTGGAGTCTCCAGGGGAGGGTCGGTCCTTTTTTTTCTTAGCTTCTGGGGACTCCTGACGCCTTCAGTTCCAATCTCTGCTTCCATCTTCACGTGGCCACCCCCTCTCTGTATGATTTCTGCCTGTGCCTCTTTTCTCTTATAAGGACATCAGCTCCTGTCCAGCATGACCTCATAAACAACAGAAATTTATTGTCTGAATTCTGGAGGCTAGTATTTGAATTCAGGGTGTCAGCAGAGCCACACAACTTGCAAAGGCTCTAGGGAAGAATCCTTTCTTGTCTCCTTAAGCTTGGATAGCCTTAGGCATTCCTTGGCTTGCAACTGCATCCTGACTTTCATCATGTCATCATGTGGCCCTTTTCCCTCTGTGTCTCTGTTCCTTTTTATATGAGGATCTCCCTCAGATTAGAGTTGGACCCAGCATCCACAGGAATGACCTCATGTTAATTGATAACATCTTCGTACACCCTGTTTCCAAACAAGGGCATAGTCACAGGTCCCAGGGTTTAGGACTTCAGCATAAATTTGGCGGTGGGGGGTTGGTGGTGGTGGCTACAATTCAATCCATAACATCTTGGAAGACGCTACTGATCTGGAGCTTAAAGCCTATACCTCAACGTGGAAGTTGCCTGGAACATTTTTGAGGACTATTAAAGAGGCCTGGTTGGTATTTCCATCTGAGCATAGCCACTTAAGAATGGTGTGACCTTTGCAAGTTAATTGGTACCTTTGTAGAATGGACGACTGGCATTTTGTGGCCTTCCAGTATCCACTCCCCTTTTTAGCTCTACTCCAATGTCCTTTTGGGGAATAATCTGCCCTTTCCACTTGAAGGAATCAAGGCGTCTTGCCCTCAACACCAGAAATCCAAGAGGCCCCTGGAGGGGCATTTGTGGGAGGTGTGCATAACTTAAACCAAGCAAAGTTTGCTCTGTATTTTTTTATTTACCTGAATAGCTAAGGTCTTGAACAGCTCTAAGTAAGCTGCATTTTCATAAATGAAACCATATTTTAATTTCAGTCTGGTATCTAAAATTAACTAGTTGAAATGTTTATAAAACCAAAAATTCATTTAGTATTCAAATAAGTATTCCTTAGTTTCTATGCACTGCATTCATAGTTTCAAATTTTATAATTGAAAGTTATACACTGGCAAAACATAAATTCCTTAGAGAAACACCAACATCAGTATAACAGAATATATTTATTGTGGGTAGATGTGATTTGAACCGGGCAGTTTCACAGAACCACGTCAGGAGAGGAGAGTGGCTTATATTGGTCATTGCTATGTTATTTCTCAAAAGATAACATAAAAGCCCAGGGATTGTTGTTTACAGAAACAGTCACTAAGACAGGCCATGCATCCTAGAATTCCTGCTTCTCTAAACTGGCTGTGCATAGCTAATTTTCCCAAAGAACCCCAACACCTAAAGCAAAATGCTCTCTGCTCCAAAACTGCTTATGAAGCTACTGTCCAACCTGAAAGTGACTCCAGGGAACAAGTTCCTACAGGGTTCCCAAACGACATTTAAGGGTGCTTGGCCTGTGAGGGTTACCCCAATTCCATGAACCCAGAAATCTGGATTCCAAAACAATTTTGTCAACACTTTTAAAGTCTTTGTGCTGGGTTTTTCATTTGCTCCTCTTTTCAGTGTTTCTCCTGATTCCTTCCTACTTTGTCCTGTGTCCTGGGAGGCTGGACATCTGTACTGATGAGCTCCAGTGAAATCTAGTTTCCACTGGGTTCATCTAACAGGATATCTGGAATGCAGAGGACAGTGGTATCTGGACACTTATTGCCCCAGTTTCTTCCTTGCTGGGCCCTCATGATGAGTCACCTCTGCTATAGTCCCCAGCTGTTGTCCAGGTCCCATTGATTGCTACCTTGACTTGACAAACATCTTTCTGTTGCTGCTGGCCCCAGGGTTCTGTATAGTCCTGTATTGGTTTCCTAAATTCTACCTGTTTGTAGACAGCCTCTTTATTAAACTCCCCTCAGATCACCCATTTCCCCTGACTGACATGATAGTTAAGATTTTATTTTGTATAATACTTAAAGCTCCATGGCTGTAAGCTCTACTTCGTTTCTTTTTTTCATTTATTTTTTAAAAATGTTTTATTGTGAATTATGTGATAGTTTACATGGGAGAACATTAGCTTTACATTCATCCTGTAGTATATTGTCTCATTGCCATTGTTACAATCCCCTCCATGCATCATCAACCAACCAAAGGGTATACCCTGCAAGCCTGCCTCCCACCCCTACCCCCAGTCATCAGCACACAGCCCTTCTCCCTCCCTGGGTCTAAACTCCCCAGTGGCTCCATCTCTCCATGTCATTGTCTCTGCCTCCATCTCTGGCATCACTGCTTCATTGGGTAGGGTCCCGTTGTCTGCTCTTCTCCCTTGATGGTCTCGAGGACCTCTGCTCCAGGACTGCAAAGTCAGTTACTCCCCTCCTTTTGCTATAAAACGCCTACCTTTACATTTCCAACCCTCACAATCAGTCCTGATAACAATTATTCACTATTGTATCACAACAGACCTATCCCCATCTCCTTTCATCAGCCCCACCCAGACAGATTGGATACTACTCAGTGGAGATTCCACCTTCTTCCACAGCCTCTGGATCTAGGCTTTCTCTTGAAAGCTTGTAAGCCAGTCACTTCTTGCCTTTGTAGGCCCCCACTTTGGGTAGCCAATGTCCAAGTTGCCCATCCCTGTCTACTCTGTGTATGGAGGGGGTGGGAATGATCCTTGTTGTAAAGATTTGTTCCCTCTTTTGAGCTACTGCATCCATAGGTGTAGGTCAAGTTCATCAAATTGTATCAGATTACTCTTCTTTCTTCTTCTAGTTGAGCTCTGATCATGCAGTCATTAAAGTAAGGTCAAGTGGGTATTATCTGCAAGTGTGGGTGTTCTTATGCATATGCCCTCTCTTCTTATCAGCTGGACGCTTCACTCTCCACTCTAGTCCTCTGTGGATATGTCACTGACTATGGGCCCAAGAGTCCCCAGGTCTTGCCACACTGCGGGCCAACCAAGTCTCCACCAAGGTTCACAGGAGTCTATTGAATGTTGTAGGGCATAGCTTGCAGCTTCATTGCTGTTTTTCCTTCACTTTCCCTTATCGGTGACAAATGTGATCACCAATCAGAGTGTATATTCCCATTGAGTCTTAGTCTTGGAAGGGGGTTTGCCCTGAGGGGACCCGACCACTTGCCTTGATATCTCCTGGGTGAGCAACTTGCTTGTTCTTATAATAATCAGTCGGACTGCTGTAATTGTTTTGTATTTTTCCTGTCAGTCTTTCTTTCAGGAAGTATCTTCTGTTCTTCTAGCCACTCCAGGCTGGTCTGCCTGTCCTTTCCAGTGGAAATTTCTCACCTCAGAAGATTTGGGATGGGGTTCAGGATTCCACCTATAGTCTTATGTAATGCAGAGGCTCTTCAGGAAGCCTCTTTCACAAGGAACGTTGTAGCCCCATTTTAGGTATTCCAATCAGTTATAGGCAGAAGACGGACTTAGAAGTTTTCTATGGTGATATTTCTGGCTATTTCTTTCTTGCCCCCTCAAGTGTCTATTTTATAATGGTATGCCAGGGAAAACAAGATTCAAAAGACAGCTAAGCATCTTAACATTATTTCCCCCCTTTCCCTATTGCAACCATGTCTCAATCCCTGTATCCCAGAGCCCTGCAGTTCCAAGGTTGTACATACATCATTATTTACATCTGTCCCACTTAGCCCGTGCAAACCTGCCTAATTGTTTTCCCATCCACTTTGCTCTTCCATTCCCCTCCCCCTTCTTGTGTATTGCCTCCCTCCCTAGCACCCAAACTATCCTGTGTCTATTCCCTACCCTGTGTACCACCTTCCCCTCCCTCCCCTCACCCCAACCTCTAAATCCTGATAACCAGCAAAGAATCCCACTCCCCCTTTAGTATGAGTTCTTTTTCTTAGTCTTTTACAGTGGTGGTCCTATGCAGTATTTCTCCTTTTGTGACTGACTAATTTTACTCAACATAATGTCCTCAAGGTTTATCCATGTTATGCAGTGCCTTGCAGCGTCCTTGTTATTCTTCAAGGTAGCATAATATTCCATTGTATGTATGTACCATAGTTTGTTTATTCATTCTTCAGTTGATGAGCACTTAGGCTGTCTCCATAATTTTGCTATTGTAAATAGTGCTGCTCTGAACATTGTTGTGCATGTATCTAATCATATTATGGCTCATATTTCTTGTGGGTTAATATCAAATAGAGGAATTGCTGGATCATAAGGTATTTCTATTTCCAACCTTCTGAGGAAGCACCATATTGCTTTCCAGAGAGGTTGGACCACTTTGCAATAGTTGATGTTCAATGGTTTCAAGAGATAGCATATAATCAAGAGCCAATGATACTGAAGGAGGAAGTCCAAGTTGCACTGAAGAAATTGGCAAAGAACAAGGCACCAGGAATTGATGGAATAAAAACTGAAATCTTTCAAGAAAGTGAGGCAGCAATGGAGGCATTCACTCATCTATGCCAAGAAATTTGGAAGACAGCTATCTGGCTGACTGACAGGAAGAGATCCATATTTGTTACCATTCCAAAGAGAGATGACCCAATGGAATGCAGAAATCATCAGACAATCTCTTTGATATCCCATGTGAATAAAGTTTTACTAATGGTAATACAGAAATGGGTGCAAGCATACATTGACAGAGAACTTCCAGAGGTTTAAGCCAAATTCAGAAGAGGCCGTGGAATGAGGGATATCATTGCTGATGTCTGATGGATCTTGGCTGCAAGCAGAGAATATCAGAAAATACTTTATTGATTATACAAAGGCTTTCAATTGTGTAGATTATGACTTTATGAAGTATGAGTATTCCGGAACACTTAATTGTCCTCATGAGGAATCTATATATGGATCAAGAGGCAGTTGTTTGAACAGAACATGGGAACACTGAATGGTTTAAAAAGAAGAAAGATGTGCAACAGGGTTGTATTCTTTCACCATCCTTATTCAACCTGTACTCTGAGCAAATAATCCAAGAAGTTGGATTATATGAAGAAAAATGTGGCATCAGGATTGGAGGTAGACTCATTAACAACCTGTGATATTGCAGATGATAAAACCTTGCTTGCTGAAAGTGAAGAGAACTTAAAATATTTACTGATGAAGATCAAAGACCACAGCCTTTGGTATGGATTACATCTC
>NW_006408557.1:6595336-6679314 GCF_000296735.1 Chrysochloris asiatica | reverse complement strand
GAAATCTGATGCTTTTGAGTTATGGTGTTGGAGGAGATTATTGAAAGTGCCATGGGCTGCCAAAAGAACCAACAGATCTGTGTTGGAAGTAGTGCAGCCAGAGTGCTCCTTGGAGGCCAGGATGGCCAAACTTCATCTCTCATATTTGGACATAGTGTTAGGAGGAACCAGTTGCTGGAAAAGGATATCATGTTTGGTAAGGTGGAGGGTCAGAGAAAAAGAGGAAGACCCCCCAGTGAGATGGATTGGCCAGGTAGCAGCATCAGTGGACTCAAGCATGGCAACGTAGTGAGTTTGGCCCAGGATTGGGCAGTGTTTCATTCTGCTGTGCATAGGATTGCTATGAGTCGGTACTGACTCGATGGTACCTAACAACAACAACAAGAACAAGAAAATGATCCAGCAATTCCTCTACTTGGTATTTACTCACAAAAATACGAGCCATAACACAAGTAGATATATGCACACCAATGCTCGTAGCAGCACTATTTACAATAGCAATGAGATGGAGACAGCCTAAGTGCTCATCTGTGGAAGAATGGATAAACAAACTGTGGTACATACACACAATGAAATACTATGCTACCTTGAAGAACAACAAGGAAGCTGCAAACCACCACAAAAAATGGATGAACCTTGAGGACATTATGCTGAGTGAAATATGTCAGTCACAAAAGGAGAAATACTACATAGAACCATTATTGTAAAAGACTAAGAAAAAGAACCCACCCTAAAAGGGGGGAAAATTATATATATATATTTGTTGATCACCAGGTTGTATGGGATGGGGGTGGGTGGGAGAGGAAGATAGAGCACAGGATAAGGAATAGACACAGGGTAGCTTTGGTCCTGGGGGTGGGGGACGGGGGTTGGGCAATACACAAGAAGGGGGAGGGGAATGGAAGAACAAGGCAGATGTGAGAACAGTTATGCAGGTTTGCATGGGCTAAGTGGGACAGAAGTAAATGATGATGTGTACACAGCCTTGGAACAACAGGGCTCTGGGATACAAGGATTGAGGCATGGTTTGAATGGGTAAAAGAGGGGAATAATGTTAAGATGCTTGGCTGTCTTTTGAATCATGGTTTCCTTTGCCTACCATTGTAAAATAGACACTGGAGAGGGAGAGAAAGGAATAGCCAGAAACATCACAATAAAAAACTTGTAAGTCGTCTTCAGCATATAACTGATGAGAATACCTTAAAGGGGGCTAGAAGTTGCCCACTGAAAGAGGCTTCCTGTGGGGCTTTTGCATTGCATAAGACCATAGGTAGAATCCTGCACCTAATCCAGAATCATCTGAGGTGGAAAATTTCCACTTGAAAGGACAAGTAGAGCAGTCTGGAGCGGCTAGAAGAAGAACAGCAGCTACTTCATGAAAGAAAAGCTGACAGGAAAAATCAGAAACAGTAACAGCAGTCAGATTGTTTACTACAAAAAAGAGTAAACTGCTAAAATTTGATGAACTTCACCTATACTTATGGATGTAGTAGCTCAAAAAAGGGAACAAATCTTTACAGCCGGGATCACTCCCACCCCTCAGTACACAGGGTTGACAGGGATGGGCAACTTAGACATTGGCTACCCAAAATGGTGTGTGGGGGGGGGTGGGGGGGCGGCGGGGAGGAGGCTAAAAAGGCAAGAAGTGACGACTTGCTTATAAGCTTTTAAAAGGGAGCCTAGTTCCAGATGTGGCCAGCGGAGGTCGGATCTCCAGTGATTCCAACAGGTTTCCAATCTGTTGGAATGGGGCTAATGAAAGGAGATGGGGATAAGACTCTTGTGGTACAACAGTGAATAGTTGCCATCAGGACTGACTGTGAGGGTCAGAAATGTAAAGGTAGATATTTTTGATGTTCTTTAACAAAAGGAGGGGAGTGATTGATTTTGCAGTTCCTAAGCAGAGGTCCCTGAGACCATCCAGTGAGAAGAGCAGAGTGCCGGTTCCTACCCAGGGAAGTAGTGATGCCAGAAATGGAGACAGAGACCATGACATGGACAGATGGAGCCTCTGGGGACACTGGACTCAGGGAGGGAGAGGGGCTGTGTGCTGACAGTCATGGGGCTGGCCTGTGGGGTTTATTTACCCTTTGGTTGGTTGATGACGCTTGGAGGGAATGTAATCATTGCAATGAAACAAAATAAGATAGGATGAATGTAAAACTGATGTTCTCCCATGTAAACCTACATAATTCACAATAAAAACTTAAAAAACCCCACCAAACTCATAGTGACCCCTAAGTTGTACAGAGTAGAATTGCTCCCATATGGTTTTCCTAGCTGTGACAATCTGCTTCTGGAGATTGTTGTTGTTTTTGTTGTTAAATGCTGTCAAGTCGGTTCCAACTCATAGCAACCTGGCATAGGGTTTCTGAGGAGCAGCTGGTGAATTTGAAGCACCAACCTTGTGGTTAGCAGTCCAGTGTCATACCAGCATACCAGCCCAGATTACAGCCTAGAAAACCGTATGGGGTTAATTCTGTGCTGTTACAATGGGTTTGTTATGAGTTGAAATCGATTCAATAGAATTTAACAGTATTTAGGGAACCAGATTGCTAGGCCTTTCTCCTGTGTTGCTATTGAGTGAGTGGGTTTGAGAGAAAACTTTTATTGGACTTATGGACCTTTCCAGCTGCTGCTGCTTCTCTATGCTGTCGAGTTGGTTCTAACACATAGCAATCCTGTATAGGGTTCCCGAGGCTGCAAATCTTTATGGGAGGCAAATCTTCATGGTTAATAGCCTAACTAGTAACCCACTATATCACTAGGGTTCCTATTGTTGTTGTTGTTAGGTGCCATCAAGTCGATAACCAACTCATAGCGACCTTATGCACAGCAGGACAAAACACTGCCTGATCCTGGGCCAACCTCACTATTGTTGCCACTCTTGAGTCCATCGATGCTACCACTTGGACAATCCATCTTGTTGGGGGTCTTCCTCTTTTTCTTTGACCTGCCACCTTGCCAAACATTCCTTCTCCAGTGAATGGTCCCTCTTGACAATATGTCTGAAGTATGAGAGATGAAGTTTGGCCATCTTGGCCTCTAAGGAGCACTCTGGCTGTACTTCTTCCAAACGGATCTATTGGTTCTTTTGGCAGCCCATGGCACTTTCAATATTCTCCTCCAACACCATAACTCAAAAGCATCAATTCTTCTACGGTCTTCCTTATGCACTGTCCAGCTTTTGCATGCATATGAGGTTATTGAAAATACCATGGCTTGGGTCAGGTGCACCTTAGTCCTCAAGCTGACATCTTTGCTCTTCAACACTTTAAAAAGGTCTTGAGCAGCAGATTGGCCTAATGCAATACATCCTTTGATTTCTTAACTGGTGCATTCATCGACCAAATATTTGTTCAGATCTCTGACCTTGTGGACTTCCGCTTTCACCCCGTTGTACCCAGGCCTCACCACAGCCAGATGGCTCAACTGTATTTTCAAAGTTCCAAAGAGACCCTTTCCAGGCAGGCAAGCCTAGCGTGGTTCCCATCTGTGGGATGTGTAATGTGGGTCAGGTTGTATAGTTGGAGGACTGGGCCAGGTGTCACCCAGACCCTTGGTTTCAAGTAAACACCTCACCAAAGCACTGCTATGAGGAGGTCAAGGTTCAACACAGCTGCCCAAATAAAGCCAAACTCCACTAGAGAGTCTGGCCACCAGGGCCTTCTCCCCACCACAGCCATCCTGTCCACTAGAGCTGGGAGAGACTTTGCTCTTCAGAGCAGACACATGAAAGGCAAGAGAACGGTTTGGTGGATTCTAGAAAGAATCTGTTTCTGCCTCACCCCTCTTTCTCGCCCTATTTTTCCTTTGTCTCTCTGTCTGTCTGTCCCACCACCCTCCTCTCATGTTGTTGCTTAGTGCTCTTGAGTCAGTTCTGACTCACAGCAACCTTGTATAGGCTTTCCAAGGAAAGGTGGTGGGTTTGAACAAATGGTTAGCAGTCCACTGCTGATCCTACAGTGCCATACCAGGACCCCTCTCATACACACACACTAGTCCCCCAAGTGACCACTTTGGACTCCCCATTATGCTAAACTCTGCACAGACACCATTCCCTGAAGCCCTGTAACCTTACAACTTACTTTTAAAAAATGTTTTATTATAAATTATATGATACATGGGAGAACATTAGCTTTACATTCATCCTATCATATATCATTTCATTGCCATGGTTACAATCCCCTCCATGCATCATCAACCAACCAAAGAATATATACCCTGCAAGCCTGTCCCCTGGTCGTCAGCACACAGCCCCTCTCCCTCTCTGGGTCTAAAGTCCCCAGCTGCTCCATCTCTCCACGTCATCATCTCTGTCTTCATCTCTGGCATCTTTACAACTTACTTTTGCTCTATTTTACTAAGTTGGAAACCAGGATTCAGAAAGATTAAACTATTTCCCCAGGCCCACAGAGGACGAATGTGGGAGTTGGGTGTCAATTCAAGGTTGTTGGATGGTCTGCTGCCCCCAAGAAGAGCAGGGAGAGACAGGGAGCATACCATACAGCTGTTCTCTGAGATTCCAGAACAATGGTGGGCTGAGAGCTGAGGACATGGAAGAGCTGTCATTCCTGCTCTAGACCACTTACTTCCCAAAGTGGCATCTGGGGAGAGAGTTATTTTCTGGTTTGCATATGTCAATGTTTTTATAGGGTTTTCTGTCACTTGAAGCCAAACTGATGCTACATAATTCACTTGAAATCTCGACCTCTCTGTGCATGCTTGCAAACACTCTCTGATGTAGTAGTATGGTGAATTATGGCTCTTCCACCAAAGTCTTTGTAACTCTCACCAAATGATTGGGTTTTTGTATTGTTGTGAAGTGCTGTTGAGTCAGTTCTGACTCATAGCCTCCCTCCCTGTATAGGGCTTCTGAGGAGCAGCTGTTGAGTTTGGACTACTAAACTTGTGGTTCAACTTATGGTTCCAACTGACCTTGCAGTCCAGTGCATTATCATATAGTGCTACATCAGGACTGCAATGATTAGGAAGTACCATGCAAATAGGATGTTGTTGTTGTTAGGTGTCATCGAGTCAACACCGACTCATAGCGACAGCAGAACAAAACACTGTCCGATCCTGGGCCAACCTCACTATTATTGCCATGCTTGAGCCCATTGATGTTGTTACTTTGCCAATCCATCTCGCTGGGAGTCTTCCTCTTTTTCTCTAACTCTCCACCTTACCAAACATGATATCCTTCTCCAGTGACTGGTCCATCCTGACAATATGTCCGAAGTATGAAAGATGAACTTTGGTCATCTTGGCCCCTAAGGAGCACCCTGGCTGCGTTTCTTCCAAAATGGATCTATTGGTTCTTTTGGCAGCACCTGGCACTTTCAGTATTCTCCTCCAACACCATAACTCAAAAGCATCAATTCTTCTACGGTCTTCCTTACTCACTGTCCAGCTTTTGCATGCATATGAGGTTATTGAAAATACCATGGTTTGGGTCCTAGAGGTGCTAACATTGAGATTCAAAGTGGTAGGAGACGGCGTAGACCAAGATTATGCCTGGCACAAAAGTTGTTGTTGTTGTTAAGTGCTGTCAAGTCCTTCCCAACTCATAGAGACCTTGTATAGAGTTTCTAAAGCTGTAAATCTTTTGCAGGAAAAGAAAGCCTCATCTTTCTCCCATGGATCAGCTGGTGGGCTTGAACCACCAAATTTGTGGCTCGCGGTCCAGTGCTTATTGTATGGAGCCACCATGATCCTTGGAACATACTGGGTGCTAAATAAATGTTTGCTGAATGCACATTCCTTGTAGTGGAGAGGATTGAACAGTTGAGAAAGATTTTAACAGTTGCAGAGAATTGTGGGTACATTTTTTGATGGGCTTGCAGTAAGCTGACACCTGAGTACTGGGCCCAAGACCAGGATGGGACAGTGTTTGATGACAAGGCTTTGCACTGGCTAAAGTTGGGGTTTTTTCTGCAGACAGTGGCGGCCGTTCCTGGCAAGGGAAGGCTGAGGTCCAGGTCCCATGGGGGAGCACATGATGGAGTCCTTCCTGCAACCAAACCAGGAGAGGAAAGGGGGAGTCCAGGAAGTCTCAAGGCTATGCACATTCTGCCAGTGATCCTGGAACACAGAGCTTCACCGAGGAACCTGCTGGGCCTGGAGGATTGGCCCTGCTCTGAGCCAATCTGGCAGCCTGGGAGCCTTGCTACTTGCTCCAGTGCCTGGCGGAGAAGGGAACGGTGCCCAGGGGGGCATAGACTGGCCTTTGTGTGTTTGGTTGAGGGGCGGTTGGCTCTGCCACTGTGGGCACCCACAGTTGACACTGACTCCCTTTGTGGGCCCAGGAGACAGGGCTGGGGGTGGGTGGCTGTGCTGAAGGAACAGCTAGCTTTTCCATGGAGCAGTTCAGTTGTGGATTCATGGGGTATGGAACATGGCTGGACTCAAGGCCTGGGCCAGTATCCAGGGTATGTGAGGTCCTGGGCACAGGGTGGAGATGCTACCTCCATCTATCGGCCAGCTTACCAGGCTAGTTGCTGGCAGAGCTGAAGGTGCTTCTGGTTGCCTCTTGTTAAGAAGCTGACAAAGGGCCAGTGGAACAGGCTCTAAGAATCGCAGGAGTCAGAGTTCAAACACACAGAGTGAATGTTTATCTAGACTTGCTCCTGGTCTCCCAGCAACTGAAGGGGCCAGGGTGGAGTCACTTTTCCCCAGGCCTCTGCTGAGTCTGGGAGTTATTCCTCCTTGACAGTACTCCTGGCCTCAGCCGCCGCTATTTCTTTGGCGAGGAAAGCTCTGTAATGTGTTTGCTCAGTTGGTCTCCCTGATGGGGTTGCTGTCCAGGCATGTGACTGCACGTGGCACAAAGCCCTCACGTGTTTGGCTTAATGCTCTGCCGGGCCTCCTTGAAATTCTTAATCAGTTTTTAATAAGGATCCCCATGTTTTCATTTTGTACCAGGCTCTAAACATCATGTCTTAGGGCTCAGCCCCAATCTTGGAGTTCCCTCCCCACTTCCCCATTAAAGCTGTGTCTCCAGGAGGCCAAAGCAGACATTTGTGATTAAATGACTGTCTCTTCAGGCACTTAGCAGACATCAATTTACTTCAAAAACTCCTTCAGAATTTTTATAGAAATAATTGTTTCATAAAAATTATACATGTTATTATGAAATTGCAAAGAATACAGAAACATATCAAGTGAAAACAAAAATCAAATTCCATTGAGAGTTAACCACTATTAACATTTTGGTGAACATTTTTACAGACATTTCTCTATATCTGTATTCACATACCTATGTCTGTCTGTCTGTATTTATATTCATACTCACTTGTATCCATCCATATACATTCCATGCACACATCGTTCTATATGAACGATATTATAATAGATACTACTTCTTTACTTCACATTAAATTTTGGGTTATTCAAAGTCTGGTTTACCTCACTCGTAACAGCTGCATAGAATTCTACTGCATTTATAAGCCATCATCAATTACTGAACCGCTAATTGTTTACCCTGAGGGTATACATGTTGTCTACTGCAGACAGTGCTGTGATTGACATCTCTATACATCCTTGTAGAGAAAGAGGAGATCTGGGTCCTCAGGCCCTACTGTATAGACAGAGGGGCTGCAACATTCAAAAGCACCTGTCAGTAGGCAAGTTAGTTGGGGCAAGCTTTAACCACCGAGTTGAAGCTGTTGTTCCCAGACTTTACAGTATTAGACCTCTCCTGTGGATTTGTAGACTATACTTAGTCCTGGACCCCACCCCAAGTCCACTGGAACAACATCACTCTGATACCCATCCTATCCACCAGCCCCAATAGTTCATTTGTTTCTTGAAATCAGATCCTGGCAGACTGATTTGTGCTTTTCTCCTTCATTCTAGACACATTGCTTGGTGCTGGCCCCAGGTGAGCTCTGTGAGAGGGACAATGACAGGTTCCAAGAGGAGCTAGCTCAGTGGCCTCTCACTCAGATGACACCTCAGCCCACATAGCTCTGGGTGTCCGTCCCCTCACCTAGCTGCCCCTTACATACAAAAACAACAAATAACTCAACAAACAATTTTGAATTGGATGAAAAGTATTCTCACAGCCCTTTTCCTTATTCTTTCTCACCCCCAATATTTTATTGTAAAAATTATAAATATTTTCAAGCATACTGAAAAGCTGAATATACAGTGAATGCTTATGTACCAACTACAAGGATGATTATTTTCCTATATTTACTTTATCTACCATTATCTACAAAGATCCCTTCTGGCATGTGGTACAGCTAATCACAAGGTCAGCAGTTCAAATCCATCAGCTGCTCCTTAGAAGAAAGATGAGGCTTCTTGCTCCCGGAAAGATTTACATTCTTAAAAATCCTATCGGGTCATTAGGAATTGAAACAGACTCAATGTCAAATGCAACTACCACCCCTGTTGTTATTGTTAAGTGCTATCGAGTCAGTTCTAACTCATTGTGACACTGTATAGGGTTTCCAAGGAGTGGCCAGTGGATTTGAACCACTGACCTTGTGGTTGGCTGTCAAGTGCCTATCTTACAGCATGACACCAGGACTCCATATCTAGTTTAGAAATAGGACCTGGGTCTTTGAATCCATTATCAGTCAAATGAGCATGAGGTTGTTTAACTGATGATCGTGTTGGGTGTTCTTATAAAAGAGAAGGGACAAAGAGGGAAGGGGACCACAGGATGATGAAGTTATGCTGTAGTTGCAGGCCAAGGAACTAATGCCTGGGGCTACCAGAAGCTGAATGAGATAAGAAAGGATCCCCTAGAACCCTTGGAGGAACCACAGTCTTGCTGACACTCTGAATTCAGACTAGCTTTCAGATTTATGAGATAATAAAATTTCTGTCGTAATTTAATTTTAGTGGCATATTGTTGTTGTTATTAAGTGCTGTCAAGTCAGTTCTGACTCATAGTGACCTTGTATAGGGTTTCTGAGGAATAGCTAGTGGGTTTGAACTGCTAACCTAGCACTGACCTTGCATCCCAGTGTTTAACCTGCAGCAACATATTAGGACTCCAATGGTGGCATTGTTGTTGTTGTTAAGTGCCGTTGTTGTTCAGTCCGTTCTGTTTCAAAGCAGCCCTGTATGGGGTTTCCTAGGAGTAGAGCCCTAGTGTGGTGCTGCGGGTTAATGCGCCACACTGAAAAGCCATTTGAACTGCAAAGTCGGAAACCCTATACAGCGTCGCTATGGGTTGGAACCGACTTGACGGCATTTCACAACAACAACAAGGAGTGGTTGGTGGGTTTGAGCCAGTACTTTCCGGTTCAAAGCAAACTTTTAGTCCAGTGCTTATCCTACAGCACTACACCTAGACTCTTCTCTGGTGGCATTTGTTGTTGTTAGTTGCCATCGAATTGGTACTGACTCATAGCGACCCTATGCACCACAGAATGAAACACTGCCCGGTCCTGGGCCAACCTCACAATTGTTGCCATGCTTCAGCCCATTGATGCTGCCACTTTGCCATCCATCTCACTGGGGGTCTTCCTCTTTTTCTCTGACACTCCAACTTATATCCAACTTGATAGCCTTCTCCAGCAAATGGTCCTTCCTGACAATATGTCTGAAGTATGAGAGATGAAGTTTGGACATCCTGGCCTCCAAGGAGCACTCTGGCTGCACTTCTGCAAACACAGATCTGTTGGTTCTTTCGGCAGCCATGGCACTTTCAATATTCTCCTCCAGCACCATAACTCAAAAGCATCAATTCTTCTACGGTCTTCTTTATTCACTGTCCAGCTTTTGCATGCATATAAGGTTATTGAAAATACCATGGCTTGGGTCAGGTGCAGTTTAGTCCTGAAGCTGACATCTTTAACTCTTCAACACTTTAAAAAGGTCTTGTGCAGCAGATTTGCCTAATACAATATGTCATTTGATTCCTTGAGTGCTGCTTCCATGAGTGTTGATAGTTGATCCAAGAAGAATGAAATCCTTGACAACTTCAGTCTTTTCTCCATCCAGATAAGAGAAGCTGGATTATATTAAGAAGAATATGGCATCAATATTAGAGGAAAACTCATTAACAACCTGCGATATGCAGATGATACAACCTTGTTTGCTGCAAGCTAAAAGGACATAAAATACTTAAAAATCAAAGACCACAACCTTCAGTATGAAGTATCAAAGAAAACAAAAATCATCACAACTGCACTAAAAATTACATGATAATTGGAGAAAAGATTGAAGTTATCAAAGACTTCATTTTGCTTGGATCCACTATCAACACTCATGGAAGCAGCAGTCAAGAAATCAAACAACGTATTGCATTATGAAAATTTGCCTCACGAGACCTCTTTAATGTGTTCAAGAACAAAGATGTTAGTTTAGTTAAGGACTAAGGTGCACCTGATCCAAACCATGGTATTTTCAACAGCCTCATATACATATGAAAGTTGGGCAATGAATAAGGTAGACCATAGAAGGATTGATGCATTTGAGCTATGGTGTTGGAGAAAAAAATTAAAAGTATCATGGATTGCCAGAAGAACAAACAACTCTGTATTGGAAGACGTACAGCCAGAATGTTCATTAATAGCTGAGACTTCGTTTATCATACTTTAGACATATTATCCTTCCTGGAGAAGGACATCATGCTTGGTACAGTGGAGGATCAGCGAAAAAGAGGAAGACGTCCAACGAAACGGATTAGTACAGTGTCAGATGCATGGGCTCAAGTGTAACAACTGGGAGGATGGCACAATGTCAGGTGGTGTTTCATTCTATTGTGCATAGTATCACTATGAGTCAGAACCGATGCTGTGGCACTTAAACAACAACAACAAATCCACTGCTGTTGTTCCTGTCATCGAGTTAGTCATGACTTACAGTGAACCTGTATAGGGTTCCCGAGGCTTTAAACCTTCGTGGGAGCAGAACGCCTCATCTTTCTCCCTAGGAGGGGCTAGCGGGCTTGAATCACGGACCTTGTGATTTGCAGTCCAGTACGTATCCACAAACACATCTTTCAAGATGTGATACCTTTCTAGAAGAGTTGCATGGCAACAATAGTGAGGTTGGCCCAGGATCGGGCAATGTTTCGTTCTGCTGTGCATAAGGTCGCTATGAGTCGGTACCAACTTGATGGCACCTAACAATAACAACAACAAGAGTTGCAAACTTTAGTATTCTTTACTTCTAATGAATATCACATAATAGTTTATTTTCTAGATAAATTTATGTGAAACAAAAAGTATACCATTTCTGACTTTTGACAAATGCATTAGACTATTGCTGCTACCCCAAAGGTTCCCTTATACCCTTCCCAGAGAGTCCCTCCTGCTTGCAGACATAACCGCTCTGGATTTTTAACACCCTAGGTTTGTTTTGCCTGTTCTGTAATCACACCACACATGCTCTTTTGTGCCTGGTATCGTTACTTACATGCTTAGTTTACAATCCATCCATATTGCGTGTATCAGGAGCTTGTTCTCATTTGTTGGTATTCCATGGTGTGGCTGTACCACAGTTTGTTTACTGCTCCTACTCCTTTGTGCCACTCAATATACTTTAAAAGGTATTTATATATTATATACAACTTCTCTTGACTTGATTGATTCATTTAGAGGATGGTCAAGGTTTGTCTCAATGTCTCCAGGCAGAGAACTGACCCAGTTGTGTACTGATGTAAGCACACCCCAGCACACCCACTGGCTCCTCCAGCCACCATGGTGTTTCTCTGCCTCCACTCTCACCTGCATTGTGGAGTTTCTTGACAGATGTGGGCATATTTGCTGTTTTTGTTTTCTCTCCTCTAATTCTCTCTTCAGCTTCCTGCAGGCTGGCTTCTGTTTCCACCTCGCCTCTTACAAACTTCTTTGCATCATCCAATATGGTCAGCCACAGCATCCTTCTAATACATTCTCCTCTGTTTCCTTCAGTATTGAGGTTCCTCAAGTCTTAGTTCTAGGCTGGTTGTTGGACCCTCCCTCCCCAAAAGTTATCCACAACCATAGCTTTAAATGCCGGCCTGAACATGGCATGATGCCAGTCCACCTCATCGAACTTCAGCAGGAGAGCATCATCAAGATCAGTATTCCCAAGGCTGATTCCTATGAGGTAGAGGTCAGATATATGTCCTTTCTCTAACCTTTACAACAATTCTGACACCATCTCTCCTCCCATGCACTCTCCACTTCTTAGCTGGATCCAATAATTCACTGCAATGGCCATAAAACTCAGATTATTGTAAGTTATTGGGTTTATTAGGAAAATAACAGGAACAGCTTTGGAATCATGACCAATGGGTTATAACTCAGGATCAGGAAGCATGTAGGCAAAGTCTGGAATTCTTCCCAAAGTAATTTAATGTTTCATAATTTAGTATCACCCCAAGTAGAACTTGTGGTTCCAAATCCTGCTCTCCATTCTCATTTTCAGTAAGTGGGTCCACTCACCACACAGTTACTCAAGCCTAAATCCCCCACATTCTCACCTCTAATGTCCAAATTCCTAGAGATTCTATCTCCAAATTTAATTTTAAATTTGTTTGCCTCTCTTCAACCCATTCCACAGCCCTAATCCAAACTTGTACTAAAAAATTTCTTGTAAGCTATATGGAATTCGAATTTGACTGGATAGCCTATATTTTGGAGTCCTGGTGTGGAGCTATGGGATAAAGTACTAAACCATAAGGCTGGTTCGAACCACAAGGTCACCTGTTCAAAATAACCAACCACTCCTTGGAAACCCTGAGTCAGCACCAACTCGACGGCACTTAACAACAACAATCCTATATTTTATTTGCTAAATCTGGCACATTTAGCTGACCAGTGACTTTTTTTTTTAATGTTTTATTGTGAATTATGTGATAGTTTACATGGGATAACATTAGTTTTACATTCATCCTATCATATATTGTGTTTCATTGCCATGGTTACAATCCTCTCCATGCATCATCAACCAACCACAGGGTATACCTTGCAAGCCTGCCAGACCCCCCACCCCGGGTCATCAGCACACAGCCCCTCTCCCTCTCTGGGTCTAAAGTCTCCAGCTGTTCCATCTCTCCACGTCATCATCTCTACCTCCATCTCTGGCATAACTGTTTCTCTGGGTAGGGTCCCGCTCTCAGCTCTTCTACCTTGATGCAACTAGACTGAAAAGTTAATCACTTTCCTCCTTGCTACAAAACGTCTACCTTTACATTTCCAACCCTCACAATCAGTCCGAATAACAGTTATTCACTATTGTATCACACGAGACCTATCAGCATTTCCTTTCATCAGCCCCGCCTAGATAGATTGGATACTACTCAATGGAGATTCTACCTTCCTCCACACCCTCTGGATCTAGATGCCCTCTTGAAAGTTTGTAAGCCAGTCACTTCTTGCCTTTGAAGCCCCCATTTTGGGTAGCCAATGTCCAAGTTGCCCATCCCTGTCTACTCTGTGTATGAAGGGGGTAGGAATGATCTTCGCTGTAAAGATTTGTTCCCTCTTTTGAGCTACTGCATCCATAGATGTAGTTCAAGTTCATCAAGTTGTATCAGATTACTCTTTTTTTCCTTTTTTGGGAACACCACACACACCACACTGGGTCCCTGAAAAACTAACTTTAGCTTATCTTTCTAGCCTCATCTTCTCCCTTATCCTTTATTTATTTTTCCATCTTGCTAGCAAACTCTGTCAAGTTTGGAAGCAAGCGTTCTAGTGAATTGGGGTTGGGTAGATCATCGATCTCCTCGTAGGATTCTGCTTTCAGGCAGGCAGATGTCAGTAGTCTCAGTGCCTCGACTTTTCATGAACCAAATAGGCTGAGGAATTCTGCCTGCTTCTCTTGTAGAAAAATGCCATCTTTCAGACACTTGGAACTGTGTCTCAGAAGTGCCTCTGTCCACATGGGAGGACCTTCCTTGACACCCAGTTCCTTGTCATTCCAGGCAAGTTTCCTAGCTGCTGATCCAATAAACGATGTTTTTCTCCCTGCCTTCTATAGTTTCTCATTATTGCTTTCAGCAATATGCTTGGGACCACTTATTTTTATGTCTCTGTCACTGAAAAGAGTCCAGGTGGCACTGTAGGACAAGCACTGTACTGTTAAGTACAATATCAGCAGTTCAAATTCACCAGTCACCTCCAGAGAATAAGTTAAGGCCATCAGGTATGGCGCTGTGGGTTAATGTTCAGGACTGAACATCGGTTTGAACTGTAAGGTTGCAGTCACTCCTCACAAACCCTATCCAGGATCGCTATAGATCAGAACCGACTCGACTGCACTTACCAACAATGACAGCTACTCCTGTAAAGATTTACAGCCTTGGACCTACACAGGGTCCTTCAGAGTCAGAATCAACTCAATGGCAGTGGCCTGGGTTTGGTTTTCTATCACTGAACCCTGATCTTCTGATCTGTAGGAGGCTGTGGTTCCCAGCACAGTGACTGGCAAATGGTTGATGTTGAATAAATGCTTAGTGAACATAGATTGCAGATTCTGATTGCCTTTGAAGCATCTAGAATATCTAAACATCTAGAATATAAAAAAAGGCCCCTCCAGTCTCCTATTCCCTTGTTCTGATCCTAACATAAAACCTTAATTCCTGTCCTTGAGATGAGTAACACTCCAAGTTCAATTAGTCTTTTTTATGCCCAAGGGTGATCAGCAGTGATTTTTATGCCAGGCTCTTTTTGTGAGTGATTTTACTTAATCTTCACAACAACCCTATGAGTTGGGGGATTGTTATGGCATCCCCATTTTACAGATGGGAAAACTAAGGTCTGGAGAGATTAAGAAACTTGTCCTAAGTCACACAGCTAGCAAGCAATGCATGGGGGATGTGAATCCAGGCTGTCTGATGGCAGAGTGTTATATCCTTGAATCCCTGGGCTAAACTGCCTGAAACTCATGAGCGCTCTAAACGGGATGCCGGATGAAGCGCGGTGTAGAGGTGTGTGTGAGTGCGTGTGTGATTGTGTGTACGTGGGGAGCAAGAGTTGGGGACGTTGGGGCGGTGGAGAAAACGGGGAGAGGAGGCCGAGCGCGGGACAGCAGTGCAGATAGACTGGGGTGGAATGGAGAGGAACTCTGGAAAGGGAGGTGGAACTTATTGAAGCAGCCACGCCCAGCCCGCTTCCCGTAGCAGCGCCCCACTCACGTGTGAAGCTAATGAGAAGCAGACTGCTTAGTGGTATGCTACGTGGCGGCCTCGGCAGACAGGACCAGCTACCGGCCCAGCTTACTCCAGCCGCCAGAGAGGGGTAGGGCTTTGAGGCCAGGCGGAAGCCTCTTTGCCGATTCTCATCCGACTCGGCTTGATAGTGGCAGTCCAAAGGGATGTATTTGTTAAGGGACGGTTTTATTAGTTGCCTGTGTCGGTGGAGGAAACAGCGTGCGCTCAGGTCCACGTCAGCTGCCTGCAAAGAGCGTGCCCCTCCTGCAACCGGCTTCCCCTACTTCCGGGGCTACGTGGCCAGTCCGCCCACAAGCCCGAGTTCTTGCATTCACATTCACGCTGCGTCATCCCTCCGGGCAGCCGGGTGCAAGGCGATCGCGGAAGGCTTTGGGGGAGGGTAGCCACAAGCTCCAGAGCGTCGCATTGCCTGTGTCCTGGTGGCAATTAGTTGCAGCGGCGTGGGCCCACTAGAAGTGCATTAAACATTAAGCCATGTAACATAATTGCTCTGAAAACAGATAAAGATTTGAACTTTGGCCGCAGTACATGCTAGTTTGGAATCCTGGTGTGGAGCTGTGGATTAATGTGCTGGATTGCAACGTCGGTGGTTCAAGCTCACCAGTCGCTTCTTGGAAACTGTACAGGGTCGCTGTGAGTTGGTACCGACTCGGTGACACAACAATAACACAACTTACTAGTTCAGGAAAAGGCTTAAGATCTAAACTTCAATTTCTCTCTAAAATAACAGAGACAAAGAGTATATGAGGGATGTTTGGAGATTATAGCTAATAATTATTGAGTACTCGACGGCACTTCACAATAACAACAATTTATTATGTGTTGGCCGCAGTTTTAAGTGTTTTACCTGCTTTCACTCTTTGAATCTTCACAATAATTTATTGGGGCAGGTACCATGACAATTTTCAATCAGAGGAAGAGGAAATACAGAGAGGTTAAGTAACTTTCTTAAGGTCACACAGCTAGTCTTAATCACTTGTTTAGAGGCACTTGTTATTTCTTAGTGTTGTAGAGTTTAACACAGTGCCTGGCTCCTGTTGGTAAGTGCCATTGAGTCGGTTCTGACCCATAGCGACCCTGTATAGTATTTCTGAGGTGTGGTTGGTGGATTTGAACCGCTGACCTTGAAGTTCAAACTGGCCCTGTAGTCCAGAGCATTATCCTGCAGCACCACACTCAATAAAAGGTAACAGTGACATTTAATGACCAAACAAGTGGATGGTAAGGTAGAATTCCCTGGGTCTTCCTGAAAGAAGAGAAATCATTACATTTTAGTAATCATTTATGCATTCATTCAACATCGCTACTTGAAACTGCGAAGTCCTGGTGTGGCGCTGTGGGTTAATGCGCTGGGCTGCAAAGTCGCTTTGAACCACAAGGTCGGCGGTTCAAGCTCACCAGGTGCTCCTCAGAAACCCTATACAGGGTCGCTATGGGTCGGAACCCACTCGGTAGCACTTAATAATAACAACAATTTGAAGCCTTATCTAACATTCAGGGAAAGGGGGTGCTAGGGAAATGGCACCAGTCCTACTCATTTGGGCATGGATCAGAGTGTCATTCAAATGAATATAAGGGGGAAAAGGGCTCCCAGACAGGAAACGTGGGGCTTTTACAAACTGGGCTGTAGGAGGAGTCGCGGGGCCTCACAGGGACAGAAGTTGCCAGGCAACTTTCTCCACGTTTCTGCTCCTTCAAACTCAGATGTGAGACTCTGGGGTGCCATGGTAACAGAAGGTGTGGTGCTTGGGGGAGGCAGAATCCTGACTTTGTTTGGGTGTTTGTGAGTTCAAATTCTTATCTGACAGGGGTGGGGTCACATGTCTCAAACATGATTGCTTATTTCTCCATTCTCACTAATGGGGGGGGGGGTAGGAGAAAGAAAAAGGTCACCAGGAAAGCGACCCAAATTTGTCTACTATGACCAGACTAAGGGACCCTGCAATTGCAGGCATTCCTGTCAGATGATTATTTCTACAGTTTTATCATGGTAATTCTCTTTCCCCTAGACTGTTAATAAGTTCCAAAAGCCATGATAGTGAGCCACAAAGATGTTCCATTTTGCAGTTCCAATCTTGCCACTTGCCCATTTCCTTCACAAACCGGCTTGCCAGGCAAACTGGTCTTCTTACCAGCGCAACATGCCCCCAAACTTCTGTTCGCATTTTCCCCTCCACCTAGAATGCCCTACTCGCCAATTTATTCCGCTTTCAAAACCCAGCTTAATGTCCACTTCCTCCAAGAAATTTCCTCTTGATTCCAACCTGAAGTAAAATTAGAGGATGTCTAAGCTGTATCTCATCACTATTTTCTTGAGGTACTGAGGTACATGAGCTGGAATGGCCTGGGTGGCCCCTAAAATGATCACAGTCTCATGGTAAATTGTGGGCCTTGTCTGCCAAATGTTCATAAACTGGTACATATCCACTCAGCACTATGTCTGATTATTTTCATTAATGGGAGGGCGCTGCCTTCAATTCATTTAAACCAGATAATCCTTGAATCACATTTGGCTTCCAAGCCGTTCCCCCAGCTTTTTTGGCAGGAGATTTCTCTTCGTATTATGTTTTGCTGATGTGGCTGGCTGTGGAGCGCTAAGATGCACAGTCTTCTGAGGAACCGTTTAAAATATTGAAGCCCTGCCCTGAGAGCCCTCTGCAAGTCATAGCTGTGGACTTAGGAAGGGGCAGCCTTCCAGCTGGCTGGCCTTGGAGTTCATGGACATCCCTGGAATGCTTAAAGACTGGGTCTCATAACTTAGCAGACTGAGGCCCCAGTGTCCCCTCCTGTTGGAGAACGTAGCTACTGCTTCTTCTTTGCTGGTGCCTTTGTTGGAGTTCTCTACAGGAGCAAAACAAGTGAAGCATATATAAATAGATGAGGGACTTCGAAAAATTCATGGAAAAAATTGAATTAAAAGATGATGACATTTTTCCATGAGCTTTTTGAAGCTCCTTCTTAGGTATATAGAAACTTCCTTCAAGAAAATGGTTCACCCTCCCAGCAAGAAACATTCCCACCCCCTCCACACACAGAGTAGACAGAGAGGGGCAACTTGGACATTGGATACCCAAAAGTGGGGGAGGGACCACAAAGGCAAGAAGTGACTGGCTTACAAGCTTTCAAGAGGGAATCTAGAGCTAGGGGCATTGAAGAAGGCAGAATCTCCAGTGAGTACTATCCAATCTGTCTAGGCAGAGCTGATTAAATGAAATGCAGAAGGGTGACTTGTGATACAATAGTGAATGATTGTTATCAGGACTGATTGTGAGGGTTGGAAATATAAAGGTAAACGTTTGGTAGCAAGGAAGGGAGTTATTAACTCTCCAGTCTAGGAGCGGAGGTCTCTGGGACCGTCAATGGAGAAGAGCTGAGAGCGGGACCCTACCCAGAGAAGCAGCGAGGCTCGAGATGGAGGCAGAGACAATGATGTGGAGTGATGAAGCGGATGGGGACTTTGGATCCAGAGAGGGAGAGGGACTGTGTGCTGAAGAATGGGGGGCGGGAGTGGGGGAAGTGTAGGGGGAGGGTTTATAGGGTATACCCTTTGGTCAGTTGATGATGCATGGAGGGGATTGGAACCATGGCAATGAGATGATATACGATGGAATGAATGTAAAACTAAAGTTCTCTCATGTAAAATATCATATAACTCACAATAAAACATAAAGGAAAAAAAAAAGAAAATGGTTCATGCAGTTGTGAGAACATGACTCATGGAATTGTGGGGGATCGCAAGTCCCAAATCCATGGATTAGTCAACAGGGTGAAGATCGTGCATCTGGAAAGTCTTTCGGCATAATTTTTCAATAGCACTTTGTGTCTCTGTGCCATTGTTTGGCAATTCTCACAATATTTCAACTTATTCATAATGCTATTGCTTACTTAATAGACTACCCAAACCCAGTGTCATTGAGTTGATTCTAATTCATAGCAATGATTCTAATTCATATATAGGGTTTCTGAAATTGTAAGCTTTTATAGGAGCTGACAGCCTCATTTTTCTCCTATTGAGTGGCTGGTGGGTTTGAACTACCGACTTTGGAGTTAGCAGCCCAATGCCTAACCCACAGTACCATCAGGGCTTAGTATAGTATAAACATAACGTATATATCCATTGGGAAACCAACACATTTGTGTGAGTTGCTTTATTGTAATATGTGCTTTAATGTGGTGGTCCCAAATGGAACCTCCAACATACCTGAGGTATCTGTAGTGGAGACAGACCGCATCTCCAAGGAAAGTTCCTCTTTCAACTGGTGGGCTGCTCATCTCAGAGCACAAAATGGAAGGTGGTTTCACAGTGTCTGTCAAACAACTAGGCAAGTTGACAAGTAGCATTAACCATTACAATTGGGGTGGGGACCGCCATTTCCTCTCTGTCCTCTCTGCCTTTTTTCCCTCTTATTCTTACATCCTGAGTTCCAGAAGGCAGGGAAACATCACCTGGGTCCTGTCAAGCAAGTGCAGCTCCTAGGCTTCCATCAGCGCTCTCAACTCAAAGAGACCAGGGTCTTCCACACACAGTTGTTGGGCCAGGACTGCGACTGGAGCCCACAAAGCTTTCTCCCTAGATGGAAGCCCTTCGGGTTCACAAGAGCTACCTCTGACAGATCAGGGCAGGAAGCGAGGTGTCCTGCCTCCATTTCCTGGTGAGGTGGCTTTGTCACTTCCATCCAGGTACTCCTCCCAACTCCAGAAGGGCCAGCCTGTGCTGCTGCCTTCACTCCCTTTCCCTTTCTCTCCCGTTTCCAGTCCGACCCAGGTTCAAATCACACCGCTGCCACTTACTATGTGACATTGGCCAAGTTCCTTCTGCACTGAAACTTGATTTCCTCATCTATAAAGTGGGCTGTTAATGAGACCTCTCTTCAAGATGGTGCATATAAAGTGCATGTATGACTATGTTACTTTTGCCTTATGTATTTTTATCTTTTCCCCATGGAATCTCTGTCCCTTTAATTTCCCTCACTTAGTAGGTACTCTGGAGTCCTGGTGTGGCACTGTGGGTTAATGCGCTGGACTGAAAAGCCAGTTTGAACTGCAAGGTCTGCGGTTCAAGCTCACCAGCCACTCCTCAGAAACCCTATACGGGGTCACTATGGGTCAGAACCAACTCAACGGCACTTAAGAAAAACAGCAACACCAGTAGCTGCTCAAGGAGATCTGATGTGGTGCTGTAGGATAAGCACTGGACTGCAAGGTTGATTTGAACCACAAGGTGGGTAGTTCAAACTTTTGGAAACCCTATACTGGGTCGCTATGAGTAGGAACCGATTCAACGGCATTTAACAACAACAACATTCAGTGCTCAAAGAGTTGTTGGTTGGGATGAAGGGGAAGGGCTCAGCCACTATTAAGCTAGCAACTGCTGCACTCGTCACTGCTCTGTGAAGTAGCCATTACTACCCATCTTACAGATGGTAAAACTGAGGCTGAGAGTGATAGACGGTGGTGAGTTCAGTCTTTCTTGACCGCAACCCACTGTCTTCTTACTTTGTAAAATGCCATCAAGTCGGTTCTGACTCATAGCAACCCTGTATAGGGGTTCTGAGGAGTAATTGGTAGATCTGAACTGGCAACCTTGTGGTTAGCTGTCCAGTACTTATCCTATAGTGCCAAACCAGGACTCCACAGTCTTCTTATGAGACCATGGTTAGTTCTGTCTCTCTCTTAAGTCCTCTCCTGTTCTGTTTTGTCAATCAGCAAATACCTGAGGTGTGACTGACTGACTAGCAGGAAAGAAAGGACAGTAGGATTCATCCTACTTTTTAATCTTGTTTCTGAAACCCTTGCAGACTTTTACCTGCCTGTCTGAAGTGGTTTTGGGTCTTCTTTCTGGAGGAAGTTCCCTAATCCCTGAGGTGAATTTTCCCTTGTTTCCTGGTAGAGACTTTCTGCTGGTGAAGATTATATCTCTTTTCTCCCTAGCTCAGGAGAGCCTGGGGGTGCTGCTGGGCCCGCTCGGGCACACCTTCCCCACCTCCTGGCTCCCCAGGGTTTCCTGATTGGCAAGGGAGTCAAACAACCATGCACTTGCCTATGAGGAGTGGCAGTGTGGTGAGGCGCATACCTCCTGAAGTCATGCTGACTTGTCACTCCACTGCCCCTTGAGCCTCTCAGAACCTCAGTTTCTCCAGCTGTAAAATGGGGATGCAAGCAGAACCTATTTACTGGGGTTGTTGTAAGGATTTAATCAGTTCATGCATGATCACTGTCAAAGTCTGCCCAGAGTAAGAGACTCCCTGTCCAGACAGAGCTCAAACAGTCTTCCTCAATTATTTTGTTTTGAGCAACTGAATATTGTTTGGGTAAGAGGCTACCTGAAACCACTCCATCATTTGTTGCTTTGGTCACTTCTCAAGGTCAGCTGAAGGAGTGACTGGAATAGGAAGTAAGGAAATTTAGCCCAGAATTGAAACCAATTCCCAAGAGTTACAGTGTTGCAGTGTGAGTGTGAATAAGTCCTTTAAGGACACCTAGAAAAGCCATAGTGAGCTCTTGATTGCTAACTGAAAAGTTGGTAGTTGAAACCCACCAGTCACTACCCAGGAGAAAGATGTAGCAGTTTGCTTCCATAAAAAGCTTTACAGAGTCGGAAACCCTGTGGGGGCCGTTCTACTCTGTCCTCTAGGGTTGCCAAGAGTCAGATTTGACTCGATGGCTATGGACTATCAGGTAGAAAAACCATACTGCTACTGGTTACTTCCTGGGATTCACAAATGAAAACCTTCGGAATGAATGAAGCAGCCATGTCCTAATGCTATGTAAATAGGTGCTTGAGGTTTGGGATGAAAAATGCCATCTTCACACCCTACAGATTTCAAAAGTGCTGCTCCCGTACAGATTTACAGCCTCGGAAACCCTGTACAGGGTCGCTATGAGTCGGAACCGACTTCACGGCACATAACAACAACAACAACAATATTGCCAAGAGCCAAGAGAGAGGGAAGAAGTATTCTGGAAACCCAGGTAATTCAAGAAGGTCCTTTGATTATGACTAAGACTCTGATAGTAAAGGTGAATTGGAAGAGTTGGAATAAAGTTGAGTTTAATTCTATGCTAAACAACGTGGGAACAAATTTATCACAAGGTACAAGTAGCAGCTGATCAATAGTAGATCAATAAGTGTTCTCTATTTTTCTCTAAGAAGGGTCTACATCCTAACCCCGTAATAAATTGTTGCTGTTGCTTTTAGGTGCCATTCAGTCAATTCTGACTCATAGCAGCTCTGTGTAAAACACAATGAATCACTGGCTGGTCCTGTGCCTTAGTCACAGTTTTTATTACATTTGAGTTCATTGTTGCTGCCACTGTGTCAATCCATCTTGTTGGGGGTCTTCCTCTTTTCTGGTGACTCTTTACCAAACCTGATATCCTTCTCCAGGGAATTGACTCTCCTGACAAAGAACTAGAGACAAAGTCTCACCATCCTGGCTTCTGAGGAACATTCTGGCTACACTTTTTTCCATGTTGTTATTTATTGGCCTAGTTGTGAGGATTTTTGTTTTCTTTACATTGGGGTACAATCCATACTAAAGGCAATAATCTTTGATCTTTATCAGTAAGTATTTTAAATCCTGTTCCCTTCCAGAAAACAAGGTTGTATCATGTGCATATTACAAATTGTTAATGAATCTTCCTCCAATCTTGATTCCATGTTCTTCATATAATCTAGTGTCTCAGATTATTTGCTCAAATGAAAGGATACAACCCTGACACACACCTTTCCTGATTTTAAACCATTCACTATACCCTTGTTCTGTTCAAACGACTGCCTCTTGGTCTATGTACAAGTTCTTTATGAGCACAATTAAGTGTTCCGGAATGACCATTCTTCGTAATGCTACTCATAGTTTGTGGTGAGCCAAACAGTTGAAATATGAGAGACGAAGTTTGGTCATCTTGGCCTCCAAGGAGCACTCTGGCGGAACTTCTTCCAAAATGGATCTATTGGTTCTTTTGGCAGCCCATGGCACTTTCAATATTTTCCTCCAACACCATAACTCAAAAGCATCAATTTTTCTCTGGTCATTTTGTTCTGCTGTGCATAAGGTCGCTCTGGGTCGATACCGACTCAATGGCACCTAACAACAACAACAGAACAGTTGAATGCATTTGTATAGTGAATAAAGCACAAGCAAACAACTTTCTGATATTCTCTGCTTTTAGCCAAGATCCACCTGATGTCAGCAATGATATTCCTTGTTCCACATCCTCATCTGAATCTAACTTGAATTTCTGGCAGTTCCCTGTCAATGTACTGCTGCAGCAGTTTTTGAATTATCTTCAGCAAAAATTTACTTGCATGTGATATTAATGGTATTATTTAATGATTTCCACATTCTGTTGTGTCATCTCTCTTTGGGATGGACACAAATAGGGATCTCTTCCAATGAGTTGGCCCAGTAGCTGTCTTCCAAATTTCTTGGCATGGATGAGTGAACACATCCAGTGTTGTATCAGTTTGTTGAAAGATTTCATTTGTATTCTGTCAATTCCTGGAGTCTTGTGATTCACCAGTGCCTTCAGTACCAATGGTTCTTCATCAGATGCTACCTCTTGAAGTGGTTCAATAGCAACCATTTCTTTCTGATACAGTGACTCTGTGTATACCTTGCATCTTCTTTTGATGCTTCCTGTGTCATTTATTATTTTGCCATAGAATACTTCAATATTGCAGTTGAGGCTTGAAATTTCTCTTAAGTTCTTTCCATTTGAGCAATGCTGAATATGTTTTAACTCCAGGTCTTTGCACATTTCATTATCATACTTTGTCTTCTCTAGCTGCCCTTTGAAATTTTGCTTTGAAAGTTTTCAGCTCTTTCTTCATTTCTTCCTTTATTGCTTTAGCTTCTTTATGTTCAAGAACAAATTTCAGAGTCTCTTCTGACATCCATTTTGGTCTTTTCTTTCTTTCCTGTTTTTTTTTGTTTGTTTGTTTGTTTGTTTTTTTAATGACCTTCTTCTGCTTTCTTTTTTGTCTGATGTTCCTGATGTCATCCCACTACTCTTCTGGTCTTTGGTCATTAGTATCTCATGCATCAAACTTGTCCTTGAGATGGTCTCTAAATTCAAGTGGGATATAGTCAAGGTCCAGTTTTGGCTCTTGTAGACTTATTTTCACTTTCTTCAGCTTCAACCTGAACTTGCATATGAGTAATTGATGATTCCACAATCTGCTCCTGGCCTTGTTTTGGCTGATGATATTGAGCTTCTCCACTGTCTGTTCCCACAGATGTAGTCAGTTTGCTTCCTGGGTATTCCAGCTAGTCAGGTCCATGTGTATAGTCACATTTTATGTTGCAAAGGGATTTGCAGTGACTTTTCAAAATTCTATCATTCAACCTCCAGCTTCATTTCTATCACCAAGGCCGTATTTTCCAACTATGGATTCTTCTTTTTTGTTTCCTACCTTTGCATTCCAATCACCAGTAATTATCAGCACATTTTTTTTAAGGTATTTATTTTGAACTGAATGATAATTTTTACATGGGAGAACATCGGTTTTACACTCATCCTATTGCATATTCCCTCCATGCATCATCATTCAACAGTATTTGCTTCTATTCCCTATTTTTTTGTTTTTTGAATGTACACAAAACACTCAGGAATATATAATAATTTAAAAAACCAAAGAGCACATTCTGCAAGCCTGCCTCCTGGCCTCCAACACACAGCCTTTCTGTTTCCATGAACCTTTCTCTTTCCAAGACCCCCTACGAGATGGATTGGCAGCATTGATGGACTCAAGCATGGCAACAGTAGTGAGGTTGGCCCAGGATCAGGCAGTGTTTCTTTCTGTTGTGCATAAGTCACTATGGGTAGGTACTAACTTGATGACACCTAATAACAACAATAGCAGTCCTCAGCTGCTCTATCTCTCCATGTCATCATCTCTGCCTCCATCTCTGGTGTCATTGCTTCTCTGGATAGGGTCCCACATTCCTCTCATACTCTTCTTCCTTCATGGTCCTCTGTTCCTGGAATGTAAGATTAACTGTTGTTGCTGTTGTCAAGTGCCGTCAAGTCGATTCCGACCCATAGAGACCTTGTATCGGGTTTCCGAGGAGCACCTGGTGAGCTTGAACCGCCGACCTTGCAGTTGAAACGGCTTTGCAGTCTGGTGCATTAACCCACAGCACCAGGACCCCGTAATATTAACTACTCCCCCCTTTTTGTAACAAAACTTCTACCTTTACAGTTCTGACAATTGCAATTAGTCATGATAACAATTACTCACTGTTGAATCATGAGAATCTTATTCCCATCTCCTTTTACCAGACTCATCTAGACAATGTGAAAACTATTCAGTGGAGGGCCTACCTTCACCTGCACACTCTGAAACTAAACTCCCTCTTGAAAACTTGTGAGCAAGTCACTTCATGCCTTTATTGCCCCCCATTTTAGATAGCCAATGTCTAAGTTGCCCATCCGTACCAACTCTGTATATAGAGGGAATAGGATTGATCCTTGATGGGAAGATTCTTTTCCTCTCAGTTGGTATTTTGAGCTACTACACCCATAGGTATAGGTCAAGTTCCTCAAATTGTAACAATTAACACTTGTTTCCTTTATCAATTTTTTTTTTTATATCTTTCTTTAGTCGAGTTCTGATCATCAAGCTATCGAAGCTAGATCTTATCAGTACACCTTTATGCTTGATCAATTTCAGACTGAAGTTGTAGAATTCCTCAATTTTATCATCACTGGTTTAGTGGTTGGTGCATACATTTGAATAGAAGTGGTATTAACTAGCCTTCCTTGTAGGCATATCACAGACAGCATTGTACTTCAAGATAAATTTTAAAATGTTCTTTTTGATAATGTATGTAACTCTTTAATTTGACGTTCCAAGCATAGTAAAGCTGATTAAAAATGGTCAATACCAGTCCATTTCAGCTAACTTATTGTTGCTTTTGTTGTTAAGTGCTGTTGAATCAGTTGCAATACATAGCGACTCTATATAAGGTTTCTAGGGAGTGACTGGTGGGCTTGAACCTCCAATCTTGAGGCTAACAGTCCAGTGATTCTCCTACAGTATCACATCAGGACTCTAAATGCCTACAATATCGATCTTTATTCATTCCACTTCTTTTTTGACAACTACCAATTTTCCTAGAGTCATACTTCATACATTCCATGTTCTGATTATTAATGGTCATTTTTAGCTATTTGTTTCCACTTTGAGTTGTGTCCGTCATTAAATGAAGGTCCCAAAAACTTTGCACCATTTGTTTCATTATGATCATTTCCACTTTGACACTTTTGGAAGACACTTTTGCACTTTGGGAAGAAGCGCAGCCAGAGTGCTCCTTAGAGGCCAAGATGGCCAAACTTCATCTCTCATACTTCGGACATATTGTCAGGAGGGACAAGTCGCTGGAGAAGGATATCATGTTTGGTAAGGTGGAGGGTCAGAGAAAAAGAGGAAGACCCCCAGTGACATGGATTAGCCAAGTGGCAGCATCGATGGACTCAAGCGTGGCAACAGTGGTAAGGTTGGCCCAGGATCGGGCATTGTTTCATTCTGTTGTGCATAAGGTTGCTATGGGCCGGTACTGACTCGATGGTACCTAACAACAACGACAACTTTGATAAGGCAGCTCTTCCCCAGTCTATTCTGAGTGCCTTCCAACCTGAGGGGCTCATCTTCCTGCACAATATAAGATGGTTCCACTGCTGTTCATAAGGTTGTCAGGGCTAACCATTCAGTAGTGGTCTATGTCTCCTTCTTCCTAGTCTGTCTTCATCTGGAAGCTTATCTGAAACCTGTCCACCATGGGTGACCCTGTTGATATTTAAAATACCGGTGGCATAGCTTCCAGAATCACAGCAACTCACAAGCCACCACTGTATGACAAATTGACATGTGGAAGCTTGCATGTTAATTAATATTACAAATAGATATTTGGGTCCTTCATCTATTTTTAAAACATATATTCAACCTACAGACAGCTGAGTTTTGACAAAGGGCTAAAACTCTTTAAATGGGGAAGAGATGTTGTTAAGTGCCTTTGACTCATTTCTGACTCAGAGTAACCATGCACAGGGTTTCCAAAGTTTTAAAAAATCTTTGCTGGAGCAGAAAGTCTCATCTTTTTCCCACAGGACAACTGGCAGGCTTGAACTTCGGACCTTGTGGTTGGTAGTCTAGTGCTTATCATATAGGGAACAGTCTATTAATAAAGGGTGCTGGCAAAAGTGATGTCCATTGCAGAAAAGGCAAGAAGACTTATATCTTACACTATACAAAAATTCAAGATGGATCAAATACCTAAACGTAAAACCTAAAATTATAAGGGCAATCAATGAAAAAATAGGGATGAATTTAAGCTTCCTAATACGTAGCATAAGTACGTTATCAAACATAACTGGAAGCAAACAAACAGCAGAAGACAAACTAGGTAATTGGACTGCCCCCAAATTAGACACTTACATGCATCTAAATATTTCACCTAAAAAGAGAACCCACAGACTGGGAAAATGTTTTGACAAGGACATATTAGATAAAGGACTAATCTCTAAAATTTATAGAAAACATCACATCAACAACAAAAAGACAAATAACCCAATTAAAAAATGGGCATAGGATATAAAAAATCACTTTGCAAAAGAAGACATTTAGATGGCCAACATGCAATCATTAGTTGTTGTTATTGTTGTTAAGTGCCATCGAGTCAGTTCTGACTCATAGTTATCCTGTAGCATTTCTTGAGTATTGGTTGGTGTGTTTGAACTACCGATTTGTGGCTAGCTATCCAATGCTTATCCTACAGTGCCACAGAGAGATGAAAATCAAAGTCATAATGAGGTATCATTTTACCCCAGCATTAATAGCAAAGTTAAATAAAAATAGAAAACAACAAATGCTGGTGATGGTGTGCAGAGACTGGAATCCTCATGCTTTGCTTTGTTGTTAAGTACCATCAAGTCAGTTCTGACTCACAGCCACCCTGCATAGAGTTTCCAAGGAACAGCTGGTGGGTTTGAACCACCAGGCTTGTGGTTAGCAGGTTAGCAGTCCAGAGCTTATTCTACAGTGCCACACTAGGACTCCCCATGCCCTGCTTTATTGTTGTTAAGTGCCATCAAGTTGGATCCAACTCACAGTGACCTGTATAGGATTTCCAGGGAGCAACTGGTGAGTTTGAACCACACTGACCTTGTGGTTCAAACCAACCTTTTCAGTCCAGTGCTTATCATACAGTGCCACACCTCGACTCCAGGTTGTTAAGTGCCGTAGAGTTGGCTCTGACTCATAGTGACCCTGTATAGAGTTTCCGAAGACTGGCTGGTGAGTTTGAATCCCCAACCTTATGGCTCAAACTGACATTGTAGCAGCACTTATCCTATGGTTCAACCACTGGTAAAACAGTATGGCACTTCCTTAAAAAGTTAGAAATGGAAACATCATATGATCCAGCAATCCTTCTAATAGATTATATATCCTAGATAAATAAGAGCCACGACAGGAATAGATACAGGCACATCCATGTTCACTGTTTACAATAGCAAAAAACATGGAAACAACCTAAATGCCCCTCAGTGGAAGAGTGAATAAACAAACTATGGCACATACACACAATGGAATACCAAGCAGTGGTAAATAACAGGGACTTTGAAAACCTCACAACATGGATGAACCTGGAAGATGTCATATTGAGTGTAATAAGTCAATCACAAAAGGATAAATATTGTATGAGATCACTATTATAAGAAATCAAGAAAAGAGCTTCATACAAAAAGAAACATTCTTTGATGGTAACTGTGGTGGAAGGGCAAGGGGAGGTAAATTACTAACTACAGAGTAGACACTTAGGCAACGGGAAAGGCATTATACAATAAGTGGGAAGTCAGCAAAAAATGATGAGGGCAAAGAAAGACAATGGAAGCAGTGTAAGAGATAAAGATAACAGAGGTAAATACTATTTATATACAAACTCTGTAATAACAATAATCTATGGGTTCTATGAAGAAAAACATGGCATCAGGATTGGAGGAAGACTCATTAACAACCTGTGATATGCAGATGATACAACCTTGTTTGCTGAAAGTGAAGAGGACTTAAAATATTTACTGATGAAGATCAAAGAGCACAGCCTTTGGTATGGATTGCATCTCAATGTAAAGAAAACAAAAATCCTCACCACTGGACCAATAAACAACATTCTTAGCAATGGAGAAAAGATTGATGTTGTCAAGGACTTCATTCTTCTTGGATCAACTATCAACACTCATGGAAGCAGCACTCAAGAAATCAAATGACGTATTGCATTAGGCAAATGTGCTGCACAAGACCTTTTCTAAGTGTTGAAGAGCAAAGATGTCAGCTTGAGGACTAAGGTGAGCCTGACCCAAGCCATGGTATTTTCAGTAACCTCATATGCAAGCGAAAGCTGGGCAGTGAATAAGGAAGACCGCAGAAGAATTGATGCATTTGAGTTATGGTGTTGGAGGAGAACATTGAAAGTGCCATGGGCTGCCAAAAGAACCAGTAGATCTGTTTTGGAAGAAGTACAACCAGAGTGCTCCTTGGAGGCCAAGATGGCCAAACTTCATCTCTCATACTTTGGATATATTGACAGGAGGGACCAGTCACTGGAGAAGGATATAATGTTTGGTAAGTTGGAGGGTCAGAGAAAAAGAGGAAGACCCCAAACAAGATGTATTGGCCAAGTGGCAGCATCAATGGGCTCAAGCATGGCAACAGTAGTGAGGTTGGCTCAAGATCGGGCAGTGTTTCATTCTGCTGCGCATAGGGTTGTTATGAGTCGGTACCAACTCAATGGCATGTAACAACAATAGATATACAAGTGGATGCATAGACCCGCAAACTGAACAGGTGTGGAAAGGAGAGTGTGTGTATATATATGTGTGTGTGTGTGTATCTATCTATCTATCTATCTATCTATCTATCTATCTATCTATCTATCTATCTGTCTGTCTGTCTGTCTATATGTCTATATATGGATACATATGTAGATAGGTAGATACAGATTTGACAGAATTTTTAATATAGGTATTTACCATGTTTCAAATATATTCATGAATATAGTAGAGCATATAGATTGCCAAACTAAAAACTTAGATATGACCAAACACCTTGAGGGAATGAGTTGCTGGGTCTAGGGGCTCAGGATCTTAGTCCTGGCATACCATAATCCACAAAGGCACGGCTTTACATCATGCTTTGGTGAGTAGTTACTGAGTCTTAAAAACTTGTGAACTATCAACTACGGTGCAACCACTAGTTTCTCCCTTTCCAGAGCAAAGAAGAGTGAAGAAAGTTAAAGCTGCTTGGAAGCAATGAGTCCACAGGATTAATTAATGGACCACAAAAACCTCAGCCTCCATGACCCTGAGATCTAGGTCTAGAAGAACTAGATGGTGTTTAGTTACCACTGCCGACTACTCTGAAAGGAGTCACATTAAAAGGTCCTGGATAGAGTGGGAGAGAAAATATGGAACAAAACTCAGAATCACAAAACAGACCAGGTTTATTGGTCTGCTAAGAGATTGGTGGAACTTCTGAGACTATGGCCTTTAGCCACCATTCAGGTCTGGAAATGAACTCACTCCTATGGCCCAATTTTCAGCCAAACAAGGTAGGTTTGTAAGGGGAACAATAACACTAGGGAGGTATGCACTTCTTAGAACCATTTGAGATCAAAAGGGAGACATTTTTCCAAGGACAAAGTTCAAAATAGTTAGGAGAGAAAGAGGACTAGACCCAGGAAACACGGAGTAAGTATGCTAAGTCATGTCACATTGTGGGGATTGCAATCAATGACAAAGACAAAATGTGTATGATTTGTTGAATGGAAAACCGATTTACTCTATAAACATTCACCTAATTCACAATAAAGGAGCTCTGGTAGCGTAGTAGTTACGAGTCGGACTGCCAGCCTCAAGGTTAGCAGTTCGAAACTACCAGTGGGAGAAAGATGAGGCGTTCTGCTCCCATAAAGATGTATGGCCTCAGTGACCTGTGCAGGGTTACTATGAGTTGGAACTGACTCCACGGTACTTAACAACAACAACAACAACAATTCACAATAAAAAGTGAAATAAAAAGTTTACATTCAATTATGTCACAAAATCTTTGGATCTTATAAGTGGGGACACAGGGAATCATATTTTTGTGTTATATTTAGGCCAATGGTATAATTTGCAGTTGATCAAGGAGCTGGTGCAGGGCCTGCTAGCGTTTCATTCCTTGAGCATGGGGTCACCAGGACTCAGGCGCTGACTCAGCACAGCTAACAACAAAGCAATGTATTTGGGCACTGTATCAGAGGCTGTTGTTGCTCCACCCACATGCCCTCCCCACAAAGACCTGACTCACAACTCTTAGAAACTGTAACTGCATCAGAGCTTCCCCTGGCTGACTTTATTATGGATGGGGGAAAGTGCCAGGGAACTAGTATTCCCAGAAACAACCCTCAGCTAATGCCTAAGGGGAGTTGGGGTAAAATTCACCTGTTCCCTTGTCCCTGGGGTGAGATGATGCTGAAGTGTTGTTCTGCACTGGCTGGGTAGGAGAATTAAGCTCCAGTTGTCCACAGTGGCAACTTGCTCAACAACCATACCTATCTAAATTATCTAGTGCTACTATAACAGAAATACCACAATTATCAACAAACATACCTTCTTTTACAGTTTAGTGTGTCAGTTCTAGAGGAAAGTCCTTGTTTCCTTTCAACATCTGTGAACTCCTGTCCTCTGGGGGTCTCCATGTGTCTTGTCATCAATCTTTTGTTGGGTGTTAGAGGTTTACAACACAGGGACCCTGGATCCAAAGGATACCCTCTGCCCCCAGATCTTCTTTTTTGGTGGTACTTAGGTCCCTCTGATCTCTGCCCACTTGTTTAATCTGTTTTATATCTCAAAAGATATTAACTTTAAAAACAACCTAGTCCTGTAGATCATATCCTGCCTTATTAGCATAATTTCTATCAATTCTGCTTTGTTTGTTGTTGTTGTTAAGTGCTGTTGAGTTGGTTACAATTTATAGCGACCCTGTATAGGGTTTCCAAGGAGCAGCTGGTGGGTTTGAACTGCCAAACTTGCAGTTAGCAGTTCAGCGCTTATCTTACAATGCCCCATCAGGATTTCCATGAATATAATAGAGGTTAAGATTTACAATATGTAGGATAATTACATCAGATCACAAAATGGAGGAGAATTGCATACTAATGCAAATCATAGCCTAGCCAAGTTGGCATATATATGTTTTAGGGACACGATTCAGTCCATAACAATACCCTTTATGACTTCCTTCTGTAAGGAATCCCTGGAGTCCTGGTGTGGCTCTGTAGGACAAGCACTTGACTTCTAATCACAAGCTCCTTGGAAATCCTGTACAGAGTTGCTATGAGTCAGAACTGACTTGATGGCACTTAACACCACCACCAAGGAATCTCTGAGGAGCTCTGGTGGAGTAGTGGCTTGGGCTGCTAACTGAAAAGTTGGTGGTTTGAATCTACCAGGTTTGTGAGGAAGAAAGATGAGGTTTTCTGCTCCCATAGAGATTTGTAGCCTCAGAAACCCTATACAGGGTCACTGTGAATCTGAACTGACTCAAAGGCACACAATGACAATAACAAGAAATCCCTAATGAGTCCTGGTAGGCTGTGAACTGAAAACTTGGTGGTTTGAATCCACCAGCCCCTCCAAGGAGAGATGAGGCAATCTGCTTCCATAAAGATTTATGGCCTCGGAAACCCTAGGGAGCAGGTCCACTCTGTCCTATAGAATTGCTATCAGTCTGAACCAACTCAACAGCAGTGGGTTTGATTTTGGGTTAAGGAATCCCTGGGGGTGGGGGGCAAAGGGTTAACCCTCAACTACTAACTAGAAGGTTAGCAGTTCAAACACATTCAGAGGTACCTCCAAAGAAAGGTCTGGCAATCTACTTCCAAAAAAATCAACCATTGATAATCCTATGGAACCCAGTTATGCTCTGATAGGTGGGATAGCCATGACCCAGAGCCAACTGGATGGGAAGGAGACTGGTGCTTCCAAGGGTTATGGATCGATTGTATTCCACAAAAATATATGTTGAAGTCCTAGCTCCTGGTACGGTAAACATGACGTATTTGGAAATAGTCTTTCAAGATCTTATCAGTTATCATACCAGAGGAGTAGGGTGGGTCCTAATCCCCTCTGAGTGACATTATTGTCTTTTCTTTCTATTCATCTTTCTCTCCCTGAGCAACTCCTCCATTCCCACTATTTTCTCCCAAGTAGCTGCAAGAGGAGATGGAGAAGATGGCCTTCTGTGCTAGTTTTTCTGCCACAAGTCCACAAGTGACTGAACCTGATGTGGCGTGTAGAATAAGCACTGGACTGCTAACCACAAGGTTGGCAGTTCAAACTCACCAGCTTCTCCTTAGAAACCCTATACAGGGTCACTATGAGTTGGAACCACCAGAAGCGGAGAGAGACAAGAAGGGATCTTCCTTCCTTTAGAGTCTTGAGAGAGTATGGTTCTGCCAATTCATAGTGCTAGCCTTCAGAACTTTGAAACAATAAATATCTGGTTTTATAAGACACTCAGTTTGTGGTACTTTATTACGGTGGTGGTGGTGGTTATGTACCGTGGAGTCGGTTCCAACTCATAGTGACCCTGTATAGGATTTCCAAGGCTGTAAACCTTTACAGGAGCAGAAAGCCTCATCTTTCTCCCACGTAACAGCTGGTAGTTTTGAACTGCTGACCTTAAGGTTCGCAGCCTGATTCGTAACCACTACGCTACCAGTTGAAAATAATATAATACACAAAGGATTTCCTTCCAAATAAAGCACTTGACTGGAATCCTTATCTCAGGGTCTGCTTCTGGGGAAACCCAACCTAGGAGAAGCACGTATTATAAAGCACAGTGATTATCATCACCATTCTCTTTCTTGTTTTGACAGAGACTGGGGAAATAAAGTAATGGCTTTGTGGGATCAGTTGGGGGACATCCTTTAGCTTTGCTCAGGAAGAGAGTGTATATGCCTAATTGTATATTTAACTCAAAGCAATCTCAGAGTGATTCATTCTCTCTCTCTCTCTCACTCAATTATATGCTTGAGCAGCTGAGCCAAAAATTGGTCCATCCAGAGCAATTAAAAGCTTCCTTCACCAGACCTTGGGGATTGCTCTCTCTGATCAATGAGAAAAACAGCCAAGCTGGAAAGCAGCTGAAACCAAACCCATGTTTCAGTCACTTAGATGGACTACACCACCATCGAAATTTAGTTTTAAAAGATTCTTTTATTTTCCAGTGGGATTGCTAGGGGGAGGGATGTTATGCAAATGACCAGATATTATTTCCGACATTTCCAACCCTTTTGGCCCCAAAGTGGAATTCATTTGTGAAAATTGATATGAGGCTCTCTCCTTACCAGTTCATGTAAGGTTTTCATTATGATATTTATAACAAATAAAACAATAACAGCAGTAATCTTGTAACATGCAGATACAACAAATGTGCATGTTACAAAGATTACTGTGCACTCTGATGATAGGTATTCTGTAAAGGTCTGTATTCATTTCCTAGGGTAGCCATGACAATGGACCACAAACTAAGTGACTTAAAACAATAGAAATGTATTGTCTCAGTGCTGGAGGTGAGGGTAGGGTCATGATCTCTGAAAACTTTAGGGGAAGAGCCTTCTTGTCTCTTCCTGGTTCCTGGTGGTCCTTGGCAGCTCCTGGCACTCTTTGGAGCTCCTTGGCTTATAGATACACCTCTCCAATCTCTGGCTTCTTTCTTCAGATGCTCATATTGTTTCTGTGTCCCTTGGTCTCTATGTCTCTTCTCTTTACCAGACCTCACTCAGATGGTGTTAGGACTTAATGTACTCCAGTGTGACCTCATGTTAATTTAAGTGGTAACACTTTTAAAGACCCTGTTTCCAAACAAGGTCACAGTCATAGGTACCAGGGGTTAGGACTTCAACATATACTTTGGGGAGACACAATTCAATCCATAACAAGGTCACTGTTATCTCTATTTTATATGTGCAGCTATTTGGGCTCAGAGAGATTAAGTCACTTGCCTGTGATCACACAGGCAGGAAGTGACCAGTTCAGGCAGGCTGCCTTCAAATCCTGGTTTTTTTTTTTTTTTTAATTTAAGGTTTTTATTGTGGATTGAGTGAAATCCACAGGGCACATCATCAGTTTCACATTCAACAATTCATATAACTTGTTTCAATACATTGATTATAATCCCCTCCCTATACCATCAGTTAAAAGTATTTCTCTTTATCCACTTTAGTTTTTTGTTTTTTTTTTAAACACACAAACAAAAAAACCCACTCAGACATATATAATAAATTACATCTTCAAAGGGCACATTCTGCAAGTCTGCTCCTGGCCACCAGTTCTTAGTCCTTCTCTTCTTAGTTGATGAATCTAGAGTCTTCCATGTCCCCATCTCTACCTCCATCTCTGGTGCTGCTGCTTCTCTGGATAAGGTCCCACATTCTATTTGTGTGTTCCTCTCTTGATGGTCCTAGGGTTAAGTTTTTATTGCAAGTTGGGTGATTCACATGGGAGATACATGGGAGAACATCAGCTTTACCAAAACCTGGACTTTTAACTGTGAGAGGAGGAATCTGTATTTCACTCCAGGATGAAAGAAGAGATAAGAACTTGTTCGCCTGACGTTATTGCCCAAGATAGGGCTCTCTCAGACCCCTTCTTCCCCAAGTTGATGAAACAAAGGAGGGTCCTCTACCCTCTCATTTGTGGAAAAGTGAGAGAGATTCGTAAACTGGGTTCCCTAGGCCTGAGCTGTAGAGGCTGTTAAAAGGGCCACAGTCACAGTGATAAGGGACAATCCTCCAGTCCCTGAGAGACACCGCTGTATTTTTGCAAGCAGGTCTGTTCCTCTAGAGCCCACTGCTGTGTTGGTGAGCAGCTGAGTGATTGCTTATCTGAAAATACAGGTTGGGTACAGGAAATGCATGATTCTTGTCATATGCTATCTCAGGTGATTCATCCTTAAGAGATGGCCCAGGAGACCTGCCTTGAAGCCAGGGATAAAGAACAAGAAAAGTCTATTAGGAAACAGATTTGTCTCAATTTCACCCCTGTCATCGTCCCTGTGTGACTCTGACTTCGATCCTATTTTCTCTACACTCCTCAGTCTCTTCTCTGAATGCCACATGTCCTCTCTATAAACAACATTTCCCTGCAGAGGCTTGGTTCTTCGGCCTTTGCTCTAATGTTTGATTTCTCCACATCTTTATTATTTGCTCAGCATGCAGATTGAATAAGTTTGGTGAAAAGATACAACCTTGGCACACACCTTTCTTGATTTTAAACTATTCAGTATTCCCTTATTCTGTTCTAACAACTACCTCTTGGTCTACGTACAAGTTCCTAATGAGCACAATGAAGCGTAATGGAATGCCTATTCTTTGCAGTCTTATCCATAGTTTGTCTGGGTCCACACTGTTGAAAGCCTTTGCATAGTCAATAAAGCACAAATAAACATCTTTCTGGTATTCTTTACTTTCAGACAAGATCTGATGTTGGCAATGATAATTCCACATCTTCTTCTGAATCTGGCTTCAATTTCAGGCAGTTCCCTGTGGATGTACCATTGCAAACATTTTTAAATTATATTCAGAAAATTTTACTTGTATATAACATTAATAATACTGTTCAATGACTTCCACATTCTATTGGGTCATCTTTCTTTGGAGTAAGTACAAATATTAATCTATTCCAATCAGTTGGTGAGGTAACTATCTTCCAAATTTCTTGGCATATATGTGAGAATGTCTTTAGTGCTGCATCACTGTGTTGAAACATTTAAAATTGTATCCCATCAATTCCTGGAGCTTCGTTTTTCTCCAATGCCTTCAGTGCAGCTTGGACTTCTTTCTTCAGTACCATTGGTTCTTGATCATATGTTACTTCTTCAAATGGTTGAACATACACCATTTATTTTTGTGACTGTGTATTCCTTCTATCTTCTTTTGATATTTCCTGTGTCTTTCAACATTTTGCCCATGTTGTTGTTGTTATGTGCTGTGGAGTCGGTTCAGATTCATAGCGACCCTGTACAGGATTTCTAAGGCTGCAAATCTTTAAGGGAGCAGAAAGCCTCATCTTTCTCCTGCAGAACAGCTGGTAGTTTTGAACTGCTGACTGTGAGATTAGCAGCCTGATTTGTAACAACTATGCTACCAGAGCTCCTTATTTTGCCCATAGCATCCTTCAATATTTCAACCAGACGCTTGAATGTTATTTTCAGTTCTGTCAGACTGAGAAATGCTAAGTGTGTTCTTCCCTTTTGGTTTTCTAACTCTAGGTCTTTGCACATTTTATTATAATACTTGTTTTGTCTTCTTGAAATGCCCTTTGAACATTTCTGTTCTGCTCTTTTGCTTCATCATTTCTTTCAGTTGCTTTATCTTCTCTGTGCTCAAAAGCAAGTTTCAGGATCTCTTCTGACATCCATTTTGGTCTTTTCTTTCTTTCCTGTTTTTTTTTTGACCTTTTGCTTTCTTCATGTATAGTGTCCTGAATGTCATCCCACAACTCTTCTGGTCTTTGGTCATTAATGTTTACTGCATCAAATCTGTCTGTGAGATGGTCTCTAAATTCAGGTGAGATATATTTTGCCTCTTGTGGACTTGTTTTAATTTTCTTCAACTTTGGCCTGAACTTTCTTATGAACAATTTATGGTCTGTTACACAATCGGCTCCTGGCATATAATATTGAGATTTTCCACCCTTTCTTCCCACAGATGTAGCCAATTTGATTCCTGTATAGTTTATTTGGTGAGGCCCATGTGTATGTTGTTGTTGTTGGTACCATAGAGTTGGTACTGACTCATAGCAACCCTATGCACAACAGAATGAAACACTGCCCGATCCTGGGCCAACCTCACAATTGTTACCATGCCTGAGCCCATTGATGCTGCCACTTTGCCAATCCATCTCACTGGGGGTCTTCCTCTTTTTCTCTGACCCTCCACCTTACCAAACATGATATCCTTCTTCAGTGACTGGTCCCTCCTGATAACATGCCCAAAGTATGAGAGATGAAGTTTGGCCATCCTGGCCACCAAGGAGCACTCTGGCTGCACGTCCTCCAACACAGATCTGTGTACAGTTGCCTTTTATGTTGTTGAAAAAAAGGTTTTTCCAATGAATAACTCAGTGGCCTTTCAAAACTCTATCATGTGATCTCCAACATCATTTCTGTCACCCAGGCCATATTTTCCAGGTACTGATCCTTCCTCTTTGTTTCCAACTTTTCCATTTCAATCACCAGTAATTATAGATGCATCTTGATTGCATGTTTGATCAATTTCACACTGAAGAATTCTTTAATTTCATCATCACTGGTTTTGGTGGTTGGTGTGTAAATTTGAATACTAGTGGTATTAGCTGGTCTTCCTTGTGGTGGTGGTTGTGGTTATGTGCCATGGAGTTGGTTCCAATTCATAGCAACGCTACATAGGGTTTCTGAGGCTGTAAATCTTTACATGAGCAGAAAGCCTCATCTTTCTACTGCAAAACAGCTGGTAGTTTAGAACTGCTGACGTTGAGATTATCAGCCCGATTCGTAACCACTACACTACCAGAGCTCCTTAGTCTTCCTTGTAGGCATATGGATATTATTCTATCACAGGCAGTATTGTATATCAAGATAGATCTTGAAGTGCTCTTTTTCATGATAATGCCATCACATTTTTCTTCTACTTATTGTTTTTGGTTTAGTAAACCAGGTGATTGTCTGATTCAGAATACCAGTACATTTCAGCTCACCAGTGCCTAGGCTATCGATCTTTATGCATTCTATTTAATTATTGATAACTCCCAATTTTCCTAAACTCATCCTTTGTGCATTCCATGTTCTGATTATTAATGGCTGTTTTAGCTGTTTCTTCTCAATTTGAGTTGTGCATCACCAGTAAATGAAAGCCCTGAAAGCTTTCTCCATTCACATCGTTCAGGCTAACTCTTGCCCAATCATATTTTGAGCACCAACCTGAGGTTCTCATCTTCTGGAACTACATAAGACAGTGTTTTGCTGATATTGATAGGGTTTTCTTCTTCTGGCACTATATCTGACAATGTTTTTGTGCTATTCGTATAGTTTTCATCTTCTGACACTGTATCTGACAATGTTCAGCTGCTGTTCAGTGACTACCCATTCAGAAGTAGTTTGCCTCTCTTTCTTTCTAGTCTGTTTTAGTCCAGAAGCTCCACTGAAACCTATCTACCATGGGTACGTCTGCTGGTATTTAAAATAATGGCAGCATAGCTTCCAGCATCATAGTAGCATGCACGTCACCACAGTATGACAGACTGACAGATGAGTGGTCAGAGGAACTCCTAGACCCAGGGAAAGATTGATGCCAAAACACATGGAGATCTCTAAGGAACCAAGCAGCAGAAGCTGAAGAGACAAGGACCTCCCTTCAGAACTGATGGAAACAAAAAGCATCCCCTAGGATGGCTGCAACTGTTCATTGACAGAGAACTTCCGGAGGTTCAAGCCAGATTCAGAAGAGAACATGGAATGAGGAATAGCAGTGCTGACACCAGATGGAGCAGGCTGAAAGCAGAGAATACCAGAAAGATGTTTACCTGTGCTTTACTGACAATGAAAAGGCTTTTGATTGTGTGGATCATGACAAGCTATGGACAACATTGTGAAGTATGAGTATTCTGGAACACTTAATTGTGCTCCTGAGGAACCTGTACATAGGCCAAGAGACAGTCTTTGAACAGAACAAACAAAGGGAACACTGAACGGTTTAAATTTAGCAAAGGTGTGCTCCAGGGTTGTATTATTTACCACACTTATTCAGTATGTACGCTGAGCAAATAATCTGAGAAGTTGGATTATATGAAGAAGAATGTAGATTCAGGATTGGTGGAAAACTCATTAGCAACCTGTGATATGCAGATGATACAACCTTGCTCGCTGAAAGCAAAGAGGACTTAAAACATTTACTAATGAAGATCAAAGACCATAGACTTCGGTATGGGTTGCATCTCAATGTAAAAAAAAAAAAAAAAAAAAAAATTCTCACCATTGGATCAATAAACAACATTCTTATCAGTGGAGAAAAGAATGAAGTTGTCAAAGACTTCATTTTGCTTGGATCAACCATCAACACTCACGGAAGCAGCAGTCAAGAAATCAAATGATGTATTACATTTATAATCTGCTGCACAAGACCTCTTTAAAGTGTTGAAGAGCAGAGATGTCAGTGTGCCTGGCCGAAACCATGGTATTTCAATAACCTCATATGCATGTGAAAGTTGGACACTGAATAAGGAAGACCATAGAAGTATTGATGCATTTGAGCTATGGTTTTAGAGGAGAATAATGACAGTACCATGAACTGCCAAAAAAACAAACAGATCTGTGTTGGAAGGAGTACAGCCAGAGTGCTCCTTGGAAGCCAGGATGGCTAGAGTTCATCTCTCATACTTTGGACATATTATCAGGAGGGATCAGTCACTGAAGAAGGATATCATGTTTGGTAAAGTGGAGGGTCAGAGTGAAAGAAGAAGACCCTCAATGAAATGGATTGGCACAGTGGTGGCAATGATGGCCTCAGATGTAGCAATGATTGTGAGGTTGGCGCAGGTCTGGGCAGTGTTTCATTCTGTTTGCATAGGGTTGCTAAGAGTTGCTACTGACTCTATGGTACCCAACAACAACAACAGAAGCAACTTTCTTCAAGAGTTGATGCTATAAGTTTGGATTTCTAGCCTCTAGAACTGTGAATCCTTGTGTGGCACTGTAGGATAAGCACTGGGCTGCTAGCCACAAGATCAGCAGTTCATACCCACCAACTGTTCCTTGGAAACCCTATAAAGGGTCACTATGAGTTGGAAAAGACTCGAGGGAATTTAACAACAACAACAAACTGTGAGAAAAGTTTGTTTGTTAAAGCCATCATCTTGTGTTGTTTCCATTAGAGTAGCATTAGATAACTAAGAATACATCCAATCCTGTTTTACATTCTTTGCGAGTACAGGTTACATATACTTAACACATAGACATGATATGAACATTTCCCCCAAGTTTTCCTTATCAGTTCTGTTTTAAGGGAGTACTTCCTCTGTACGTTTCCAAACTCTGTTTAACTAGATGAGAATCACTAGTCCTGACTACTTCAGAGACCTGTTCTTAGAAGCAGTAGGCTGCCCAGGTAACAAGGGTGATAATACTACACTCCCCTGTGACGTCTCTTACCACCACTTCTTACCACATTGTTGGGATGGAGAGGCATTGGGATGTGCCTTAAGGACATCAGGGCCTCCCACCTCATCTGTCCTGTTCTGCCAATGCAGGGCTTTTGTGACAGACTGTAGTTTGGGTTCCAGAAACAATGGCCTTTTTAAGATGGACACATTAGTCCAGCTTGGGCAATCAGCCCAAAGTCCATTTTGTGCAATTCTTGGTGGCTTGCCCAGTCTCTTCCTGAAGTGCAGCAGGGTCCAGGATGGTCTCTATGTTTTCTGTGTGTCCTGAAGTGGGTGGGTGGGGAGTTAGGAGCCAGCTAGGTGAACTGTGCCAGACACCATGAGCATTTGCTCAGGGTGGAAACTGACTGTAACTTGATGGCCACTCTGAGCCAGGACCTGCTGGTTTATCACTTACTAGTACCATGGCAGAGTGTGTATGTGGGAGGTGGGGGATAAAGCCAACACTGCCAGGTAACGTACATTGGAGACTGGGGGTAGAACCTTGTGAAAGAAAGCCCAAGGCAACAAGGTGAATTATGATTATGTGTGGGGTTGAACCATACTGACCTAGATGTGTTTTCTAGGAGCTCCACTGAGGCTGGGGGCTGGGGACCTTGGTATCTCTCCTCCCAGGCCCTTCCCTCTCAGACCTATTAGAGAATGATTCAGGTCTTCAAGGGCACATGTACTCTGAGAGAGAAACCTGCAGAGGCTGCATGACCTTGTGTCAGCTTATCCTTGAGGCTCTCTAGAATCCTTTATGCCCACCGGGGTCAAGGTGATAGGATGTAGCCTCCCCCTCTTGATGATGGCATGTCAAGTTCACACTGTAACAGCACACATGAGATAGAAATGACTGCTGTGGCCAGTTTAAGAAAATACCATTTGGTACAGAGATCCCCCTGCCCCCCAACAAGATGGATTGGCCTGGTGGCAGTATTGATGGACTCAAGCGTGGCAACAATAGTGAGGTTGGCCCAGGATCAGGCAGTGTTTCATTCGGCTGTGCATAGGGTCACTATGAGTCAGTACCGACTCGATGGTACCTAACAACAACAACAGAGACCAAGTAGGTTGCGAAAATGGCCAAGTGTTCAACTACTAGTGAAAAAAGGTGGATGGTTTGAACCCACCCAGAGATGCTTTAGAAGATTGGTCTGGACTTCTGCTTCTGAAAGGTGATAACCTTGAAAGCTCTATGGAACAGTTCTATTCTGCATATGTGGGCTCACCATGAGTCCAAATCAACTTGATGGCAACTAATAACAAAAGCACTGTAAAGAGTTCCAATCCTGGAGAATAAAGGTGAGAACCTGGCTCCTCTCTCTGTCATCAAGGAATGTGCACAGCTCCCGTTTGGATAAGCCCAAGGTTGGGACAGTTTCAAGGGCTTCTGATATGTTGTCTGCCCATGTTTTTCCTTCTTTCCTTGACCCCTTCTCTGCTTCTCCCATGTCCCACCAATTGGAGGTTGGGGAGAAGTAAGGGAAAGGATATTCAGGGTGAGTTTGCTGAGTTTGTGCTTTTAAGCCAGATTCCCCTTTACCCTCTCTTAGACCTATCCTCTCATTTCCTTCCTCCTTTTCTCACAATCAAGTACGCTTATGCTTGCAGCATTCACCCATCTTCCTTCTCAAATGAATGATTTATACTTCTTTCATCATTTTTTCACGTTTCATTGACCTGGAAGCTTACCCTTCTCTGAAACCACACCTACCAAAGACCTTCAAAAGACGAAATCCAGCATCTTCCTTTCAGTTCTTGTTTGTTTGACTTCTTTAAAGTACTCAACATGACCTGCCTCCCTTCTTGAAATTCTTTGTTTAGTGGCTCCACATCATTTCCTGTCTCTCTGATTGGTTCAAAGATGTCAGTTTGCATGGTATTTCAGTAGCCTCAGATGCAAGTGAAAGTTGAGCAATAAATAAAGACGACCAAAGGAGAATTGATACATTTGAATTACGGTGTTGGTGACGAATATGAAAAGTACCATGGACTGCCAGAAGATCAAGCAAATCTGTATTGGAAGAAGTACAGCTAGAATGCTACCTTAGAAGACATTATGGTAAGACTTTGTCTTTGTACTTGGGACATGCTATAAGGAAAGACCAGTACTGGAGAAGGACATACGCTTGTGAAGAGTTGGCAAAAAAGTGGAAGATCCCCAAGGAGATGAATTGACACAGTGGCAGCAGCAGTGGGCTCAAAAGTAACAACAGTTGTGAGGATGACACAGGATGGGGCAGTGTTTTGTTCTGTTGTGCAGAAGGTTACTATGAACTGACTTGATGGCACCTAATAACAACAATAATTAGTATAGAAAATTCACCAACCCATGCAAGGTGCATAAAATAGACCAATCACAGGGCTAACTGTGGCCTAGCCATTTACTTTGTTCAGAATTGTAAACTCAAGACCTGAAACAGAAACTCACTGCATAGCACTCATCCTGGTGGGCAGTCCTTTCTGTCATGTCCGTCCACTTCTTATTTATATGTCCATCTAAGGGGTCTAATTCAGAGCTTGGCTTCCAGCGAATTCAATGTGATGGGATTCAGGGTGTCCATAGATTCTCTAGAATTGTTTGGGAAATGCTGCGTGTGAGCATTTCTTCTGGATTCATAGTTTCATCAGACTCTCAAAGAGGCTGTAAGTCCTAGAAAGGCCAAGAATGATTGAAGTGGGAGCCCAATATCTACATCTTGAATGTGGGGCATTAGTAGCCATCTGTATTTTCTGCCTTCCCACTAAAAGTGGGAAGCTGGTGTCCCACTTTTAGTGTGTGCTGCTATTTGGTGGGAGCCCATATAACTGCATGAATCTGAAGAAACAGGCCACATCCGACCAACCCTGGCACCAGAGACCTCTAAGGGCACATGTGTCCCACTAATTGTACCATATTACTTAAAAAATTTCCCTATCTCATCCAAAATGCTTTCCATTACTGAAAACATTTCATTGCAACACAACATTCAAAGCAGAAAATAATTTGGTCTTGAGAGGGTGGTGCAGATTTTCATTGTCTAAGTCCTCCAGCTAATTGCAGCTTTGCTGGAGGAGCTTGAGGCTTTCTCTGTTTTTGCAGGAGAGGGGCTGTTTTGACATCTTCAGAAGCACAGTAATGTTGGCATACCAGGATGCAGCCAGAGATGAAGATGATTCTTCCCAGAGAAAGAAAAGGATGCAGGGATGGTGAAGGTGTGGGAATTCAACACCCTGCAAGATAACCTAATGGGATGGAGACTCCTGGAGACAAAGGGTGCAGATGGTGCCTAGGAGGCTAGTGATTTCTGTGTTGAAGAAGGCTCTGTGTTTTTCCTTTTAATAGCAGCAGGTACTAGGATGCCTGTTCCCACTGTGCAGGTCCCCTGGGCACTTGAGGATGGCTTTGGCAGTGCTGGTGTATTTTTAGCCCTCTAGTAAGTGGAACAAAGCACTCTAAGAGTAGCATTTTGCTCCTGGCTCTGAGCAGCACTCAGTGGCTTTTTGAGATGAGCAAGGCTCTCTCTCCATCACGGTGGGATGTGAACTTAACTCTCTGGCTGCTCTCACCTGGCTCCCACAGGGACTTAGGGAGAGGAATTCTTTCATCAGCTGGCATGGGCCAAGGGCATGCACTCAGAGTGGCTTCAGGGAGAGACCAAGCAAGCTGACCTTTTTCTGGAACACAGAATCAAGATTCTTCCTGGGTTAAATTTTGCATCTTTGGGCTCTATACTCTGAGGAAGAAAAGATTTTGTATCGGAACCACCTGTGGAGGGTAGGTGAAGCAGAGAGCACCAGGCCAGTGAACAAGAGAATGAGTGGGCCCTGGATGCCAGCTAGGAAAGCAGCCTCTGCTGGCCTGAGGGAGGGAGGTGGAGAAGCGAAACGTGGCCACTTTCTGACCACATGGGTGATGAACTCTCAAGGTCAGCCTTCAGCATTCATCTACCAAATATTTGCTCAGATCACTGACCTTGTGGACTTCCGCTCTCACCGCGCTGTACCCAGGCCTCACCACAGCCACATGGCCCAACTGTATGGCCCTCTGATTCTCCAAGTTCCAAAGAGGGCCTTTCCAGGCAGGCAAGCCTAGCGTGGTTCCCATCTGTGGGATGTGTAATGTGGGTCAGGTTGTATAGTTGGAGGATTGGGCCAGGTGTCACCCAGACCCTTGGTTTCAAGTAAACACCTCACCAAAGCACTGCTATGAGGAGCTCAAGGTTCAACACAGCTGCCCACATAAAGCCAAACTCCACTAGAGAGTCTGGCCACTAGGGCCTTCTCCCCACCACAGCCATCCTGTCCACTAGAGCTGGGAGAGACTTTGCTCTTCAGAACAGACACATGAATCTGTTTCTGCCTCACCCCTCTTTCTCGCCCTAGTTTTCCTTTGTCTCTCTGTCTGTCTGTCCCACCACCCTCCTCTCATGTTGTTGCTTAGTGCTCTTGAGTCAGTTCTGACTCACAGCAGCCTTGTATAGGCTTTCCAAGGAAAGGTGGTGGGTTTGAACAAATGGTTAGCAGTCCACTGCTGATCCTACAGTGCCATACCAGGACCCCTCTCATACACACACACTAGTCCCCCAAGTGACCACTTTGGACTCCCCATTATGCTAAACTCTGCACAGACACCATTCCCTGAAGCCCTGTAACCTTACAACTTACTTTTAAAAAATGTTTTATTATAAATTATATGATACATGGGAGAACATTAGCTTTACATTCATCCTATCATATATCATTTCATTGCCATGGTTACAATCCCCTCCATGCATCATCAGCCAACCAAAGGGTACCCTGCAAGCCTGCCCCCCTGGTGGTCAGCACACAGCCCCTCTCCCTCTCTGAGTCTAAAGTCCCCAGCGCTCCATCTCTCCACGTCATCGTCTCTGCCTCTAGCTCTGGCATCCTTACAACTTACTTTTGCTATTTTACTAAGTTGGAAACCAGGATTCAGAAAGATTAAACTATTTCCCCAGGCCCACAGAGGATGAATGTGGGAGTTGGGTGTCAATTCAAGGTTGTTGGATGGTCTGCTGCCCCAAGAAGAATAGGGAGAAAGAGGAAGCATACCATACAGCTGTTCTCTGAGATTCCAGAACAATGGTGGGCTGAGAGCTGAGGAGATGGAAGAGCTGTCGTTCCTGCTCTGGACCACTTACTTCCCAAAGTGGCATCTGGGGAGAGAGTTATTTTCTGGTTTGCTTATATCAATGTTGTTTTGGGTTTTCTGTCACTTGAAGCCAAACTGATGCTAAATAATCCACTTGAAATCTCGACCTCTCTGTGCATGCTTGCAAATACTCTCTGATGTAGTAGTATGATGAATTATGGCTCTTCCAACAAAGTCTTTGTAACTCTCACCAAATGATTGGGTTTTTGTATTGTTGTGAAGTGCTGTTGAGTCAGTTCTGACTCATAGCTTCCCTGTATAGGGCTTCTGAGGAGTGGCTGTTGAGTTTGAACTACCAAATTTGTGGTTCAACTTGCGCTTTAAACTGACCTTGCATTATCGTATAGCGCTACATCAGGATTCCAGTGATTGGGAAGTACCATGCAAATAGGATGTTGCTGTTGTTAGGTGCCATTGAGTCAGTACCAACTCATAGCGACAGCAGAATGAAACACTGCCTGATCCTGGGCCAACCTCACTATTATTGCTACGTTTGAGCCCATTAATGCTGCCACTTGGCCAATCCATCTCACTGGAATCTTCCTCTTTTTCTCTGATCCTCCACCTTATCAAACATGATATTCTTCTCCAGCGACTGGTCCGTCCTGACAACATGTCTGAAGTATGAGAGATGAAGTTTGGCCATCCTGGCCTTTAAGGAACACTCTGGCTACACCTTTTCCAACACAGATCTGTTGGTTCTTTTGGCAGCCCATGGCACTTTCAATATTCTCCTCCAACACTACAACTCAAAAGCATCAGTTCTTCTACGGTCTTCCTTATTCACTATCCAGCTTTCGCATGCATACGAAGTTATTGAAAATACCATGGCTTGGGTCAGGCGCACATTAGTCCTCAAGCTGACATCTTTGCTCTTCAACACTTTATAAAGGTCTTGTGCAGCAGATTTGCCTAATGGAATACATCATTTGATTTCTTGAGTGTTGATAGTTGATCCAAAAAGAATGAAGTCATTGACCACTTCAATCTTTTCTCTGTTGATAAGCATGTTGTTTATTGGTCCAGTGTTGAGGATTTTTGTGAGGATGTCAGGACTCTAATATTGAGATTGGTTAGTTTTGACACCCCACTAAGTTTGAAAGGAATCATGTCAAAAGCAGGAACAGATGATCCCAGGACTACCAAAAAAGAATCGCCATGAGCATTGTGTGAGTGAGATCCCTGCATGAAGGAGCAGTAGGGGTGTCAGTGACATGGAAAGACCGAATGGAATGAGGCAAAGGCTGAGGGGTCACATGACTGAGAGGGCAAGGATGAGAGAGAGGCATGCCTGTAGTATGACTGAGAAAGGGCACTCCTGATCAGAAAACTGCTGTATCTTGAGTTGTTTCTGAGCTTGAATTGTACCCTGTTAACTTCCCTAATAAACCTCATAATTGTAAATACAGTCTGTGAATTCTGTGGGGTCATTGCAATAGATTATTGAACCCAGAAGAGAAATAGCGTGCCATGGAAAGGATGATTGGTATCAGAATAGGATAAAGAATGGATTGGCAGATGAAGGCATTGGCTTTGGACTGATGTGGAGTTTGATTCTTCTTCCTTGTGAAGTCAGAGGAAGTCAAACAGTGCCTCCATGCTATTTTTGCAGATGTGTGTCTGCCTTTTCCTGTACTGATCCATCTGCAGTCCTAGCTCTGGCTATGGATATCTTTATTGATCCTTCAAGACCAGCTAAAAATCCACCTTCTACTTGTTGCTTCACCTAATTTCCAGCCCTCTGGGAATGATTAGTACATTTCTCCTTGAGAAATGTTTAATTTTACAATGCAGATTTCTGGGCCCATGGAATTGGGGTGATCCTCCTAGGTCATTTGCTCTTGGGTGTCCCTTAAACCTTAACCCTTGGACAAACTGGCTCCTGGGGGTCACCTTTGAGTCAAACAATAAGCTTAGATAAACTAGTAAGGATGTTTTGCCCTGAGAATTTGGTTCATTTGAACCCAATGCTCAGGGCATTTTCAGTCATTTTCAGGAAACAGACTACAGGGTTAGACTGGGAGCTTTGTTTACTGTAATACGATAATTATTGTTATTGGTTTTCAAGATAATCTTAACACTAAACTTGTTTTCAGTTCTGTTCTGATACTTTTTTCTATGGAAATACTGATAAGATTTGGTATAAAAGTGTTTTAAGTTTCTCTTATCTTTGGAACATTTGTTATATTATGCCAATTTGCAAATAATCTTCAATTTTTTTTTTTTTGTATTGAAAAAATTTATATTTAGAATTAGCCAGCTGGATTCAGTTGAGATGATCACAATTTTGTTGGCAACATCCAAAGCATCATAGTCAGGAGCCAGTCGAACATATGCCTTCATTTCTTTATCAGGCCTGATCAAGGCATTGACCTTGGCTACGTCAATGTCATAGAGCTTCTTCACAGCCTGTGTGATCTGGTGCTTGTTGGCCTTGACATCACAGTGAACCCAAGTGTGTTGTTATCTTCAGTCTTCTTCAGGCTGACTCAGTGGTGAAAGGTACCTTGATGATGGCATTGTGGTCAAGCTGGTTTCTGCTGGAGGTGCTCTCGCAAAGATATCTGGACTGTCTTAAGAGCCTCAGTGTCTTAGACAGTTGGAAGGTGGGTGGTGTGCAGACGTTTTTTGTATGTGGCTGTGGGTGCCTTTCAGCACGGCCTTCTTGATCTTCAATACCTTTACTTTGGCTTCAGTTTGGAGAGGGGTAGGGGCTTCCTTCTTTACTTTCAGCATTATCTGCATAAAAAGCTTCAATCCATTTCTATGAATAATATTACTTTTTGTTTTAGCACTTTCTATGTTTCCAGCCTCTGTGTACTTCTTGAATTGCCCTTATTATGCTCTGATTTGTGTGTTGGAATATTTTGTCATGTATGTATCTACTCTACTAGTTAGACTAGAAGATTCAGTGTTTGTTTTGTCATATCAACAGTGATGTGCTGATATGCTAACTCTCTGGGAGGCAAAAAGCATTTTGATTTACACCACTTGTCAAATCGCATGCTGTAAATACTCCCACCATGAATGATTTCAAACTGTAATAGTGTAACAATTGGTTTGTCAAATTCCTGAATATATGACAGCTATCTCTCATGAACCAGTGAATTGCTGTTGTGGCACTGTAGGATAAGCATGGAACTGCTATTTTGTTAAAAGGTGACTTCAGGGGGGATAGTTTTACTTCAAAATATAAAGGATAGGCATGAAGTGACTGGCTTACAAGTTTTAAAGACAGATTTTAGTTTCAGAATGTGTGGGGCAAGTTAGAATCCCCCACTGAATGGTTTTCATCTTGTCTTGACAGGTCTGGTGAAAGGAGATGGGAATAAGATTCTTATGATCCAATAGTGAGTAGTTGGTATCATGACTAATTATAGTTGTCACAACTGTAAAGTAGAAGTTTTGTAACAAAAAGGGGGAAGTAGTTAATTTTATATTCCAGGAACAGAGGACCCTAGGACCATCAATGGAGAAAAGCATGAGTGAAATGTGGAATCCTATCTAGATAAGCAGCGACACCAGGGATGGAGGCAGAGATGAGGACATGCATAGAGGGAGCAGTTGAGGACTCTAGACTCATAGAAAGAGAGAGACTGTTTGTTGGTGGCCAAAAGGCAGGCTTGTAAAATGTGCCTTTGGGTTGTTTGAATGATTATATATTCCTGAGTGTTTTGGTGCATATTCCTCCCTCTTCCCCCCACGCCCCAAAAGAAAACCCAAAAACCAGAGGGAATAGAAGCAAATACTGTTGACTGATGATGCATGGAGGAGATTGTAATCATGACATTGAAACAATGAGTGTAAAACCAATGTTCTCCCATGTAAACTATCACTCAATTCACAATAAAAACTTAAAAAAAAAAGATATAAAGGGTATTTCAGATTAATAATCCTGGTGATTCCTCTAGTTTCAATGAGTCCCTCTTGAAACTTTGTAAGCCAGTCACTTCGGGCCTTTTTCACCCCCTCATTTTAGGTAGCCAATGTCTAAGTTGCCCGTCCCTATCTACCCTGTGTACAGAGGGGATAGCATTGATACTTGATGTGAAGACTCCTTGGTATTTAGAACTACTAACCTCCATGAGTATAGGTCAAGTTCATCAACTTGTAGCAATTTACCCTCGTTTACTTTATCAAAAATTGTTTTTTGTTTTTGTTTTTATCTTCCTCTAGTCAAGTTCTAGGGTCCTGGTGTGGTGCTATGGGCTAATGTGTCAGACTGCAAAGTCGTTTGAACTGAAAAGTTGGTGGTTCAAGCTCACCAACTGTTCCTTGGAAACCCTATGCAGGGTTGTTATGGGTTGAATCGATATGACGGCACTTAACAACAACAAAAACAGTCAAGTTGTGATCAAGCCATCGAGGCTAGGTCAAATGGGTACTATCTGCAAGTTTGGGTGTTCCTGTGCATTTCCTTCACTTCATATCAGCTGGATGCTTCACTCTCAGTTCTAGCCCTCCGTAGGTAGGACTCAGGTGTTCATGGGTTCAGGTGCCCCCATGTCTCACCACACTTTGGACCAACCAGCCATTCCTCTTCTCTCTCATCTCCAGGTCAACGGGAGTTCATGGAACATGGTTGAACTCAGCCCATTTCTTCATTGCTGCCTTTGCCCCTCTTCTACTCACCAGTAGACCAATGTGGTCGTCAGCAAGCTTACATGCCTGCTCATGTGTTCCCTTTGAGTTTCAGTCTTCAAAGAGGGTTTGTCCTGAAGGAACTTGATTGTTTCCCTTGATGGCTTCCCGGCGAACAACTTGCTTATTCTTGTAGTAGCTAGTCATACTGCCATTTTTGTTTTGGGTTTTTCCTGCTGATCTTTCTTTGAAGATGTATCTTCTGTTGCTCTAACTGTTCCAGGCTGATCTGCTTGTCCTTTCTAGTGGGAATGTCCCATCTCTGAAAGTTCTGGATGGGGCTCAGGATTCCACCTAAGGTCCTATACACTGCAAAGGCTCCGCAAGAGGCCTATTTCAGTGGCCAAGTGCCAGAACTCCTTTTAGGTGTTCCAATCAGTTATAGGCTGAAGATGGGCTTATAAGTTTTCTGTAATCATGTTTCCCGACATTCCTTTCTATCCCACTCAAGTGTCTATTTTATAGTAGTAGGCACAGAAAACCAAAATTCATAAGACAGTAAAGCATCTTAGTATTATTTTCCCTTTTCAGACTATGCCTTAATCCCCGTATCACAGAACTCTATTGTTCCAAGGTTGAGCATGCATCCCTATTTACCTCTGTCCCATTTAGCCCATGCAAACCTGACTCAGTGTTCCCCTATCTACCTTGTTCTTCCACCCTATCCCCCTTCTTGTGTATTGCCCTCACCAACACCTGAACTCTGATGTGTCTGCCCCCTACCCTGTGCTCTACCATTGCCTTCCTCCATCTCCCCCAAGCCCCTCACCCCACCCCCTTCAGTAACCAACAAAGAAAAAAAAATTCCCGCCCCCTTTAGTATGGATATCTTTTCTTAAGCTTTTACAATAATGCTTTTATGTATTATTTGTCATTTTGTGACTGAATAATTTCACTCAGCATAATGTCCTCAAGGTTCATCCATGTTATGGGGTGGCTTACAGCTTCCTTGTTATTCTTCAAGGTAGCATAATATTCCATTGTGTGTATATACCAAAGTTTGTTTATCCCTTCTTCTATTGATGGGCACTTAGGCTGTCTCCATCTTTTTGCTATTGTGAATAGTGCTGCTGTGAACATTGGTGTGCATCTACTCATGTTATGGCTCGTATTTCTTGTGGATATATACCAAGTAGAGGAATTGCTGGATCACATGGCATTTCTTTTTCCAACTTTCTGAGGAAGCACCATATTGTTTTCTAGAATGGTTGGACCATTTTGCATTCCCACCAGCAATGTAGAAGGGTCCTCCCAGTCTCTCCACATCCTCGCCAGCATTTATTATCCTCTGCATTTTTAACTTTGCTGTTTTTACTGGTATGAGATATCTTATTGTTGTTTTGATTTGCATCTCTCTAAAGGAGCTCTGGTAGCGTAGTGGTTACAAATCGGGCTACAAACTGCAAGGTCAGCAGTTCGAAACTGCCAGCTGCTCTGTGGGAGAAAGATGAGGCGTTCTCATCCCGTAAAGATTAACAGCCTCGGAAACCCTGTGCAGGGTCGCTACGAGTTGGAACCAACTCCACGGCACATAACAACAACAATGGCTAATGATCGTGAACATTTCTTCATATGTTTGTTGGTTGCCTGAATGTCTTCTTTGGTGAAGTGTCTGTTCATGTCCTGTGCCCATTTTTTATTTGGGTGTCTTGTCTTTTTCTAGTAGAGGTGTTGTAGTTTCCTACAGATTTTAGAAATTAGTCCTTTGTCTAAGTCACTGAAAAAGATTTTTTCCCTCATTCTGTGGGCTCCCTTTTTACTTACCAGTAATGATTTTTTAAAAGAAACTTTTACCTTCTTTTGAGTATTGGTCCAAATTTTGTTTGCAGATGACCAGACTCTTCTTTTTATGCTCTTCCGTGATTTGTTTTGATATCCGTCTTGCACAGACTTTTCAAAACCCAAGTCTGTCATTGATTATTTCATAGGCAGAGCCATGGCTGATTCACAAATGATTTGCCACATCATCCACTGCCACTCATCTATTTGACAGAATCATTATCACCTGCACAGTCAGTGTCATCATCAGTCATGGACGTGGATGGTTGTCTTAATATAACCAGAGTGTGGATAATTTTTGACTCATTCCCATATTTAATTGATAATTATATATTGGTGTATTCTTAGGCATGAACCACCTGTCTTTTGGTGGGTGTGACAGAGAATGTAAGTGTGTGCACAGTTTTCTGTTCATTCTTCATGTAGTTGAGGGAAGCTCTGGCTGTTTTAACTGGAACTCCTGCCAGCCTAGATATTGTCTGGGGTTAGGGCACCTGATTCAGATATAGTTTGTGTTGGCTCAGAATATGGCTGAGGTCAGGATGTTTGTTTCTGAAAAGAACTCTTTAAGTCCCAGAGAGCAGCAGAGGGTAGGACGGCACATTGTGGAAGGGGTTCTTGGCTTCCCAGGAATGACCAGATCCAGCTGGTCTGATGAGGCAGAGTTCAAGTGTCTCTAGATTCGGAGGTGATACACTTGGCACCTGATTCACAAAGGCACACCTTACAACTCAGACAAAGTTGGGACAGTAAAAGGTGGGGGATGTCACTGGCCACTCATTGGGTGAGAGTAGGACTGGTCAGCAGGCAGATGTGGAGAGAAAGGGAGGGTCCTATCTTTCTCTGCACTAGCACCTGTGTGTCTTTGTGTTGCTAGGCTGCTGTCTCTACTGAAACCTGCTTGAAAAGTTCAAGATTGCCACATCAAGCCAGCTGACAGTTCATTCTTCAGTCTTCTCTCTCCCTACTTTTCTTTAGCTTCTTCTCCTAGTCAATATTCAATCTATTTCTCTATCATTTCCTCTGAAACTTAGGTTTCCAGGATTATCACTGGTATCTATTTAATTTGATTTCTAGGGTCTTTTTTTTATAGAGGTCTGGGTAGCATGCCTGCTTAGTCTGCTCTCTTGCAGTGCCCAGATCTGATCATTTTATTGTCAATGATTTCCCTTAATAGAGTCTACTCCTCACATCATTATGTATGTATCATTTGGGTGGTGGTTGTTATGTGTCATCTAGGTGGTACTGACTCATAGTGACCTTATGCACAATAGAACGAAACGCTGTCCAATCCTGCGCCAAGCTCCCAACCATTGCTACACTTGAGCCCATGGCTGTTGCCACTGTGCCAGTCCATCTCGTTGGAGTCTTCCTCTTTTTTGCTGACCCTGCACTTTACTAAGCATGATGTTCTTCTCCAGGGACTGGTCCTTCTGATAATATGTCCCAAGTATGAGAGGTGAAGTATGGCCATCCTGGCTTCTAAGGAGCATTCTGACCATACTTCTTCCAATAGATTTGTTTGTTCTTCTGGTGGTCCATGGTGCTTTTAATATTCTACTTCAACACCATATCTCAAATGCATCATTTCTTCTATGGTCTTCTTTATTCATTGTCCAATTCCACATGCATATTAGGTTACTGAAAATACCATAGCTGGGTCAAGCACATCTTAGTGCACAAATTGACATCTTTGCTCTTGAACACTTTAAAGAGGTCTTGTGCAGCAGATTTGCTTAATGCAATACGCTGCTTGATTTCTTGACTACTGCTTCCATGAATGTAGATCTGAGTAAAATGAAGTCTTTGACAACTTTAGTCTTTTCTCCATTTATTTTTATGTTGTTTATTGGTCAGGTGGTATAGATTTTAGTTTTCTTCCCATATTGAAGGCTGTGGTCACTGATCTTCATCAGGAAGTATTTTAAGTCTTCTTCACCTTCAGTAAACAAGGTTAAATCATCTGCATTTTGTAGGTTGTTAATGAGTCTTCCTTCAACCCTGATGCCATTTTCTTTTTCATATAATCCAGGTTCTTGAGTTATTTGGTCAGCATACAGATTGAATAAGTATGGTTGAAAAAATACAACCCTGACACACACCTTGTCTGATTTTAAATCCTTCAGGTTTCCTTTGTTCTCTTCAAACAACTGCCTCTTGGTCTATATACAGGTTTCTCATAAGCACAATTAAGTGTGCTGGAATACTCATTTTCTGCAGTGTTTTCCAGAATTTGTAATAATCTGCACAATGAAAACCTTGCACAGTCAATAAAACACAAGAAAACTTTCTGCTATTCTCTGTTTTCAGCCAAGATCCATCTGACAACAGCAATGGTATCCCTCGTTTCCTGTCGCTGTGTGAATCCAGCTTGAACCTCTGGCAGTTCCCTGTTAATGTACTCTTACAGCCATATTTGAATTATCTTTAGCAAAATTTTACCTGCATGTGATATTAATGATATTGTCCAATGATTTCTGCATTCGGTCGGTTCACCTCTTTTTGGAATGGGCACAAATACGATTCTCTCCCAATCAGTTGGCAGGTAGCTGTCTTCCAAATTTCTTAGGTGAGTGAATGCCTCCAGTGCTGTAGGGCCAGCCTGCATGAGGAGGGGGTCTCCGGAGGTGATCGGAGAATGGAAGCAACTGCAGACTCGAGAAGGTAGGTTAAGAGCGGGATTTATTAGTTACAATACAGCTTTAAGTACCACAACAAAGCTAAAGTTTATTATTATCTAGATAACAGTCAGGCACAAATATGTTCTCCTCATTATGGACTTCTCCCCTAGCCACCTGGTCCATGTGTTTGTTTCCATAATCTTTGGCATGCAAGGTTTTCCTTGCAAGGTTTTCTGGTTCTCATCAAGGTGTTCCTTGGTTTGAGAATTGCCTCAGAGTGGGTTTCACACATGTCCTGTTCTTCTTACACAGTGCTGCATCAGTTTGTTGACATATTTCAATTTGTACTCTGCCAATTTCTTAAACCCTTTATTTTGCCAGTGCCTTCACTGCAGCTTGAACTTCTTCCTTATCATCTGTTCTTGACCATATGTTACCCTGAGAAATGGTTGTACTTTGACCACTTCTTTTTGGCATAGTGACTCTCTGTATTCCTTCCATATTCAATATTTGGCCCATAGAATCCTTCAATGGCACAAGTCGTGGTTTGAATTTTTTCTTCAGTTCCCTCAGCTTGAGAAATGCTGAACATGTTTTCCCCTTTTAGTTTTGTAACTCCAGATCTTTGCACATTTCATTATAATATTTGTCTTCTCGAGCAGACCTTTGAAATTTTCTAATCAGCTATTTTTCCTCCTCATTTCTTCCATTTGCTTTAGCATCTCTATGCTGGAGAGCAAGTTTTAGAGTCTCTTCTGACATCCATTTTGGTCTTTTTCTTCTTTCTTGTCTTCTTAATGACATTTACTTTCTTCCTATGTGATGGTCTTAATGTCATCCCACAACTCTTCTGGTCTTCAGTCATTACTGTCTAATTCATCAAATGTGTTCTTGAGATGATCACTAAATTCAGGTGGGATATGTTCAAGGTCACACTTTGGCTCTCGTGGACTTGTTTTAATTTTCCTTCAGCTTCAGCCTGAACTTGTGTAAAAGCAACTGATTGTCTGTTCCACAGTCTTCTCCTGATCTTGTTTTGATTGATGATATGGAGCCTTTCCACCATCTCTCTATAGATGCAGTCGATTTGATTTCTGTGCATTCTATCTGGTAAGGTCCATGTGTAGAGTCATCTTCTATGTTGTTTAATAACAGTATCGGTAATTTTCATTCTGTTCTCTTATTTTTGGCTGACAGTTCTTTGCTTTCAGCACTTTTAATGTATCATACCATTGCCTTCTTGCTTGTATGGTTTTGAAGAGAATTGACACTAAATTTATTGGGGACTTCATATACACAATATTTTTATTTTCTTGTGCTGCCCTCAAAATTTTCTCTTGGTTATTTGTTCTCAAGAGTTTGATTATGATGCACCTTGGTGAGTTTCTTTTAGGCTTCATCCTGGATGGGGTTACTTTTGCATTTTTATAAAACAAAATTCCCATCATTCATGACGTTTGGGAAATTTTCTGCTAATATTTGTTCAGAAATTCTTTCTGAACTTAGCACTTCTTGCTCTGGAACGTCCATAAAGTGTACAGTATTCTTCTTAATGGTATCCTATATATGCCTTAGGCCTAGTTCAGTTTTTGTCTTTTTTTTTCTGTTTAATTTTCAGATTGAGCAATCTCAAAAGACCATGTCTGAATTTGCAGGTCCTCTCCTGAAATTTCAATTCTTCTTTGGTGTCCTTCCATGGTGTTTTCATTTCTGTCAATTAATTTTGAAACTCTAGTGTTTGTCATTTAAAAAAAATATTTCTTTGTTGTTTCATATTTTATTTTTGTATTGTTTTCCTGATTTCCTTTATATCTTTTTATGCTTTCTTTTATCCCATTGCAATTTTTGTTGGGTAATTTCATTATTTGTTTTTCCTCAAGGGTTATTTCTGACCGCTTGTGTGCCATTCTGTCCTGTTTCATCTTATGTTTTATTATTGTTGCCTGCTTAACATTAAGATTTATTTAACTTTAGAAGATCAGAAGATGAGCTTCTGCTCTCCTGGCTCGTTGCTTCTTCCTGGGATTCCAGGGTCTCCTCACCTGAGCTGTACTGGCCTCAGGGCAATTTGCTCAGGTGCTTTGGCCTATACCTCACTTCAACCTCACCACTGTGTCCAAGCTCTTCTGCATTAGGGCAGAATGTGTGTGGTCTCAGAGGACTCAGTGCTAGGTTGGGGTGAGAGATGGCTGTGGTACTAGCCAGCTAGTAGGTTAGTAAGGTGTGGCCTAGGGTGCTGCATGGGACCAGGGGTAGGGTCAACAGCACCACTCAGGTTTGTTGTTGTTAGGTGCCATTGAGTTGGTACCGACTCATAGCGACCCTACACACAATAGAATGAACAATGGCAACTCACTACTGTTGCCACACTTGAGCCCATTGATGCTGCCACTTTGCCAATCTATCTCACTGGGGGTCTTCCTCTTTTTCTCTGACCCTCCACCTTAACAAGCATGATATCCTTCTCCAGTAAATGGTCCCACCTGACAATATGTCCGAAGTATGAGAGATGAAGTTTGGCCATCCTGGCTTCCAAGGAGCACTCTGGCTGCACTTCTTCCAACACAGATCTGTTGGTTCTTTTGGCAGCTCATGGCACTTTCAATATTCTCCTCTAACACCATAATTCAAAAGCATCAATTATTCTACAATCTTCCTTATTCACTGTCCAACTTTCACATGAATATGAGGTTATTGAAAATATCATGGCTTGGGTAAGGCACACCTTGGTCCTCAAGCTGACATTTTGCTTTTTAACACTTTAAAAAGGTCTTGTGCAGAAGATTTGCCTAATGCAATAGGTCCTTTGATTTTTTGACTGCTGCTTCTATTGAGTGTTGATCGTTGATCCAAGAAGAATGAAGTCATTGACAACTTCAATCTTTTCTCTGTTTATCAGAATGTTGTTTATTGGTCCAGTGGTGAGCGTTTCTATTTTCTTTACATTGAGATGCAATCCATACCGAAGGCATATGGTCTTTGATCTTCATCAGTAAATATTTTAAGTTTTCACTTTTGACAAGCAAGGTTGTATCATGTGCATATCGCAGGTTGTTAATGAGTCTTCCTCCAATCCTGATGTCAGGTTTTTCTTCATATAACCCAACTTCTCAGATTATTTGCTCAGCATAAAGGTTGAATAAGTATGCTGCCTCACACCTTTCTTAATTTTAAGCCATTCAGTGTTCCCATGTTCTATTTGAATAACTGCCTCTGGGTCCACATACAGATTCCTCATGAGTACAATTAAGTGTTCAGGAATACTTATACTTTGCAATGTTGTCCATAGCTTGTCATAATCCGCACAGTCGAAAGCCTTTGCATAGTCAATAAAGCACAGGTAAACATCTCTCTAGTATTCTCTGCTTTCAGCCAAGATCCATCGGTCATTAGCAATGATATCTCTCGTTCCATGTCCTCTTCTGAATCCAGCTTGAACCTCTGGAAGTTCTCTGTCAATGCATGCTTGCAGCCGTTTCTGTCCATTTCTGTATTACCTTTAGTAAAACTTTACTTGCATGGGATATGAAAGATATTGTCCCATGTTTTCCGCATTCCGTTGGGTCACCTCTCTTTGAAATGGGCACAGATACGCATCTCTTCCAATCAATAGGCCAGATAGTTGTCTTCCAAATTTCATGGCAGAACTGAGTGAGTGTTTGGTAAGGGCTGTGAAGGTCACTGGCTCTCATCTGGTCAAAGGAAATGCCACAAGCGCTGCGCCATTCCAGGACTCAAGTCGTGATGCAGGTCCAGGGGCATGGCCCAGAATGCAGTGCTTGTAAGATCCTGTGCTTCAGATTTCTGGGAGGAGCTCGTCTGGGCATATCCACAGCAACAGGGCAACAGTTCTTGCAGCGTTAGGATGGAGTGGTCGCTCAATGTGATCCTGGAGGAATGGGCCAAGCTTGCGGCAGATCACCTAGATTGTTCCCGCCACTGGTGTCTGAGCAACATTTCCACCTCAGGCCAGTCGACCTAGTGAACAGCTCAGCCTATGGGTGCTCTCCCCCGCCCCCCCAAGAACATGGCTGGGCTAGCCTCCGATGGATGGCTGGGTGAAAGAGCGTCCCCAGAAGTCTCTAACAGATAGACTACCCAGGTATGTGTTTTAGCGAAACCACTTTCCGGTGGTGAGCTGTGGGTTAATGTGCTGGGCTGCAAGGTCAGTTTGAACCAGAAGGTCAGAGGTTCAGACCTTGGAAACCAGCCGGTCCTCGGAAACCCTACACAGGGTCGCTATGCGTTGGAGAAGTATATTATGTTAGGTAAGGTGGAGGGTCAGAGAAAAAGAGGAAGACCCCCAGCGAGATGAATTGGCAAAGTGGCAGCATCAATGGGGTCAAGCGTGGCAATAATTGTGAGGTTGCCCAGGATCCGGCAGTGTTTCGTTCTGTTGTTCATAGGGTCGCTATGAGTCAGTACCGACTCGATGGTGCCTAATAACAATAGGAGTCGGAACCGACTTGATGGCACTTAACAACAACACTTTGTTGCACTCCTCTGGGCTAGGGTAGTACGTACCAGCACTGCTCTGTTGCATTCTTGCTGTGCCCCTCCCCCATTGCATTGGTACCACCAGCCTTCCAGTTCCTTGATGGGGATTTCCTACTGGTCAGTCCGCACCACGCTCTTCCACTGTGGCTTCACTTCTTAGTTGTGTACATATGACATTGCTGCAGAGAGAGGGATGCGATGCCACCATCTTGCCTTCCCACTTAGCTTTTGCTGGGAATGTCCATCTATCTGAGTGAGAGAAATAACCTCCTTTCCCTACAGCCCATAGCCATGAACAAGAGTCCCATGTGTCAGCACTGCTGACCTCACAGCACACAAGCCCTGGTGGAGAATCACATCCTCCCCTAAGCACTGCCTAGAGGAACCCAGCAGATATGGGGCCATTGACTATGGCCAGATGCCATAGTTAGACGAGAGGCATGGAGTCTGGGACCATGAGCCAAACTCAAGATGAGCTCTTCCCACCTTTAACATTGCCAGTGTCATGAAGCCACATGGCTGAGAGCTGCCCTTTTGCTATTGAACAAAGACCTAAATTGCCTTTCTGGGAAATGCCTAGGCAGGAATGGGAAAACTTACAACTTTTCCCCTTTTCTACTCTGTCTTAGAGCAAACAGTTTTATTTATGTTGAAGACAGGAAGGTTCTATCATATTGATAATGGGGGGAAAGGGAGAGAGCCATGTCTTAAAGCAAACTTAATAATTCCTCCTTTCAGTTTAAGAGTAAAATCTCACCTGTAACTTGTGAAAGAATGTGTGAAAAATCAAAATGCACTCACTCCACCCTCTAGGTTTGAGCTATGGAAATTATGTAGCAGCAAAGAGGCATTCTAGAGGAAGAGAGAGGAAGCAGGTTATGAAACGGACTTGCAGCTGCATGCTGTGGGTGTGTGGTTTGGTGGTGAACTCTAGTTCTGCCTCTGACCAGCTGTATGACCTCGGTCAAGTTGCCCAACCTTTCTGGGCCAGCATATAACAAGGGAGTGGGTTGAAGAGTGCCACAGTCCCTTTCCTTTAAGGAAAATTCAGGGAGAGCTGAAGTGGCTTCTGACTTTTGGGGACTGCCCACTCTGCCACTGGGGGTAGGTACTGACCCCATTCCACTGGTACTCTGTACTCAATATGATCTGGACACAGTGGTGGCTCCTCTCATTGGTGCCTCTTCCAGTCTGTACTTAGCCTTGGGATGCACTTAGAATGTATACATCCGACATCAATTCTACCTTCCCCTCCCACTTCAACCCAGGTATCAGTAACCTTGATCCTGATTGGGTAGAGGGAGGAAATGTCAATAGTGTGGAGAGATTAATTAGCAATCACTCCATCACTGAGCAACATGGCATAATTTACCAAGGAGCTGCGTGACACTGGGCACTTACATGATTTTTCCATTTCTTTCTCTAAAATACAAAGGATGTCATGTGAAATTTACCATGTTAATTGTACAAATAGTAAATTAAAAAATATGTAGTGATGGTACATATAGTTTATTATAAAGAACACACAGGGGAGTTTATGTTTTATATCCAATTATTAAAAATTTTATTGACCCAAGAGTCTAATTTGTATTCAGGCAGCCACACTACATACTTAGATCTTCTGTGATGTTCTCATTTTTCAGTTTCAGGCTTTTTTTTACTTTATTCAGTTATCAATGAACACCTGAAACATACTCTGTTTTTTCTTGCTTCAGTTTTATGGGGACACCCCTGGCTTATCATAGAAGAGGGTTGTTAAAGGATTACATGAAATTATGTAAAGCATGTGGCTGAGTAAATGCTTAATAAACAACTGCTGTTGTTGTTGTTTCCCTACAACGCTGGACATCCTGGCTAATGAAGAATGTGGTCTCAGCCCTGGCTGGCAGGGTCACTCAAAAACTGGGTGTCAAGAAAGTTGTGTGATACATTTGCAACAGCAGCAACAACAGAAAGTAGCTGCTGAGCCTCCTTAAAAAACCACTGCTGTGGAATTAATTCTGACTCACAGCAACCATGTCCAGGGGTTCTAATGCTGTAAATATTTATGAGAGCAGAAAGCCTTAGCTTCCTCCTTCAAAGCTACTGATGGGTTTGAACTGCTGACCTTGCAGTTAGCAATCCAGTGCTTATCCTACAGTACCACCAGGGCTCCATGTACAATCAGAATTTTCATGGGATTTGGTTTACTGCTTTGGAGGTTGACCATCATTGCTTCATGGGCTATTCCAATTGATTGACCTGATAACTTGTTTAGTGCTTTTGTTCTACCTCCTAGTTCATTGCATAGTGGCTGGGGTCTTAAAAGTTTGTAAGCAGGCCTGGAAGTCACAATAATTGGTCACTATTCTCCTGGAACAACACAGGAAGAAGAGTCAGGAATAGGAGGATATGGAATGTATGGTTAGTTGCCTCAATGAACAAATGCCTCCTGTGTCATGAGACCAGAAGAGCTGGATGGTGCCTATTTACCATTACTGTACATTGTGATCAGATTCCATTGAAGTATTCTGATCAAAACAATATGTCAAATTCTCACGAACTCCAGACATCCTAGATTCATGAAAGTTGGCTAAACCCCTGAAACTATTGCCTTGAAATAATCTTTAAGCCTTAAACCAAACATATCCCCTGATGTCTTAGACCAAACAATTGTTAACTAGTAAAAAAAAATGTCTGCCTTGAGCATTATGCTCTTTTACGAACTATTTATATGGAATCACATTGACAATAGCAACTCAAAAGATTAGCTAGGAATGTTAGGGGACAGTGAGTTTCTGTTAATGAGGGAGGAACAACATATAAAAGGAAGGTGAGAATGGTTGTACCACTCAGAGACTGTAACCAGCATTACTACACTATACATGTAGAAATTGTTATGCTAGTGCATATCCTTAACAACAACAAAATGAAGTTATTTTTTTTAAAAATTGACAACATCAACTTGAAAGATTAGGCAGGAAACTTAGGGGGCAGTGCATTGTGTTAAAGGGGGAAGAACCACTCAGAATAGGATTGATTACCTCAAGCAAGGTAATCAGTGTCACTAAGTGCTACATGCAGAGACTACTGAATTGGTGTATGTTTTGCTGTGTATATTCTTACCATCACCAAAACAAAATAAATAAAATGATTTTTTTTTTTTAAAGTTTGGCAACACTGATAGAAAAATGTGGAAGAGAACTTCAAATTCTCAAAAAAAATTCAGTCTGACTGGATCAGTTGGAGTCCTGGTGTGGCACTGTGGGCTAATGCATCAGACTGCAGAGTCGTTTGAACTACAAGGTTGGTGGTTCAAGCTCACCAGTTTCTCCTTGGAAACCCTATACAGGGTCACTATGGGTCGGAATTGACTCGACAGCACTTAACAACAACAACTGGATAAATTGAGACTGGAGGAATCCGTGAGACTTGCATTAGAGGCTGAAACCTGAATGCATTTGGTCTGTGGAAGGCTGCAGCCAGAAGTAAGAGCCCAACTCCATCATGAGCCTTGGCATAAGTTCAGACACCATCTTGAGTAATTTACACACTTCTGACAGCTGAGCTACCAAAGTGACCCGGACAAATCCAAAAGGCAGGGAAAGGCAGTTTTGCCCTCCATCAATGCATGTTTGAAAGTTGATAATCTAGTTAGCTCAGGACAGGCTGACTTACCCTCAGGGACTTGCCTGGGACTGTCCTTAATGACCATATGTCATACACTGATCAATTTGGTTGGAGGGACCCAGAACAAATCCTGAAAAGTTTTCTAATCTGAAATATCCCAATCATGGTTCCTTTCCTGCTTCCACAGCCTGGCCTCTGACTGTGGGGTGAATTGATAGGCTGTGAATTGTGATTTTGTGATGAATTTCTTTTGTTTTCCTTCTTGTATAAATAAGCATATGGATGTAAATCCTTTGGACACCATTATGGCCCCATGCTGGTTTCCCTCATCCAGATGATATGTCTTCATCCTGCGTAAGACTTAATACAAGGTCCCTATAATATACATTTGAATTTGGGGTCTTTTTCTCCTGTAAAGCAGAATATTGCCCTGCTTTAGGGGAATAGTTAAACTTTGAATCAAAGTTGAAATTAACATTTTAGTTAAATAGCAGATTAGTTCATAAAGTAAAGAACATCACTCTTGAGTACTGTGTTCCTTAAAAAAAAAAAAAAAAAAATCGTACCTATAAGATCAAACGGCCAACATAGTTGACAAGGCTGAGGGGCAGTGAACTAGGTTACTGGGAACAGAACAACTAGATGAGAATGTTGACACAATGTGAAGAACGTAATCAATGTCACTCAGCAATTTGTGTAGAAATTGTTGACTGAGAACCTGTTTTGCCATATACTCTTTCACCAAAAATATGAAAAAAAGAGAACAGTATACCAGAGAGGATCAAATGTTGGGGATCCCCATCATCCCAGCCCTTCATATAAGGTTATTCTCCCACTCTCTGTCCTGTTGGGAACTGGGTGCCATAGTCTTCTCCCTTGCTGCCCACGCCTTGATTGCTGTGTGGATCAGAAGAGACTCAGAGATGTCAGTTGGGGCAAGTGTCTGCCTTCAGGTAGGCATCAGAGACTTTGCCATCTCCATTGTACAGTTAAGGCCATGGATCCTGTGTTAGTTTCTGAGTGCTGCGGTAACAGAAAAAATATCACAAGTGCATGACTCTACTAAACATAAATTTATTTTCTTACAGTTTAGGAAGTCAGAAGTCAGAATGCAGGGCCCCAACTCTAGGGAACGGCTCCATTTGTCTGCTTTGGGGGAAGTCCTTGTCTCAGCTTCTATAGAACGCTAATGATGCAAGTATTATATCCATGGAGGCCTGGTCCGTGGTGCTGTAGGATAAGCACTGAACTGCTAATTGCAAGGCCTGAGGTTCAAATTCACCAGCCACTCCTCAGAAACCCTATACTGGGTCACTATGAATTGGCACCGACTTGATAGCCTTTAACACCTTAACAACACCAACATTATATTCACAGGTGTATGGGTTAGGTTTTACAACACATAGTTTTGGGGATCACAATTCAATACATAACAGAGTGCATCATTTTCCTCTTAACAGATCCATCCTGCATCCTTCTCTGTAGTCTTTGATCTTCATCAGTAAGTGTTTTAGTCCTCTTCACTTCCAGCAAGCAATCTGCATATCACAGATTGTTAATGAGCCTCAATCCTGATGCTATGCTTTTCTTCATATAATTCAGTTTTTCGTATTATTTACTCAGCATGCAGACTGAATGAGTATGGTGAAAGAATGCAACACTGGCGCACACCTTTTCTGATTTTAAACCATTTAGTATCCTCTTGTTCTATTTGAAAGACTGCCTCTTGATCTATATACAGGTTCCTTATGAACACAATTAAGTGTTCTGGAATACCCATTCTTTGCGATGTTAATCCATAGTTTGTCATGATCCACACAGTTGAAAGTCTTTGCATAGTCAAAAGCACAAGTAAACACTTTTCTGGTATTCTCTGTTTTCAGTCAAGATTCATCTGACATCAGCAATGATATCCCTAATTCTATGTCCTCTGTTGAATCCAGTTTGAATTTCTGACAGTTCCCTGTTGATGTACTATTGTAGTCATTTTTAAATTATCTTCAGAAAATTTTTACTCACCTCTCTTTGGAATGGGCACAAATATGAATTTCTTCCAGTTGGCTGGGCAGATGGCTGTCTTCCAAATTACTTGATGAAATTTGGCACTCTAATTGAGTGAGTACCTCCGGTGCTGCTTCTATTAGTTGAAACTTTTCAATTTGTTTTCTGTCAATTCCAGAGGCCTTGTTTTTCACCAATGCCTACGGTGTCATTTGGACTTCTTCCTTCAGTACCATTGTTTCTCGATCATATGCTACCTCTTGGAATGACTGAATATCTACCATTTCTTTTTGGCACAGTGACCCTATGTATTCCTTCCATCTTCTGATGCTTTCTGCATCTTTCTCATTTTGCCCATAGAATCCATTAGTTCTTCCAGCTTGAGAAATGCTGAGTCACCACAGTATGACAAACTGACAGATGAGTGGTGATCCTGGTGGGTAGTGTTGACATTTTCACTATGTTAAATCTTCTTATCCATGAACATGGCATATGTTTCATTTTTGTAAGTCTCTTTTTCTTCTATCACCTTTATAACTTGTTTCTTATATTAATTCACTATTGAACTTCTTGGCCTGGGCTCTATTTGCCCTGAAGGAATCCTGACTGCTACAGGTACCATGGTCAGACATCTAAGTGGTTCTGAATGTTCTCATCATGTTAATTCCAAAAGACCATGATTTTGCAAAAGAATTTCCATGGGGTGATTTCCAGACCGAGTCTGTCCTAAAGGACAAATGCCCAAGCTTCCTGTAATAGACTGCAGAAATGACCATAACAATCCCCTTCCCTTAACCCATACTCTTTATAATATGACTTTACAACTTCTTACATCAAGGGATAGAGTCAATTTCTCCACTTTTTAAATCAAAATTGGCCTTATGACTTGGCCTGTGAACTATGGTGGCATTGATCTGAGGCTTCAAGGGGCCTAGCATACTTCCATTTTCTCTCTGGGAACCTGCCAGCTGCAGTGTGAATAAGAGTATTAGAGGATGAGTGAACATGTGAAGCATCCCAGCTAAAGCCATCCTAAATCAGCTCATTCCCAGCTGACCTGGTAGCTGACTGCAGGTGCATGAATGAGAGCCAGCTGAGAGTCCCACCTAGCTCTGTTGAGCCATTCAGATAACCAACAGACTTATGAATAATAATGGCTGGTTGTTACTTTAAACAACTAAGTTTGGGGATAATTTGTAATGCAGAAGACCTGATGGCACTGTGGGTTAGGCATTGGGCTGCTAACTTTAAGGTCAGTGGTTCAAACCTACCAGCTAGTCTGAAGGAGAATGATGAGACGGTCTGCTCTCATAAAGATTTTTAGTTTTAAAAGCCCTACATAGGGTCACTATGAATCAGAATCGACTCAATGGTAGTGAATTTGGTTTTGGATTTGGTTATGCAGGTGACAATAGGAAGTAGAGAATTCCAGGTGATTCCTTTGAGCTTCTGACTCATAACACATTCCATGTCTAGCAAACCCCAGTGCCACTGGGGATTTCCTAGAAAGTAATAAGGAAGTCCAAGCTGACTGGCTCTGGCATCAGTATACTGATTGACTAATTGGGTCAGGTTGGTTGTATTCCAGGTACGGATGCTGGGCATAGTCCTCAGGTTCTATAGTAATCCTCAGTGTTTTGTTAAGTGCCATCTAGTTGGTTCCGACTCAGCATGAAACACCGCCCAGTCCTGTGCCATCCTCACAATAGTTCTTATGTTTGAGGTCATTGTTGTAGCCTCTGTGTCAGTCTGTGTCCTTGAGATCCTTCCTTTTTTTTTTTTTTTTTAAATCAACCCTCTACTTTACTAAGTCTGATGTCCTTCTTCAGGGATTGGTCCCTTTTAATAACATGCCCAAAGTACTTGAGACAGAGTTTCACCATTCTTGCCTGTAAGGATCATTCTGGTTGTAGATCTTCCAAGATAGATATGTTTGCTTTTCTGGCAGCCCATGGTGTATAGCATTTTAGCCAACACCATAATTCAAATGCACCAATTATTCATTGTCCAGTTTTCACAAGCATATGAGGTGCTTGAAAATACCATGATTGAGTCAGGTGCATTTCTCAAAGTGCTATCTTCGCTCTTTAATACTTTAAGAAGTCTTGTGCAGCAGATTTCCTGAGTGCTGCTTCTATGGGTATTGATTATAGATACAAGTAAAATTAAATCCTTCACAACTTCAATTTTTTATTTATTGTGATGTTATTTATTGACCCAGTTGAACAGGATTTTTATTTTATGTTGAGGTGTAGTCTATACTGAAGGCTGTATGTAGTCTTTGATCTTCATCACTAAGTGCGTCAAGTCCTCTTCACTTGCAGCAAGCAAGGTTGTGTCATCTCCATAAAACATGGCAGCAGGAATGGATATGTTTCAGCAAATGGATGTAGCACTGGAGGTGCTCACTCATCTATGGCAAGAAATTTGGAAGACAGCTACATGGCTAACTGACTGGAAGAGATCCATGTGTGACCATTTCAACAGGATGCCAAAATTATTGGACAATATTATTAATATCAGAGTCCTGGTATGGTACTTTGGGTGAATGATCTGGACTACAAAGTCAATTTGAACCACCAGGTTGGGGGTTCAAGCTCACCAGCCACTCCTCAGAAACCCTAGACAGGGCCAATATGGGTTGAAACTGACTCAATAGCACTTAACAACAACAACAGCAACATTATTAATATCACAGGAAAGAAAATTTTTGCTGAACAGAATTCAAAAATGGTTGCAGCAGTACATCAACAGGGAGTTGTCTGAATTTTAGTTGGATTCAGAAAAGGATTGGAACAAGGGATATCATTACTGATATCAGAAGGAGCTTGGCTGAAAGCATAGAATACCAGACAGATATTCACCTGTGTTTTATTGACTATGCAGAGGTGTTTGACAGTGTGGATTATAACAAATAATGGATAACATTAAGAGGAATGAGAATTCAAGAACATTTAATTATGTTCCTATGGAATCTAAACATAGGCAGTCATTTGAACTGAACAAGGGGATACATCATGGCTTAAAACCAGGAAAGATGTGAGTCAGGGTTGTATCCTTTAACCATACTTAATCAGTCTGAGAAGTTGGACTACATGAAAATGAACATGGCATCAGGACTGGAGGAAGACTTATTAATCCTGATTGCTAAGTGGTGTATTTCTGTTGTGAAACTCTTTGGATTTGAGCTTCCCACTCAGTTTTGCTACACTTGATAAAAAAGAGGGGGCAGATAAAGATTGTTAGTTGCCTACCCCAAATCCTCTTTCCATGCCTTCTAGTTGTAAAGCCCCTATACTATTAGGTGTGGCATATGCTCTATAAGGCTACCTGCCCAGGCTTTCCTTGATGACAGATTGGCCAATCTAAGTAGAAATCGTTGAATGAGATCTTCGTTCAGGTAGAAGGAAACCCTCTGCTCTCCCCTTCTCTGCCCCCTCCAATTCCATCTTACACACTACAGAAGTGTTACACATACATGGGCCACCCCTGCCCCATCTGCCCACTTGAAAACAGTGATCCCTTGGTTGTCCCTTGAGTCTAGTGAGGTTTGTCCACTAGTATGGGGTACTCTAGAAATGGGTCATGTGGATGATCTAGTTGGAAATATTCCCTGGATCACACCAATTCCATACCCTGTGGGGAGGAACAAAACTGGCATAGGGCCAGAGTGTGACTCTATAAAACTCCTGGCAGAGGCCTCTCTCACCAGAGTCAAAGGACAGCCTGCTGCTGGATACTTTGGTGTCACTGTTGAGATCAGTCTCTTAAGAAGACCAGAGTCTACTTCCTTCTTGGTTGGTCCATTTCTTACTTGGATAGTTAGGAGCTCTTTGTCCTCTTCCAGCGATATACCAAATTCAGATTATTCCAAGAGACTTCCTGTCCCTACCCATTCTATGATATGGCCAACAGGCTTATCTCTAAAGAAGCAAAAGGCCTACATTCAGTCTCTACTGAGGCAACCCCTTCGGAGATTGTTTACTACAAAGGGAAATTATAGTACACATTGACCAGATTCCACTCCCTGGTGGTCAAAAGCCACAGCCCATGATTTGCCTGTTCTACCTATTTGACTCTCTTCCTGCACCTGCAGGGACAGTGCCTACCACTCCTTCCTGTTCTAGACCACCCTAGAGACCATCAGCTTCTAGCTGTCCTCTCAACACCCTGAGTCATTTGCTGCTCTAGGAAATGTGTGGGACAAATGTTTTCTACAAACCACTAGGCTGTGGTTAACCTGCTGGGGGAAGGAGGTAAATGCACATGTTTGGAGGGGTTTTCCTTCCCACTGGCCTCCCTGTTTGGTCGTTCTGGTGGAGGGATATATATATATATATACATATATATATATAGTTACATATTTACAGTAACTGTAGGGGCCCTAGCAATAAATAATGGTGGCTAACAGATGAGATTGCCAGTGTCCTTGTATCAAAGAACCCCTCTGTCCTCCTCACTCTGCGTGGCATCAACACGGACAGCGGCAGTGTCTGCAGGGAGGCCTCCTTGGAAGGCATCAGCAAGTGAGTCCCAGGGCCCCACAGCTGTCTCCCACCCAACGCGCTCACCCGTCACCAGCAGGCCTTGCACTGGACTGCAATGTCGGTTTGAACCTCAAAGTTGGCAGTTTAAACTCAGCAGCCACTCCTCAGAAACCCTATATAGGGTCACTATGAGTCCGAACTGACTTGATGGCACACATACATGCATATATATTGTGAATTGAAGGAGCTCTGGTAGCATAGTGGTTACGAATTGGGCTGCTAACCTTAGGGTCAGTTCAAAACTACCAGCTGTTCCGCAGGAGAAAGATGAGGCTTTCTTGTCCCGTAAAAATTTACAGCCTCGGAAACCCTATACAGGGTCACTATGAGTCAAAACCGACTCCACGGCACACAACAACAACAACAAGAACTTTGGGCACCAAAAGTTGAAACTGAGTCCACAGCAGCTGGCTTTAAGAATCTCTGGATGGTGCAAACAGTCCCTCGACTGCTAACTAGAAGGTTGGCATCACTGGGCACTGCTCTGAGGAGACCAGAGAATCTCTTGGGAGATAGTTGTGTCAGAAAAACCTTGGCAAATGTCATTTAAGAAGTATAAAGTGTGAGCCTGTGTGTGTACATGTGTGCTTGATACGTCTGTGTGTGTATGTGATGTATATAATGGTTGTGTTTGTTCATGTGTATGCGTGTGATGTGTGCATATGTGTGTGATCTATGGTAGATTTTTGTTAGATATGTGTATGTGTACACATTGTGTTTATCTTTGGGTGTATGGTTGTGTGTGGTGTGTGTATGTGTGAATATGTGAGTGTGTGTATGTAATTATATATGTATACATAGAAATGTGTGCCTATGTGTGCTTTATAGTATTGTGAAGGCATGCATGTATGTTTGCATGTGTATAGCTTTGTAAGTCATGTTTTATGTGTGCTTGTGAGTATGAGGTTCCAGGTATGCTTGTGAAGATCAGTCTAGACCATGGCATGCTACTGGGTCCTGGTTTTGTCCCCTCCCAGGGGAAGGATGTAAATAGAAGGGTGACAAGCCATCTGTGTTAGCCAATTTTCACTCTTGCCATCATCTTTTGCTCCAGTTTTCTTCCGGCTAAAGCCTTCATTTTGGGTGTGTTACCTTCTTCATGTTGCTTGAAGATGATGTCCTGCTCATTAATAAAGCAGTGCATGTTTCTTGAAGAAAATTTGGACAGTACAGAAGAGAACAAAGAAGAAAATAAAAATCACCTTTAGTCCCCACACCTAGAGACCTGCTATGGCTTAGCATGAGCTTCCTTCCTTCCCTAGGCTACAATTGGGACTTAGAGGGGCAGAAGGGGAGGAAACGAGTACCATCATCACCTAAGGCCCTTCATTGGTCCCCAACCCCAAACAAGTCAAATCTTTTTGTTGTTGCTGCTGAATTCTTCATGTTTCACAAAGTCCCTCTGGTGATCAGTTTGGCTTACATAGTGGAGACACACAGACCCATTTAAATCAGGGCTTCATCAGTCTAAAAGTTGCTTCACTTTGGAGGATTCATTCTAACCTCTCTAAGTTTCAGTCTTCTCACTTGTGAAATGAGGTAACAATAGCTACTTTGAAAGGCAGTTGTCAGGGTTGGAAATCATATCTTCCCTTTTTGTGCTCTTTCAAGTCCTTTCTCCCCCTTCTACTTAGAACTCTGCAGAGTGGGACATTTCCAAAGTCCCCTGGTCTTCTGGCTTCCACATGCTGTTGTTGTTAAGTGTCGTGGAGTCAGTACTGACTCATAGCCACCCTGTATGGGGTTTCCAGGGAGCAGCTGGTGGCTCTGTAGTCCAGTGCTTATCCTACGGTACCACACCAGTACTTCTAGCTTCCAGATAGATTTGGCCAATGGATTGGAAAAGTGAAAGGTGGGAAGAGACACGCAGTCTAGAGTATTTCTTCCCCCCGCCCCACCCTGCTTTAGGTGGTGTCTCTTACAGTGACTGCATCTTCTCTGTGGCCCCAGCTCCTATGGTTGGCCACAGACCATTGGCTCTGGTAATCAATCCCTTCCTGTCCCAGCTCTACTGGTGGTAGAAGTGACTTTGATACTAATCTCGGGGTTGCCTCACCATCCCATATTTGGCTCCTCAGTAATTCAAAGTCACAAAACCAATTTCCTATATTAAATTCCCTTTGTTGAAAGACACGGAGTAGTTTGGTTTTTTGATGGGATGTGCGTTCGTTTGTTTTAGTGTGGCTATAACAAAACACCTCAGAGTGAGTACTTTAAATAACAGAAATTGATTGTCTCAGATTTCTGGAGGCTAGTAATCTGAATTCAGGGTATCAGCAGCACAATATTCTCTCTGAAAACTCTAGTGGAAGGTTCTTCCTGGTCTCTTCCTGCTTCTGGTAGCTCCAGGCATTTCTTGGTTTGTAGCTGTTGCATAACTTTGTAGTCACATGACTGCCTTTCCTCTGTCTGTCTCTCCCTTTCTCTTCTCTTTTATAGGACACCACTCAGATAGGATTAGGAAATATTATAATCTCATGTGAACTTTCACCATCTTTAAAGACTCTGTTTCTAAACAAGGTAATGGGGGTTAACACTTTAACATAAATATTTTTGGAGTAAAATTTATTCCATAGCAGGACCCTAAATGGATCCAGAAAAGTATCTAGTTCACAGAGAATGCTCAGTGTATGCTATTCAGGTCAGTCACTTTGGCCCCGTATGGAGTCATACCTGTGACAAACTCACCTGCTAAGCCCCTCCCACAATTCAATACATAGCAGATGGCTCTATACAATAAGCACTCAATGGCAAGTTTGGCATGAACCGCAAGGCTGGTGGTTCAAACTCACCAGTTGTTTCTTGGAAACCCTATGTAGGGTCGCTATGAGTTGAAACCAACTCAACAGCACTTAACAACAAGTAGACCCTGAACTACAGAGGAGCAGGCTAGGGTGTGCTAGTCTTGCTCTCCTTACATGAACTTATTGGGTGACATGGGTCAAGAATCTTAGATTAGCTTGGCCTCAGTTTCCTACATATAAAATGAAGGGGTTAAACTAACTCTCTGAGGTACCATCTAGGACTAAATGCTGGAGTATTTCTTTCAGTGTTCAATGATCTCAAAGCATCTTGAGTGAACTGAGGTGGTCACTAACATGATGAGGAACCATGCCATGATGGGAGACTGAGCCTAGATGGGGTCTTGAGTGATCAGAAGCAAAGTCTAGATGGTCACAGCCACAAGGCTTGGCATGGCACCCACTGTAACCACTGAGGACAGATGCACAGAAGTGAAGAGCAGCAATCTTGGAGGCTAATCTGTTTTCTCTCCACAAGACATTTAGAAGCAGTTCCTGGAATGTACCCTGTCCCTTCTTCCGCGCTGGCGCACAAGTTTGCATCTACCTGGAATACCTTTTTCCTTACTTGTCCATACAACAAGTGTCTACTCTTCCTTTAAGTTGGTGATACCCCGAGGGAGAATTAAATACTTCATTCTCTGTGCTCTCATTGCTTGTCTATTCTAATGTAACACTCAGCACATCCTCTTCTATGTACTTATGATACCTCATATATCTTTAGCACATCCTCCTTCATGCTTGCATTATGGTTTGTCCATTCTTCTATCATGGCACCTACTTCAGTCCTGTTGTTGTTGTTGTTGTCAGGTGTCATTGAGTCAGAACCGACTCATAGCGGTCCCATGCACAGCAGAATGAAACAATGTCCGATCCTGGGCCGACCTCACTACCACAGCCACACTTGAGTCCATCAATGCTGCCACCCGGCCAATCCATCACTCCTACCAAACAGCAAACCCATTGCCCTGGGATCAATTCCAACTCATGGTGAGTCCATGTGTTACAGAGTAGAGCTGCTTCACAGTTTTCCTGACTATAATCTTTATGGAAACAGACAGGCAGTCCTTTCCTTCATGGAATCACGAAAACCCACTAAACCCACTGCTCTGGAGTCTGTTCCAACTCACAGCGACCCTATAGGGTCAAGCAGACCTGCTCCCCAGAGTTTCTAAGGCTGGAAATCTTCACAGTAGCAGAAAGCCTCATCTTTCTCCCAAGAAGTAGCTGATGCGTTTGAATCCATTACCTTGTGGTTAGTAGCCCAGTGCTCAACAGACTACATTTCTAGGGTTCCTGTGGAGTTGCTGTTCAGTTGGTTCTGACTCATAGGGACCCTGTATAGAGTTTCTAGGAGTCCTGGTGTGGCACTGTGGCTTAATGCGCTGGACTGCAAAGCTGTTTGAACTGCATGATCGGCAGGTCAAGCTCACCACCTGCTCCTCGGAAACCCTAAACAGGGTCACTATGGGTCCGAATCGACTCAACAGCACTTAACAACAACAATAATAACATAGAGTTTCTGAGGCTATAAATATTTACAGGAACAGAAAGCCTCATCTTTCTCTGGTGGAGAGGCTGGTGGATTTGAACTACTGATCTTTCAGTTAGCAGCAGCAGTTCAAAATCCACAATGCTACCAAGAGTCCTTTTATTGATGTTGTTAAAGTGTCATGGAGTTGGTTCTGACTCATAGCAACTCTGTTTAGGATTTCTAAGGAACAGCTGGTGGGTTTGAATGGACAACCTTGTGGTTCAAACGGACCTTGCAATCCTGTGCATTATCCTGCACATTCAAACCTCCAACTTGAGGCTAATAGTAGATCACAAACCCCTTGTGCCACCCAGAGACCTGACCCCATTCCACAGTAGTATTCATAGCAATGATAATGATGGTAAGGGTTGAGAGCCTTTGTCTGGAGACTGCTGAGGACCTCACAGTTATTACATCATGGGATCCTCATCACTTCCCTGTGAAGTGTTGCCATTTTACAGAGGAGGAGACAGACTGTGGTTTCCCACTCAGGGCTGATTCAGAAATCTGTACTCTTAACTTCCATCATATTGTTTGTGAAGCCCCAGAGGGAAGTGGCTGCCACAGTAGACACTTAGTAAACGCCAGATGAAATAAAAGAGCATTCCATTGCACTGACATACCCAGCTTTATTCAACCATTTCCCTTTATGCTGCTGTGAATATTTCTGAACGCATCTTTCTCTCGGCAGATGGAGTGTTTTCTTTGGGTCACTTCGTTAGAGTAGAATGGCTGGGCTCAAGGCGTCTGCCACCCCGCCACGTCAGCCTCCACAGCAGGAGAGCAACCATTTCTTGGCAGCTCTCAAGGTCCCCTCTTCACCTTTAGGTGGCTCTAGTGGCAGCCACGCGCTCATTAGACCGGCGACCTTGGCAGGCGCTGTGTACTGCTGAAGCGCTAATCCTGTTGGAGACCGCACGCTTCACAGTAGTGTTCCCTTGGCCAGCGAGCTGGGAACGCCCATCCCTAGAGGCGGCTAGCCAGCCTCCTAGTTCCACGTCTCTTTGCTGGTTCCTGCTTGGCGGCATCCCCTCATCCTCCCTCCGTTCCGCCCCCAGCTGCCTGGTTGGCAGCTGGACTCAGCCCCAGGGAAGGGAACGGACCCACAGGCATCCTGATCTGACCACTCCCCAGCCTCTGGCTTCCTTGTTTGGAAAGAGTGGAGGTGGGGAGGGAAGCGATTGGATGGAGGTAGCACTGGGGAAAAGTATTGGACAAAGGGAAGCAAGGAGATTGGTAAGGGGGGGAGCTTAGAGTGGTTGAGTGATGATTAAGCCTTCAGTCCCCTATCCATCGTCCTAGGACCTTCCCTCCACATGTTTGGTGTACAGAGGAAAGGCAGATTCTGGACCTGGACTGGAGCTTGAGTGCCTCTTAGGCCTGGGGGTTCTCCTCTTTGGACTCCTGCTGACCCAACAGCACTAGGGCAGGGGAGAACAGGGAGGGGGTGCATCATGGGATTCTTATAACATGTCCCCTGCCCTCCCCCTCTTCTCTATTTCCTCCTCTCTGGGTATTTCGCAAATACTCCATTTGTAAGAGACACCTTGAGACCAGAGATCACATCCAGCCAGGTCAGACACCTAGTTAAGGGCAACTCTTTAACTAGTTAAGACCAATCTATTTGTCTGTGTATTTTAGGGTTGTCAGATAAAATACAAGATGCCCAGTTAAATTTGAATTTCAACTAGGCAAAGAGTAATTTTTTAGTGGAAGTATGTCCAATTCGATATTTGGTATAACTGGTAGCGTAGTGGTTACGAATTGGGCTGTTAACCATAAGGTCAGCAGTTCGAAACTACCAGCTGGTCCACGGGAGAAAAATGAGGCTTTCTGCTCCCAAAAAGATTTACAACCTCAGAAACCCTGTTCAGGGTCGCTATGAGTTGCAACTGACACCACGGCACACCACCACCACCACCTTGACCAAAATATTGCATGGGATCTACTTCCACGAAAAGATTATTCAATGTTTATCTGAAATTCAAACTTAACTAGGCATCCTGTATTTTTATTTGCGAAATCTGGAAACCCTAGTACATTTCCCTTCTTGTGCTGAATTTGAAAGTCAATTCTGCCTCACTTCCACTTTTTGATGGAGATTTAGTTTTTTCTTCTTTAAATCTCTCTCCTTCTTTGGTTTTATTTACTTTAATGAAGTCACCCTGGGTCTCAATTTCGAAATCTTTGATGCTATTACTAGGGACTGGGATTGAAGCTGCATGAGCTTTTAGGAAAGTTTCTTCAGGACATTGGAAGGAAATTAAAACTCAGAAAATATGCTTGACTATTTGTTTTCTTTCTAAAAAGAAAGTCTGTGGGTCGAGCTCCATTATGGTCACGGGACCTCAAACAGTAAAATTAAAGCCAAAAAACTCATTTCTTCTCCACCGCCAGCTGCTGTAGTGGCAGCCAATGCATGATTTATCTCCAGCTGCATTAGTCGCTTTCTCAGGGTTTCCATCCTCAGCTGAACTTCAGAGGCACCGAACTTGTAGGCTCAAAGGAATCTGAGAAATCAGCTTGACCAGTGCTTCCCAAACTCTAATGTGTATTTGAATCATCTAGGGAGACTCTAAATGACAGTGTCATTAAACCAGATGTCTGTAAGTGGGACCCAGACCTGCTTATTTTTCAAAAGACAATCCTCCAGGTGATTGCAATTTGAGACTTTGTGGCCCAGAGCAATGCTTTTCAATGACTGATGAGAGTGGGTGGATGATATCTCAGCTCACTCCCTCTTGGTTGTCAGTAACTCCCAGGAAACTGACGTTTCTCTATTGGTTGCCTCTATCTTGGTTAAAAGGAGCTCTGGTAGTGTAGTGGTTACTGATCGGGCTGCTAACCTCAAGGTCAGCAGTTCAAAACTACCAGCTGTTCCATGAGAGAAAGATGAATCTTTCTGCTCCCGTAAAGATTTACAGCCTCCGAAACCCTGTACAGGGTCGCTATGAGTCAGAACTGACTCCACGGCACATAACCACCACTACCACCATTCTTGGTTAAACAGTTGATCACAGCAGTAACACTCATATCACTTCCCTGTTTCTCTTCCCTATTCCCTTAACTGGTGCTTTCTGAAACTTTATTGTTGTTAGGTGTAGTCGAGTGGGCGCCCACTAAGATCGAATGAAACACTGCCCAGTCCTGTGCCACTCTCATAATTGTTGCTCTGCTTCAGTGAATTGCTGCTGCCTCTGTGCCAATCCATCTTGTTGGGGGTCTTCATCTTTTTCACTGACCCTCCACTTTACCAAGCATGATGTCCTTCTCCAGGAACTGGTTCCTCCTGATAATATGTTCAAAGTATGAGCGATGAAATGTGGCCATCTTCTAAGGAGCATTCTGGACATACTTTCTTCATCATAGCTTATTCTTCTGGAAGTCCATGGTACTTTCATGATTCACCTCCAACACCATAACTCAAATGCATCAGTTCTTCTAACAGTCTTCCTTATTCACTGTCCAACTTCCACATGCATATGAGTCTATTGAAAATACCCTGGCTTGGGTCAAATGCACCTTAGTCCTCAAACTGACATCTTTGCTCTTGAACACTTTAAAGTGTTCAATGCAATAAGTCATTTGATTTCTTGATTGCCACTTCCATGAGTGTTGATTGTTGATCCAAGCAAAATGAAGTCTTTGACAACTTTAGTCTTTTCTCTATTTATCTTGATGTTATTTGTTGATCCAGTGGTGAGGATTTTTATTTTCTTTATGTTGAAGTGCAACCCACAACAAAGGCTGTGGTCTTTGATCTTCATCAGTAAGTATTTTAAGTCTTCTTTGCTTTCAGCAAGCAAGGTTATATTATCTGCAAATCACAGGTTATTATATATAGTCTTCCTCCAACCTTGATGCCATGTCTTTGTTCATATAATCCAGCTTCTTGGATTATTTGCTCAGCATACAGGTTGGATAAGTATGATGAAAGAATACAACCCTAGCACACATCTTTCCTAATTTGAAATCATTCAGTGTTACCTTGTTCTGTTTGAACTACTGCCTCTTGGCCTATGTATAGGTTTCTCATAAACACAATTAAGTGCTCTGGAATATCCCATTGTTGTCCATAGCTTGTCATGATCCAAACAATCAAAAATCTTAATGTAGTCAATAAAGCACAGGCAAACATCTTTTTGGTATTATCGGCTTTCATCCAAGAGCCATCTGACGTCTAACAATGATATCCCGTGTTTCACATCCTCATCTGAATCTGGTTTAAACATCTGGCAGCTCTGTTTTTAACTTATCTTTAGTAAAGTTTATTTGCATATGATATTAATGATATTTTCCGAAGATTTCCACATTCTGTCGGGTCACCTCTTTTTGGAATGGGCACAAATATGAATCTCTTCCAATCAGTTGGTCAGGTAGTTGTCTTTCAAATATCATGCCTCCAGTGTGGCATCAGTTTGTTGAATGATTTCAATTTGTATTCCATCAATTCCCAGAGCCTTATTCTTTGCCAATGTCTTTGGTGCATCTTGGACTTCTTCCTTTAGTATCATTGGCTCTTGAAGTGGTTGAGCACTGACCATTTCTTTTCAGTATAGTGACTCTGTGTATTTCTTCCACCATTCTCTCTCTCTTTCTTCCCCTCTCCCTTACTTCCTCTGCCTCTCTCTCTTTCGTTCTTTTTAAACTTTTTATTGTGAACTGAGTGAAGGTTTAAAGAGCAGATCATCAGTTTTACAGTCAACAAATCCTATACTTTGTTTCATTACATGGTTGCAACCCCCTCCACATACCAACAGTTAACAGCATTTAACGCTATTCATTTTAAGTATTATGTTCGTCCCTGTGTCTCCCACTACTTTCATCTTTCCTCTGCTAAACTCTCTCTTATCTATTGCCTACCCTGACATCCATGTTAACATGTGTCCATTCTGTTTCCCCATCCCGTAATCATCATAGATTGTTTCTTTTATAAATAAAACCTTTTTAAAAAATAACTTTTTATGACATTGCTCTCTCTCTCTATGGTGGTAGTGGTTATGTGCCATCAGCCATTTTAAACTACCAGCTGTTCCACAGGAGAAAGATGAAGCTTTCTGCTTCTAAAAGATTTACAGCTTTGGAAACCCTATACAGAGTTGTCATCAGTCAGAACTGACTCCATGGCATACCACCACCACTATATATATATATTTCACTGCTTTTGTTTCTTTAGAAAACCCAGCCTAAGACACAAGGTTAAAAAAATCAGAGGAGGAGGGAAGGGGGTGGGACTCCAAGGAATGTTATAGGGCCACAGTGACTCAGTCAGCCAGGGAACACATGTCAGTTCCTACTTGCAGCACAGTGAACTACTTTATATGTCTTTTCTAACCAGGTTGTTGTTGTTAAGTGATGTCAAGTCAGTTCTGACTCATAGTGACCCTGTATAGGTTTCTGAGGAGCGGCTGGTGAGTTTGAACCACTGACCTTGCAGTTTAAACCAACTCTGTGGTAAAGTGCTTATCCTACAGTACCACAACAGGACTCCTTTCTAGCCATGGTGGTGGTGGGGGGTTATGTACTGTGGAGTTGGTTCTGACTCATAACGACCCTGTTACGGTTTACAGGAGCAGAAAGCCTCCTCTTTCGCCTACAAAACTGCTGGTAGTTTCAAACTGCTGACCTTGAGATTAGCAGCTTGACTCATAACCACTATACTACCAGAGCTCCTTTTTCTAGCCATTGTTCTTGTACATTCCTACAAAACTATTTTTTCCTGATTATATGATTCCGTTGTGAGTGATTGTTAACAGGGTTAATTGTGAAAAGTTGGAACTCTCACTTGGGTGTAAAATGAGCCATATCAGAAGCAGAAGGAGGGATCTCACTACCAGCAAGGAAGAAGAAGCAGGAGGGGAGTATATCCTTTGGAGACTGTGATCTCTGCACATTGAACCTCCTCAACCCAGGGACAGAAAGCTGTGACCCTGGAGGAGTGACAGAGGGGAAGAGGTAGCAGAACAAAGAGCCAGAACATGAGACAGAGTGGTGGGTTTCCCAGTCTAAGGAGCAAGTAAAGCTGAATGCTTTGGGCAATGGATTTGCGTGCAGAGTAGGGTGCCTCTAGGCACTTAATTGGGGGAGCTAGGCTTGCTGACCCATGGAGCAAGAGCTGAGTGCCTCCAGGCTGAGGTGGAATGGTGTGCCTTGTGAGAATTTATCAGCAGTCCTAAAAGAGCTTTATAACATTGTCCAGACAGAGAGAGGCCTGTCTATGGGCATGGCTGATGAGAGGCTGTCCTGACTGGAAGAACTGTGCCCTGAACATTTCTGACCTTGAATTGCAGCCTGTTAACTTCTTTAATAAACCCCATAACTGTGAGTATGGTGTCTGAGTTCTGTGCTGTCATTGTAATGAATGTGCATAGAGAGTGCTGTGGGAAGGATGGTGGGTAACATTTTTTTTGCACTTCCCATAAACCAAAGGTTTCAAACTCTGGTCACTGTTGCAGTCTCCTGTCAGGTAGGAAAGAAGATAAAACTCTTCCTCTCCCCTATCCATGAAAACAATACAAAACCAACAGGCAACCAACATAGAAAAGAGAAAATAATGAAGGAGAAAAATAAAAAATAAAAACATGCAGCAGCCATAAAAATAGAAAATAACTTTTTTTTTAAAGAAAAACCAGGGAATGTAAAGATGAAAAGAGAGAGTAGAGAGTAGTAAAGGAACATCAAAAGAAAAAGAAAAAAGAAATGAGAATGAGAAATGGCAGAAAAGAAGGAAAAAAGAAAGTAGAGACAGAAAGAATAAAATTCAAAGGAATAGAAAGAGAAGAAGAAAGAATAAAACAAAACAATGAAATAATGAAAGGAAAAAACAGAAAACAAAACCAGAGAAACCAGCACAGTTGTTGGACCAGAGAGAAGAAAACAAGGCAGGTGTAGAAGGAAAGTTGTAGCAGAGTTCCTGGCCCTAGATGGAGTTCCTGTAAGCCTAGGTTTTATCTATGTTCAGGGCACAGTCTGGAAGTACCATGTGGAGGCCCTTGATGGAGTTGGTTTCAGTGTTTGTAGGACCACAAGGCAACTGGGAGCAGGGTGGCTGGTTATGCGGGTTTCTGCTAAACAAATACTGGTCTGGTGGCTCTTCAGGTTCTGTAGGTCTGGATCCAGGCCCACCTGAATCCAGGCACCAAAGCAGAACAACCAGCCCTCACCTCACACTTGTGTGACTCACAACCATGTGACTCTAAACTCTGGAGATCAGAGTGTGCGCTGGGGGTGAATGAATGTAGAAGTTGGACACATCTATGGTCACCAGGGAACAGGGGAGAAAAAGAAAGAATTGCACCTTTCCCATCACCTCTGTGAATCTGCTCTGCCAGGCTACCTTCTGTTGCCAAAGCTGCTCACAAAAGTTCAAGGTGGTTGTGCAGTATCTGACTAGCCATTCAACTGTCACTTGCCCTCTCTCACCATCCCTGTTTATCTCCTTCTCCCAGCAAGTGCTCAATCCACTTCTTAACCTGAAATTAGAACTCTGAAGTTCAAGGTCCCAGGATTTTCACCAGTGCCTGTTTCATTTGGGCCCTTGTATCTTTGTGGTAGGAGGGTCTGTGTAGTCTGTCTGTCTAGTCTGCCATCTTACCTGGAGTTGCCATATGACTTTTTGACTGTTGCTTTCATGAGTGTTGATTGTGGATCCAAGCAAAATGAAGTCCTTGACAAATTCAATAATTTCTCCATTTATCATGATGTTATTTATTGCTCCAGTTGTGAGAATTTTTATTTTCTTTACATTGAGATGCAATCCATACTGAAGGCTTTGATATTTATCAATAAGTATTTCAAGTATTCCTCACTTCTAGTGAGGTATTTGTTGTTGTTGTTCTTAAGTGATGGTGGTGTGCTGTGGAGTTGGTACTGACTCATAGTGACCCTGCATAGGGTTTCTGAATTTGTAAATCTTTACGGGAACAGAAAGCCTCATCTTTCTCTTGTAGTTTTGAACTGCTGACCTTGAGATTAGCAGACCGACTTGTAACACTACGCTACCAGAGCTCCTTTGTTGTTAAGTAGCCTATTTAAAAAAGAATAGGAAAAAGCATCCTTCTTTGTGGGAATGATATTTATTTCTATGATTAATTTCGATACAAGGTGTATCTTGTCTGAACAATTCAGCCACTGAAATCTGGTGTCCACTGGGGCTTTGGAGTTTGCCCTCCTGCTGTGAATTTTAAATCCTCACCAAACTCTTGCTTTTCTACCAAGATCCAGCTGTTCTGCCTGGCCCCTTGTTTGTTAAAAGCAGCTGTGTTCCAAGTGCTGATTTCATTTATTTCCCAGCCAAAGCTTGGAGTCAGGAGGGAGAGTGGTCTGGCAGAAGGTGAATATGCAGTGGAAGGAGGAAGACAACGTGGAAGAAGCAGATGCTAGGTTCAGGTTTGGGGCTGGAGTCTGATGTGAGACATCTTGGGCTCTGCAGCTCTCTAGAGGCAAGAGGACTTTGGGACTCGCTGGTCTTGGAGTTGCTCTCAAATCACTGCAGCAACAGGTGGGTCCCAAAGAGCTCTTTTCCTTTTAGCTTTTTTCTGTGGTGTGATCTGAGAAGGATTGAGACAAGCCAGTGGGAATAAAGAAGTGGTGGGCTCAACACTCAAATTGATTCAGTGAGTAACTTTATGAGCACCTATTCTGTGCACTGACTGCACTGAAGGTGGAAAGACATGGTTAGGAGATAACCAAAAACTAGAGGCTGGTCAGTGAAGCATACCAGGCTCAGGTCAGTGGTGCTGAGGAAGGGCTGGCCTGGGCCAGAGGAGCAAGTGCCAACAACCTGTGCATGTCTGATGTCACACCTGGGGTCTCACCTCATCTCCTACCACCACACCCAGCCACAGGCAGCAACTTAGTTCTTCACAACTAGATCCTTCTCTCCTCCCAACCCAGCTAAGCCAACATCTTTGAGTTCTGGAAAAAATTTCTCTTTGGTTATACCAATAAAAGATAAAAAAATTCCAATAGCGGAAAACCCACAAAGCACAAAAATGAATGAGTTTACAAGAGTACATTTCTGAGCCCAACATGTCCATACTTTGAATCCCTGACAGATGCTAAGCATGATATCCTTCTCCAGTGTCTGGTCCCTCCTGACAATATGTCTGAAGTATGAGAGACGAAGTCGGGCCATCCTGGCCTCCAAGGAGCACTCTGGCTGCACTTCTTCCAACACAGATCTGTTGGTTCTTTTGGTAGCCCATGGTACTTGCAATATTCTAATCCAACACCAAAACTCAAAAGCATCAATTTTTCTACGGTCTTCCTTATTCACTGTCCAGCTTTTGTGGGCATCTGAGGTTGTTGAAAATACCAAGGCTTGGGTCAGGCACACCTTAGTCCTCAAGCTGACATTTTAGCTCTTCAACACTTTAAAAAAGGTCTTGTGCAGCATATTTGCCTAATGCAATACATCTTTTGATTTCTTTCTTTTTTTTTTT